>NC_047532.1:47461725-47770360 GCF_012275295.1 Melopsittacus undulatus
CCAGGATGTTGTGGACCTGGAAAACTCCAAATGCCATCCTGATGTTTGCACTTGACACAAAGCAAGAGAAGTGTTGAGTCAAACACAGGGAATAAACTTGAGGCTTGTACCTCCTGTACACCTCAAACTCACAAAGCTTGGGTAGGTCTTATCCTATTGCATCCTTCACCCTCTCACAGAGAGCAACTTGCCCTACATTGTAAGCCGGGATTTGTTCCTGTGTGGGGCTGGTTCCCCCCTCGCCATTATTTACACCCAGCCCTATCAGTTCCTGACTATCTGCAGCAGGGAGCTTTGTGTAAACTGCTGCTGCTGCAGTTCCAGCCTGTCTCACGGTCACCAGTTCCTGCACAGCTCTTCCCGTCAGACGGGTTTGTCTGACTTCCTCCAGGGGTGGGTGAAGGTGGTGGGATGGGTCTCAGTGCTGGTGCCTACAGGAGTTTCTGTGCTGAGCCCGACGATGGCCATGTCTTGTTCCTGCTTTGCTGGGCTTGGATTTACATGGCCTGCCTTGCTAACAGTCATGTTGCTGTTCAGGGCATCCACATGATGGATCCATGCAGGACAGTGAATATCCCACTCCTGATGATTCATTGCTCATGCATAGCTTGTAGAGCTCATGATGATGGTGATGCTGCACAGCTGTGGTCTCAGCCTTTCACCACCAGCCCTTGTACACCTCGTTCTCCCACCTCTTTGCAGCGACTGCCATCACAGATGTGACAGCAACCATGTCTACGAGTGTCCCTACCTCCCCAACACCTACGGAGACCTCGGCACTGCTGCCCACCACTGACCCCACCACTGCAGCCACTCTCCCTCCCTCCAGCCCTGAATCCTCTACCCTGGAGAGGTCCAGTACATTGCTGGGGACCAGCAGTTTCTCATCATCCACTATGCCTCCTGTCACTGCAGCCTCTTCTCCCTCCAGCCCCGAAATCTCTACCCTGGAGAGGTCCAGCACATTGCTGGGGACCAGCAGTTTCTCACCATCCACCATGCCTACTGTCACTGCAGCCACCCTCCCTCCCTCCAGCCCTGACACCTCCACCACGGGTGCTTTCACAGCAAGCACTGTGCCTCTGAGGAGCAGCATGGCAGCCTCCAGCATCACCACACCACAGGTGACTGGTAGCACATCCCACAGCACCCCTGATGGCACCTCGGTACTGCCTGAGCCCACCGAAACAGAGCTGGGGCTCACCACCAGCACCCTGACACCAGCTCCCGCGGCTACGACATCCAGTGGTACTGATCCGACCATTGTCACGTCTGTGGGGACCGGTACGACATCGGCTGTCATATCGTTTGGAGTCGAAAAGAGCACACTGTCTCTCTCCACTTCTGATCCCCTCTCCTCCACCGGAGCGGGCACCACGTTTGGTATCACCACCCGCCAAGAGCCAGCCGTGGCCACACTGCTTGGCAGCACATCGCTAGGGACAGGCAGCGCCTCTTTCCCCACCGCAGCAGCAGCACCGACAGTCACTTCAGATGAGCCCCACTGGACCACGTCGGACACCACGGCCACTGCCGTTACCAGCACGGGGGGCCCCGGGAACACCCCCACCCAACCGGTCGAGCCCACGGCCGGGACCACTGCTGGCAGCTCCGCCGCGGGTGAGTGCAGCTTCCGAGCACCCGGGGCACCGCCTCGGTGGCAGCGCCCACGCGGCCCCTACCGCGGGAAGGGATGGGAAAAGCGCGGAGGGGCGTGGCCTGTGGGAGGACCGTGCGTGGGGTAAGTACCGGGAAGGGGCGTGGCTCCGAAAGAGGGCGTGGCTTCGGGCGTCCGCCGTCTCGCGCTGGCGCGCCAGCTGCGCGGTGAGGCGGCAGTACCCCGGATGTACCCCAGGAGTGCGGCTGAACACCGGATGCTCTCCCTAAACAGCTGTACACTGGCAGTGCCCCACCGTAGGCACCTGTGTCCCAGCAGTGTGATCGTATCCCAGTGGCTCTCCCAGGGTATAATCCTCACCCCAGGGCTACAGCTGTATCCTGGTGACACCCCTTTCCGTGCACCTCTACCTGGCAGGGAGGCTGGACCCTGCCCCTGTGCCCCTAGCTGTGCATGTGCCCCTGGCATCCCTGTACCAAGGCAGAGCAACTGAATCCTGACCGACTACTTGTACCCTGGCCTTATGGCTACGGTGTGAGAGCACCCTTGCAGAGTGCCTGTACCACTGTACCCTGGTGATGCCTCAGTGTGTCTCTACAGCAGTAGGGTGGCTGTGCCCTGACAGTTCTCCAGCATGCCTGTACCTTTCCAGGAGCGCCTGTACCTTGGCCCAGTGCCTTCAGGCACCTCCAACTGCTCTTGTCCCTGACCCTGAGAAGAAGGAAGTTACTCCGGCTATCAGCGAAGCGCTTCAGCCATAACATGCCATGACATAGGGAAGTGATGCCTGTACAGACAGCCCAGGAGACAAACCGTCAGCCTGGAGCACGCCCTTCCTGAGCGCCTCCTGTTTTCTCAGCCAGTTCCTCGCGCTCAGACAAGGCTGTCGTCTCCCAAGGGGCGTTGGTATCAGGAGCCACCACCGAACATCACCCCTGTGGTGGAGCACAGGGACGGTCCCAGGCAGCCTGGCTGCTTCCCTGGGCTTTTTTTCTGTTGCCGCTGTCTCCTCAGGAGGCAAGGACGGCACAGTCGCTGGCTGCAGTGGTGGCCCTGCTGGCCTGCCCTGCCTGCTGCTCGTGGCTCCTTTGGGTCCAGCTGTGCAGCTGATGTCTGCTGGGCATCGCACCACTCCCTGGGAGTATCCGTGTCGGGTGGAAACCCCCCCATTGCTGCCGACACCTAGGGAGTGAAAGAGCCCACCTGAATGCTCCTCCTCTGCTGGGCAAAGGAGACCAGGAAATCCCAGTGCTGGGGACATAGGGAGCTCTTGGACTGGTGCCTGCAGGGTCCCATCGGCTCCCACCCACCCGGACATGGCTGGGCAAAGCAGGAGGCCACCCCTGCCCCTGCTGAGCCTTGCCCGCCTCGCCGTGCTGCACCTCATACTGGGTAAGGGCTGAGTGGGATGCAATGGTCTCCATGGGGCGGGTGGTGAGCATGGAGCATCATTCCTTGGGGCGGTGTGGTGCCTTGTGGGGTGAGGGAGTGAAACACTGCGAGTGTTGTTTGTTAAATGGGAAACAGAGGTGGACTTACAGCTCCTCCTTTGTATGTGAGCATGTGGATCTATAGTGCAGATACGCAGCATGGGTTGGGATCAGACCATTGCCCTTCTCCACATTATTATTTAACCAGCTGCAGCCAGCACCAGCTCATGGACCAAATGGCTGTGGGAAGTTTTGGTGGGGTTGGCTGAAAGCTCGTGGCTTGTTTACCCAGCCCCATGGGAACAGAGCCACAGACTCATTGGGTTTGTGCTGGGATCATTCTGGAATCCAGCCTGGCATCTCAAAGCCACTAATTCGCAGGCATACCCTGATGGAGGCTGGGGCAGCCAGGCTGTTTTGTGTATCCTTTTGGAAAGGGTTACAGATGCCTGGGCTTCCTCAGGGATAGCACACTGCCCCAGTACAGAGTTGGTGCAGGCAGAGAGGAAGGCCCTCCTGCATCCTTCATCACCCCCCCCCCCCGAGCTTTCATGGGTTGCTGCATATCTCTAATGACTTGCCCTAAGCTGCAAGCCGGGATTTGTTCCTGTGTGGGGCTGGTTCCCCCCTCGCCATTATTTACACCCAGCCCTATCAGTTCCTGACTATCTGCAGCAGGGAGCTTTGTGTAAACTGCTGCTGCTGCAGTTCCAGCCTGTCTCACGGTCACCAGTTCCTGCACAGCTCTTCCCGTCAGACGGGTTTGTCTGACTTCCTCCAGGGGTGGGTGAAGGTGGTGGGATGGGTCTCAGTGCTGGTGCCTACAGGAGTTTCTGTGCTGAGCCCGACGATGGCCATGTCTTGTTCCTGCTTTGCTGGGCTTGGATTTACATGGCCTGCCTTGCTAACAGTCATGTTGCTGTTCAGGGCATCCACATGATGGATCCATGCAGGACAGTGAATATCCCACTCCTGATGATTCATTGCTCATGCATAGCTTGTAGAGCTCATGATGATGGTGATGCTGCACAGCTGTGGTCTCAGCCTTTCACCACCAGCCCTTGTACACCTCGTTCTCCCACCTCTTTGCAGCGACTGCCATCACAGATGTGACAGCAACCATGTCTACGAGTGTCCCTACCTCCCCAACACCTACGGAGACCTCGGCACTGCTGCCCACCACTGACCCCACCACTGCAGCCACTCTCCCTCCCTCCAGCCCTGAATCCTCTACCCTGGAGAGGTCCAGTACATTGCTGGGGACCAGCAGTTTCTCATCATCCACTATGCCTCCCGTCACCAAACCAGCACCGACAGTCGCTTCAGCTGAGCCCTTGACAACCCTGGCAGACAGCACAGCCATCCCCTTTACCAGCACGGACATGTCCAGCATCAATCCCACATCCAGGACTACCCATGGCAACTCCAACTCACCCTTGGGGTCGACCCCAGGCACATCAGCAGTATCTGGGACACTCAGTGCAGCCACAGGTAGGTGCAGCCATGGGGTCCTGGAAAGCAAGGAGCATAGTCAGGACAAATCCCCGTGGGGATGCTGGGCATGTACTTGGGTGGCTTCAAGGAGGTGGCTCCATTTAGGCTTGGTCTGTGCCCAGCTGTAGGAGCATTCTGCACCTCTCTGCAGGCTGCACTAACGTAACATTACTTTGCCCAGGCACGGAGTCCTCTTCCCCTGCTGCCAGCTCAACCCAGACCACAGAGGTTGCCCTCAGCACCTCTGCAGACCTGCCAACAATGCTGCCTGTCTGTCCCACCACCACATCCAACACCAGTAAGTGCAGTGCCCCATGGCCATCACCACTCTCAGTGCTGGTGGCTTTAGGCTTCCAGGGGAAGTGCAGGGGGTCCTGGAGCCCCGATCTTTTGTCATGCTCTCAGTACAAGAGTGTTGATAATCTGTAGGATGTGTGGTTTGCTGTACAGGTGGAGCATTATTCTCCTGACAGTGTAAAGTGTCCATGACATGACTAAACTGGGAGGAGGTTCTGTGTCTCTGCCAAAGGTTCTGCGGAAAGACCCCCAGATCCTTCGGCAAAGCCCAGTATTTAAGGGCTATAATCAGAGCCATGATTTTAATCCCTAGGTGCGTCCCACCTCTTTCTGTCACTGCGGCTAACTGTCCCCCTGGACCTGGGCAACACCACAGTGCAGGAGCTGCTGTTGTCCAAGGTGAGGTGTGCTGGGAGGGGGGTGCCAATTTGCATTTGCCAGCCATGGTGCAGCCAGCTAGGGAGGAGGTTGGACAGACAGCAGGAGGGGAATGGCTGGGTCTTACACTGAATGTCACCTGAAGCAGCTTCAGATGAAGGGGAGACCCTCATCTGGGATCAGGCCCCTCCGAGGTTGGAGCAGGGGTAGGACATCCCTTTGGCATTGTTTGACGGCTGTCCTTTCCCCACAGCTCCGCGGGGACTTACAGACAGCGTTTCCGTGTGCCGGCCTGGCAGTAGCATGGCGAGGGAAGAGGAGGACCTGACTGCTGCTCCTCGCCCAGCCAGCACCCGTGTGGACTGGCAAGCCTTCTGCTGCCAGCTCCTAACTCATAGCGGTGCAGCCCTTTGCGGTAACCTGTACAGCTCCCCTTGAACCTGGGACCCTCCGTCCTTCACTGTGCATCCCCACAGGACCCCCAGTGCCTCTCTGTGGGCTGGGGTGCCACTGTCAGTTCCCTCAGCCTGTCTGCAGAGCCTGAGCCCTCCCACCACCCTGCACCAGACCTGGCTCCTGTGATGAGACTCCCCCTGCCAGCACTGCCAGGGGACCAAGAAGAGAGGACCCTGTGGGGATGGGCTTTTACAGCTGGGACTGAGCTGGCTCAGCCATGAAAGCCACCCTGAGGACCAATGGATGAGAGGAAGGAGACCTAGAACCCACAGTGCTGCTGTGCCCAGGGTACTTGGGAGTTTGGTGATGGTGGTCTCTAGGGACTTGCAACCCAGGGAGGATGCAGTGCCTGAGGTCTTCAGGAGATGCTTCATGGCTGCTTTACATCCAGAGCAGGCCAATGTGGAGCCTGAGGTGGTTTTGGGAAGGAGGTGGGAGAGGAAAAGAGCCCCCATCCCACACCAGAGCCCTGTCCCATTGCCAGCTGAGCTCCTGAGCCATGCAGTGGGCAAGTGAAGCCAGAGCCTGGCACAGCGGCAATTTCCAGCTCACCTGTGGTATTGCTGACAGGAGCACACCCATGCTAACCAGGCTGAGCAGCAAAGGGAAATCACATGTTTTCTGTGGCAAAGATGACAACTTCTTTTTCCAAGCTGCCTTCCCCAGTTTTCAGCTTCTCTGTCTAGCAGAGGCACCAGCAAGGAAAACTCTGTCCCAAGAGCTTCACAGCAAAGAGACGGGCTGAGGGCTGTTCCCCCTGGCAGGGGCTGCTGCAAACACTCCGAGGATGGCTCAGTACACTGACAGGCTGGGGGTCCCTGCTTGGGTGTTCTCTGCCCCATGCCACCCATGTGCACCATGTGGCTGTGGAAATCCCGTGGGCTGTGCTCCTTCCCTGTTTTTTTCCAGTCCCCAGCTAAGGAGCCGGCCGCAACATCTATCCCCCTGCAGCAAAGTCATTTATTAACTGATTAATTAGCCAGATAAAATCCAACTGAAGTAATTATTAGCCTAAACAAGTCACCTCGCCGGGAGATTGAAAACTGAAATAATTAACAAAATAGCCGTGTTGCTTCTCAGGGGTTGTTTTTGGCTGATCTCTGCTCCTTGCTGGCAGCCCATGCCATCCCAGTGTGGGGAAGGCTGGGAGGGGGCACATGGGGCTCTGGGATGCTAAACCTGGGGATATATTGTTCCAGGGCTGGATGGGGACAGAATGAGGAGAGGCACCGTGGGATCACACATCTGTCTGCCGTTTTGCAGGCCCGGGAGAGACTGGGCTGGGGATGGAGGCTGAGCCCAGGCAGGTTTTCAGGGTGCTCCCGTTTGGAATGCCCCTTACATTCCAGTGTTGCTGCTCTGCTCTCTAGGATGCTGCCTGGCTTTGGGGAACTTGTAGCTGTTGGCACCAAGAGAGGTCCTTAGCACCTGGTCAGAGAGCTGGGGAGCAGGGCAAAGCCTGCCGGAAGGGGTCCCCACACTGAATGGCTGGTGGGGTGCTGGGAAAGAAATCCTCATGCTCTGCCTACACTGTGGAGCTGGGCCAAGAGTCCTCCCACACCACGTCCCATTGGGCTGCTTTCTCCGGCTGTTGAATCCATAACTTCAGACCCCGGGACATGGCCAGGGGCCAAGGCCGGGGTAATGGAGCCAAACTGCGTCACAAAGGGAGGAAAAGGTCCTGAAGTGCTGGGATGAAAAGGTGACCGGGGCACTCGCTGTCCCCTGCCAGCACAGATGCCTTCCGTTGTCATGGTTGGGGCATGGTGGGAGGAAGAGATGCTCCGGTCCCACTGAGCACCTCTGGACCCCAGCCTGGGAGGAAGAAGTGGGGGACGGTGGGGGGACATTGCTCCCATTTGTAGGGTGGGCCCTGCCTGTGTATTGGGGACATGGAGCTCTGACAGGCTCCTGACGCTGCCTATGCTCTCCATGCCTGCCATCCTTGAGGATGCTGGCTGCCACTTTTACCATGGCCACTTACCTGTCATGGACCCCTGTCCAGAAGGGCTTGGGAGGTTGGATCCAAGTCCCATTCCTTTCTGAGCCCATAAATTGTTTCTCAGCCTGTTTGCTATAACCTGTTCCCATCTATCATCATTGTCCCAATAAGCAAACTGTGCCAGCGGAACTGTCACTTCAGAACACTCAGCAGCATCATGGGGCACGTGTCTCAACACCCTTGTGACTCAAGTGTCCCTTCCAGTGTCCCCCTCCCCTTCACCCATGCTGGAGGCTATAGCCTGTCTCTGTAGGATGCCAAATCATGCAGAACCTATGGAGTTGATGGATAACCTGGTCCCCCCCACCCACCCCTGAGCCCTCTCTAAATGCCCTTGATAGGAGGCAGGACCAGTGCTGGTAGGAGATGCCAGCATCTCTGTGGGGCTGGAACAACCAGCCCATTAATTCCAGGAAGGTTGATAAGGCACTATGCTGGGCCATGCCATGCCGTGCTGGATGGTGCAGAACCCATGGATGCTGGGATTCATGGGTTTGCCCCCTGGATGTGGGCTCCTTGATAACTGCAGATGCTGGTTATCCTTCCAGGAATCAGCAGCTTGCTGGGACCTTGGTTTCAGGTGTAGCAGAAGGATCAATGAAAAGCCCTTTCCCAGGATGGGAACAGGGCACCATCCTTGAGATGAGGGACGACTCACAGTGGCTGCAGGCCTTCTTGGGAGGGTGTGCCAATGCCACAGCAGAAGGACAAGCTTGGTTTGTCACCCCTGTGACTGCTGGAGGAGCATCAGGGAATTGGGCTATTTGGGCAGGAGGTGTAAGCACGAGGATCTCTGGATAATGCCAGTCCCTGTACAACACGGGCAAGAGCTTGCAGTAGGGTTGAGGCTGAGGTGTGCTGGAAGCACCTTGGTTCATCTGAGTTGTTTTCCCCTATGCTGAGCAGTAAATTTGCAACAACCCTTGTGGTTCCCACCATGTTTTACACCTCAAACACCACCTGAAGCAACTCTCCTCAGTGTCAGCACATATTCGCCATCAGGGCGGCTTTTCCAGAGAGTTTCGGCATTGTCAGTACAACCAGCACTGACTCTCCCGCTGTGGGTTTGCATCCCTTTAATCCTCCATCAGCCCAGGTGTGGTAGCTGCTGGGCTGGTCACTGGCTGGGCAGTCACAGTGGTCTGCAGTGCTGGTTGCAGGGGCCCCCAGTGCACTGTCCTCCCCCTAGCTTTGTCCCTGTGCCGGCATTCTCGGTTCTGGGTGAGTGGTGCTCCCCCCTTATTTACCACCCTGTTCCCAGTGCCGGGGGTAATGCGTGGGTCTACAGGATGGGGATCCATCAGCCGTGACTTTGCCTCCCATGGACTTCCCCCATCGGCACTGCCTAGCTGGGGTCAGGATGTCACTCCGTGTGCCCTGCCACTGCCGCTTGCCTGGTGGAGAGGTGGGACACTGTGTACTGCCTAACACCCCTAATAGCACTTTGCAGGAGTTGCCTGGGGGTAGTTCTGGTTAAAAAGCGTTTAATTGATTACAAAACCATGTAGCAGTGGTGGAGGTTTGCATAATGCTCTTAGTGGGGGAGCTGGCAGCAGCTCTCAAGGGGGGGAACTGGGAATTGCTTCTCCAGGGGAAGGGGCGACATAGGGGTGTAGTGACCCACGGGATCCCCATAGCAGGGTGGGGATCCTTGGCTGCACCTTTTCCTGCTTCAGACCTCTGGGGTGGCTGGTCCCACCTTGCAGAAGAGGTTCCCTGGCCTGTTCACCCCATCCCAGCACCCCAATACCTCTGTGCCCATACTGAGGTGCAGGTTTAAAGCCCTGATGGGGCATGCTGGGCTCTGGATGGGAATTCCCAGTGCTCTCAGTTATAGCTGAGTGCTGGGGAGCTCAGCTGACATCCCAGGGCCTGCTCCCAGCCCTACCTCTCCCTGCTTTATAGCCTGCCTCTGCTCTGGGGGAAACCTTGAGCCAAGGGGGAACATGGCTCAGCTGCTGATTTCAATGTCTATAGTGTCCTCACAGGCATGGTGGCACCACCTGGCGTTGCCCCATCACCACCACAACCCACTGCTCTGTGTCCCTCTCCCCTGCATGGGGAGCAGGTCTTGTGGGGCCTCTGGAATGTCTGGATACCACTGTGGGCAGTGTCGTGCACTGCTCTGGGCTCAGCTTCTCCAGCTGGTGCTGGTGGCCCAGAGGGTTGCACTGGGCTGTACACAGGGCCCTGGGATACAGGGTTCCTGTAGGGTAACCACCAGCCCATGCATCACTTGAACATCCAGCTTTTGGGAAGGAGGGCAGCTCAGCAGGAAGGCAATGATGACAGGGACATTGGAGGGGAAACACTGGGGGTGGGAGGGGACAGTGGCTGCAACCTGCCTCCTTCTGCCATCCCTATAAATGGGAGGGAGCAGGAGCAGGGTTGCACCTGCGGGACTCCAGCTCTGCAGGAGAGGCAGGCAGGCAGGGAGGGAGGGACAGACAGAGCTGCTCTCACCTCCCTTTGAGCTTCCCAGTGCTCTGCCTGTGTGGACGCCTGAGGCATGAAGACCAGGGGATGGCCACTTTCTACCTTCGTGGGATGCTGCATATGGATTCTGCACGGTATGTCGTACATTTTAATGCCAGCGCACATCCTGTATGAGCCCTTGCAGGGCATAGCAGGTACACTTTGTGAGATGCTTTTCTCTCCTGGTTGCACTGGAAACTCCTCTTATGACCAAGTCCTCACAATGCATTGCAGCCAAAGAGCTAGGAAAAGTGTTTTATGGGGCAGGCATCACCCTGAGGGGCTGGCTGCAGGCATCAACCCATGGGAGAGGTGAGAGCCCAGCCCTGGGACCTATGTACAGCCCCTCCAGCAAGGGATCCAAGGGAAGCCAGCGGGGCTCCAGAGACACTCCCATCCCTCCCACGTCCTGGGAAAGAGCAAACTCCATGCTCCATGCTGGGGCCCCTCTTACACATGCTTCCCACGATGGGGTGGCGTGGGGTGGGTGGTGTGGGGTAGGTGGCCTTTCCTGCTCTGCATGGAAGAATTAAGTTAAAACACAGATTTACTGGGGTAGAGTGTGCCCAGCTAACCTGGGGGACTTGACTGATGAGCTTTGTTTTCTCCAAGATGGGAAGGGAAGCTGCTGAGCTCCTCTGGCTAAAGGGGGTTGGTGCAAAGAGACAGGGAAGATGGCAAGGAAGCATCCTGACAGGAGGGGGAATAGGGGGTTGAGGAAGGACAGACCCCTCAAGGACTGATCTGGCACAGTCATTAATGACTCCAGTACAAGCTATCCACAAGTTAATGACCTAAGCCAGTGGTGAGGCCAGAGGCACCTCTGCTGCATGGGGATGCGGTTGTCTGGCAGGGGAACCTGATGAACCGGAGCACCGGGACGGGGAACAGGCTCAGGCTGTCACGCTGAGGTGAAACCTTGCTGGGGCTCACCCTTAGGGTGCCCTTTGTCTCCCCTAATTGCAGCCGCCTAAAGCAAAGTGTCAGCAGATCTGCCTGGCTCCTCCTGAAGCCAATGGTGGCAGATTGGCCTCCCCAGAGCCTACATCCCTGTCCTAAAAATAAGACTGGGGGAACATCACCCATGGGTGCCAGAGGGTGCTGGGATGTGGGGTAGTGTCTCCTCCTTTGTGCAAAGCTCCTGGATGTGGGGCAGGACTTTGACAGCAAGAGGAAGGAGCTGTAAGCAGGGCTTGGTCCTGGGAGTTAATATTCCCTCCACAGGAAGGGAACTCCTGATGCCTGCACCCAGCTGGAGGAGAGGGGTGATCCCCTTTTCTTTCCCTGTAGCAGGAGAGAGGGATTTGCCATCAGGGAATATTTCATTAAGCCCTGGCTGTCCTGTCTGCCAAAGGGCTTTGAGCAAACTGTATTTAAATGTCCCTCAGACACCCAAAAGATGAAAACAAGGAAGAATTACGCATATACCCCCCAGCTTTGCAGAAGCAATTGTGCTCAGGTTTGTCCCTGCGGCAAGGTAAAGAGGGCTGAGAGCTGTCCTCAGGCAGCAGAGCTCCACAGACACCCTTGCGGCTATGAACTAGACTTACTGAGCCCCAGCTCTTCCCAGTGGCAGGCAATACCATCTGCAGTGCCCTGGTTGCAGTGTCTGCCTTTGTCCTGGTTGCAGCATCTGCCTTTGCCTCTAGGCTTGCACCAGACCTGTGATGAGTTGTGTCCTGTCTCAGGTGGCAGCAGCTGGTGCTGGGGCTGCAAAAGGTGCTGTGCAGTGCTGTGCCTAAGGCAGCCCAGGCTGTGCTCCTTTTCTGTTAAATCAGAGACTTGTAAGGCCACAGGATGAGGCAGTAGGGTTTAAGAAGAGGCAGGATCTTCCTGATGCTCAGCTGACAGAGACACATGGCTGGCTGCCGGCTCCAGTGCCCATTGTAATGCTCCAATTTGTGTCTCTCTGCAGGGCTTGGGGCTGCTGCTGCAGTCCCTGTTACTACCGAGGGGCCATTTGCTACAGGGACAGCTTCTTCCATCACAACAGAGAGCGAGGGGCCCGGTGCCCTGGTGATGGGCACTGTGGAGACAAGCACCTTGGCCACTGATGCTGAGACAGTAGAGACGATCCTCACAGAGAGTCCACCAAGCCCATCCTTTCCTCCTGGGGCTGAGCCGAATGCTTTGGTGACAGCAGCGAGTGAATACGGCTCTACAGCACCACCTTTGACAAACGTGACCAAGCCTCTTAATATGACTCAGGATTTTGAGAGGGGTTCTGCTGCTCCTGCTGCAGCCACGACCGCTGCTGCCATCTCTGCACAGCACCCTGCTGTTACCCCCAAAGCAGAGCTTGAGGTAACAGCAGCCAGACCCGACATCCCCCTTGGGACCACCCCTCTCTTTCCAGATATAAAGGAGGACATTGCGGCTGTGACCAGAGAAGGAGGAGAAGATCTAAATCCCACCACTGAGTCCCTCCTCACCACCCCTCCACCAGCACAGCCAACTGCTGGCAGCCCTGTGGGTACCGGTGCCACCATGCTGCCAAGCCAGGGGCTGACCACAGCCACGCGAGCAGTTGAGGAAGGTGTTACCCTTCCTCTGGATATCCAAAGTGAAGACAGTGCCAACTTCTCAAGCCCCAGGCCCAGCACTGGGGGGCTGCTTACAGCCCAGCAGGACAGAGTGGTGAGTGGAGCTGTGGGCATCACCCCAGAGCCAGTGGGAGAAATGACCCCAGCTGCTGAGGAAAGTCTCTCAGCTGCAGTGCCTGGAGATGCAGAAGATGCACTAAATGGTGAATACAGCCCAGCTGCCTCAACCTTCCTGCCCCTGGAGAGCCCAACAGTGTCAGGAACAGTGAGAAACCTATGGGAGCCCTCCCTCCTCCCTGGGCAGGCAGTGCTGAGCCCAACTACTTCACTGGCACCGGCCGGTAGTGAGGATGGGGATGGGCAGGGAACCCCTGGGGTGTCATTGGAGGCTCCTGGTTCAACCCTGTCACCTGCAGCCAGCGAGGCACCCACGGCAACAGAGGACACTGCCGTCTCACTGCTAGCCCCGGGGGTTCCCATGGATGTACTGAGTGGCATAAATCCCACAGTCTTGACCACTGCACTACCCAGAGGGGACATGGGGGCTGTGCATCTACCCAAACCATCACTGCAACCTGCCCCATGGCAGACACTCACTGGAGAACAGCCGCCACTGCCTGTTGCTGCTCTGCCATTCCCCAGTGCCCCTGGGGCTGCTTACCCACCCCCAGGAACTGGATCTGGCACCCTGCCTGCACCTGATGATGGGACAGAGACACCAGCAAGCCCCAACCTCACTGCTGATCAAGGGGCACCCGTGTCTCCATCTCTCGGAGGGTCACAGCCATGGGAGGTGGCAGCTGATGGTCCCCAGCATGGTGATGGCACTGGCTTGAATTCAGCTCCAGATGCTCCCAATCCAGAATCTTTTGTACCTGATGGACTGGCATGGCCCACTGCTGGGGCCCAGGGTCAGGGGGCTGAGGGTGCAGGGGACACAGCACAGTCAGGAGATCCAGGGAACGGCAGTCCTTATGCAGATATCCAGACTGACATGAATCCTTCAGCCTTCAGTGTTCAGCAAGATCCACCTAACACTGGAGAGCAGTCAACAGGAGAAACAGGCACTTTGGTGAATGCTGAACTGTTCCCTCTGTCAGGTCCTGGGGACAGAGCAGCAGCAGGAGCAGTGCCACCACTGGGACAAGGGTTCCTGCCTGGTCCCACACCTGGCAGTGCTGGCCTGGAGCCTGGTATCATGGGGGCTGAAGGACCAGGGCACCTGCCTGGTGAACCTGCCAGTGCTCCTGGGGCTGCTTACCCACCCCTGTGGGGGGCAGCTGGCCCCGTGTCTGGGGCAGACACAGCAGTGAGCCCTGACCTCAGTGCTGCCCAGGGAGCTCCCGTGATTCCGTCCTTCGGGGAGTCACAGCCACTGGGAATGGCAGCTGGTGCTCCTCAGGGACCAGGTCTCCTTGAAACCAATGGACCTGGCACCGGCTTGACTTCGACATGGGATGGCCCCAGTTCAGCAGCGTTTGGACCGGTGGGACCCCCATCAGCTGCCCTTGGGGTCCAGCTTGGCACAGATGTGGGGCTGCCGGCAGCAGGGGAGCATGGAGCTGGCCCAGTAGAGCAGGCGCTGGGAGGAGTGGGCAGTGGGACTGGGTTTGAGCCACCCCTGATCCCTGCGGCAGGCAGAGGGCCAGTGGCTGGGATGGGTCAGCTGCCTGGGGCAGGTTCCTCATTTGGTCCTGCCTCTCCCAGTGGTGCTGTGGCAGCACCCTCCGTTTCAGAGGGTGATGGAGCAGAACGCATCCCAGCCGCAGCCCTTCTCCCTGATGGCCTGCCCCCAGCCTCTCCAGACAGTGAAACTGGTTCAGAGCTTTCTCTGGTGCCGGGGACTGAGAACAGAGGGGATGCAGCACAGGCAGGAAACCCAGAAAAGCCCTACACAGAGACAAGTCCTTCAGCTTTCAGTGTTCAGCAAGATCCATCTAACACTGGAGAGCAGTCAACAGGAGAAACAGGCACTTTGGTGAATGCTGAACTGTTCCCTCTGTCAGGTCCTGGGGACAGAGCAGCAGCAGGAGCAGTGCCACCACTGGGACAAGGGTTCCTGCCTGGTCCCACACCTCCTGGCAGTGCTGGCCTGGAGCCTGGTATCATGGGGGCTGAAGGACCAGGGCACCTGCCTGGTGAACCTGCCAGTGCTCCTGGGGCTGCTTACCCACCCCTGTGGGGGGCAGCTGGCCCCGTGTCTGGGGCAGACACAGCAGTGAGCCCTGACCTCAGTGCTGCCCAGGGAGCTCCCGTGATTCCGTCCTTCGGGGAGTCACAGCCACTGGGAATGGCAGCTGGTGCTCCTCAGGGACCAGGTCTCCTTGAAACCAATGGACCTGGCACCGGCTTGACTTCGACATGGGATGGCCCCAGTTCAGCAGCGTTTGGACCGGTGGGACCCCCATCAGCTGCCCTTGGGGTCCAGCTTGGCACAGATGTGGGGCTGCCGGCAGCAGGGGAGCATGGAGCTGGCCCAGCAGAGCAGGTGCTGGGAGGAGCGGGCAGTGGGACTGGGTTTGAGCCACCCCTGATCCCTGCGGCAGGCAGAGGGCCAGTGGCTGGGATGGGTCAGCTGCCTGGGGCAGGTTCCTCATTTGGTCCTGCCTCTCCCAGTGGTGTGGTTGCAGCACCCTCCGTTTCGGATTCATCCAGCCCAAGTGCTTCTGGTGCTCTGCCACCTTCCCTGAGTGCTGGGCCTGAGGTCCCTCCTGCTTCAGGAGAAGGAGCAGGTGAAACAGCTGGTGATGGAGGGTCCCTGGGGCAGGCCTGGGCCCCTGCTGGAGAGGGACCAGCCGGTTCAGGAGCCCCTGATGGAGAAATGAGAGCCGTGCTGCAGTCTGCATCTTCTTCATCTGCAGAGGGGTCTTCATCACCCAGGATAGCTGTAGAGGCTGCTAACGGAGCAAGCCTTCCTGCAGCTGGTGGTGGCTTGAGCACAGACTTGGAGGCTGCTGGCACTGAGAAACGCCTTGTGCCTGCTCTTGGCATCCAGAGCGGTGCCAATCCTGGACTTTCTGATGCAAAACCGAGCCAAGCCAATGTGGTGGAGCTGCCTGGAGGATCCTCAGTGAACGGGGGACCTTCCCCTGGTGCCAGCCTGGGGAAAGGAGCAGGAGCCATCATGCAGAAGATGTCAGGAGCACCGGCCCCATCTGCCCTCACGTCCCCTCGGGAGGTGAAGCCCCTGGTCCCAGTGGCTCCTGCCAGCAGTGGCATTTCCAAAAACATGGCCACCTCTACGGCTGCTTCTCTGCCTCTTCCCGGGCATGGGCTGAGCTCAGGGTTGGCACTCAATGGGAACACCAACTCTGCCCCTGGCACCCAGAGTGGGAGCAGACCCCTGATGCCAGGGGCAAGGGGTGGGCTGGCAGGAGATGCTGGAGGTGCTCAGACATGGTCTCTTGAAGACGAGGTGGCCTCAGGGATGCCAGCACCATCGGGAGAGGTGTCCCCCCCGTGCTCCTCCATCCCCCGGTGCTGCCCTGGCACTGCCTTCTGCTCCACAGAGAGAAAGCGCTGCACAGGGAGAGACTACCAGCTCCAGGCTTTCTGCTCCGCTTCCAGCATGTGAGTCAGGTGTGGGGTCTTCTTCAGGGGGAAGGGGAGACCTGGGGGCTGCTGCACCGAGGGGGCCTGCCCTGCTCCTGCCTGCCCACCAGACGGAAAGCCCTGGAGCCCACTCCAGGGATGCTGACAGCCCCGTGCCCAGGCAAACAAGTGCCATGCTCCCTGGAGCGATTGCAGAACAAGGGGGTCTGGCTTGGCTCCTTCCCAGCACAACTGGAGCCAGGATAGATACAGAGACAGCTGCTCATCCCCCACTGGGGGGGAGCCCAGGGCTCCCTGGTCTTCCTCCCACTGGGATCACTGCTGGCAGCCCCATATCAAACACCCTGGGGCTGGGACCTGTCAGCGGTTCACCCCCATCTGCTGCACAGCCGTTCCTGGGCAGTGAGCTGACAACCAGCCCAGTGAACCGAGCCCCTGCCACTGGTGGGCCGAGTCTCTCCACAGCCTTCCCAGGCCAGGGGGGAGCCCGGGTGGGGTCCCCAGCCACCACACGCACAGTCACCACCAGCCTGGCCCCACCAGTCCCCATCCCTGGGGACAGGGAAGCACTCCCCAGGCCAGAAGCAGCCACTGTCATCTCCCGAGCATCATCCCCAGTGTTTCCAGCTCCACCAGACGGGCCAGTGGCTGCCCCAACCCCATTGCCTGGCCCTGCAGGTATGTGATGTATGCTGACTGACCATCCTGGGGGGCACTTGGTATCCAGAGACCAAGGGGGCTATCTGGGGCAGGACCCTTGGGGGAGATGCACCAGGAGGACCTCCTGCACATGAGCTTGCATCTTTGGCAGGCTGAGCCTGCCTTCAAGTATGGTCCAATCAGCTCGAAAACCCATTTCCCCCAAATGCTTTGTTTTATTTAGCAGACATAAATATGGGACTGGAGACTGTGGACATCTCTAGAAACTGCTGTGAGTGCTTAATTCCCTGCTGTCCCCCTTCCACAGTCACATACAATGTTTTTCCCCTCCTAACAGCAGTTCTTCAGCACAGTGCCCCAGCAGAGCTGGAACAGGAGGGGACAGTGACACAAGGGTCATCACAGTGGGTTTTGGAGAACTGTGTACATGTAAGGCAGTGGAAGGGGTGGGAGCAAGCTCCTGTAGGGGAAGGTGACACACAGGGTGTCCAGGTGGCTATATGCAGTTTCCCCCAAACCTCCCGCTGCCCAGGCTGCATCCCTTTGGAAGCAAAATCATTTCAGCCCTTTGAGTTTTTGGCACACACCAAAGGCTTTGCTGTAAGTGTGCTTTGGGGGTTGTTTTTCTCTTGTTTTCTTTTTCAGTTGCAGCTGTGCCCCTCTATGAATACGGAGTGAAGGAAAACGATCAGCAATACGTGGAGAGAAGAGTGGATTTTAATTCTCCGCTTTTCAAGCCTGAGATCGGATTCCCATTTGGGAAAACCCTGCGTGACTCTCTCTACGTGAGTTTACATTGGCTACCTGGTCTACCCTTGCTGCAGGGCAAGCTGCTATCCCCCAGGAGCCTGGGTAGGCCCTGGGGGGAATGTGCCTGGGATGGAACCATGTCAGGGGCAAAGCAATTGGGATGCTGCTAGGGTCTGTTTATAGCAGGAGGTGACTTTGTGGCCACATAGGTGGTGACCTTCCTTGGCCTTGCTCATAGTGGGCTTGGAAATGGGAGGGCTGCTGCTCCTGTGTTATAGGGTGATCCTTACCTGATGGAGGGATCCCTCTGCTCAGTTTACAGACAACGGACAGATCATTTTCCCAGCCTCAGACAAGAGCATCTTTACATATCCCAACCCTCCTCCCAGTGGCTTTAATGGCCATGAGGAAGTTCCCATGATTGCTGTGTTTTGGGACAATGCTGACTTCTCCAAAGGGATTGGCACTACCTATTACCAGGTAAGTGAAACCACTGGGGTGCATGTTTGCATGAAACACATTCTGATGATAAACTCATCACCTATTCTGTGGATGTCCCTTGAAATATGTAATTGATGGAGCCCATGAGCAGCATTGCCCTTTTCTGGGCCAAATCTAAGAGCTCTTGGTCCTGTGTGTCATGTCTTGAGCCATTGAAATCTCATCCAGAGCCTCAGTTGCTCCATGGCATGACCCCAGTCTAGACCTTTCTTTGCCCTGCTGGGATCTAACACAGACATGGGTGTACCCAACCCACAGGAGTACATCACCCTCAACACGGCCAAACCTCCATTTGTCCGTGATGTGGAAGCAAAGGTTCGGCAGTACCTGATGTCCTCCTACTCTGCAGCCTGGACCCTGAAGATCACCTGGGAGAGGGCACCTGCCTACACAGCACAGACTGACACCCGCAGGGTAAGGGGCTGATGGAGCTCAAGAGCTCATTGAGTTGTCAAAAAACCCAAGACCCATGGTCTTCTGTGCCTACAAATAACAACCAGTTCTGTGAAAAAGGTCAGTCTTGAAGATTTTCGCCAGAAGAACTGGGCTGTGCCCATGTTTTGGTCTTTTTCAGGTTTTCTGGGGGACAACTTCTGTTGAACTTCCCCTGCTCTGTAAAATTTTTCTCTTTAATGTGGTAGGAGTTTACTGTGCACCAGAAACACTGCTCTTCAGGAGCATAAAACTGGGTGAATATGAGGCTTCTCCTGGAACATCAAAGTAAATGGAGCATCAAAGTAAAACCATCACATTTTCCATGCAAAATGCAAACCAGCCCAGGCTGCCTTTGTCTTGCACATCAGGACCTCAGCCCTGCTGCTCCCCAGGGAGCACTGACCCACAGCTCTGATTTTAAATCTGGCAGCTTTGCTTGCTTTCTTACCTGTCTGCAACACTTCTCCCCAGACGATCACGTATCAAGCCATTCTGACCACTGATGGCTTCAGATCCTACGTCCTGATGTTGTACCAAGACGGAGGCATGCAATGGGATTACACCAGGCTTGCTGCCACCAATGTGCTCATCGGTTACACCAGGTACAGCAGGATCAGCACCCTACCCCTGCCTCCTCGGAGCACCAGGCTGTGTCCCACCACTGGCTCTGTCTGGTTTAATCCTTTTACCTGCATCCCATGAAGGATGAGGGACAGCTCAGATGGGGTCTCCATGCCCATATAGCCTAACATACAGGGGTCTCACAACCAAATTTGCCCCACTAGTGGCTGTATTGTGCTGCAGCACACTGATTTGCTGGGATGTACTTGTGATAAAAACCACACGTCCCTCAGGGGGCCCGGGCCCACAGCATCCTGGTGGTTTGGGTAGAAGGAGTGGGGAACAGGGGATGTTTGCTGAACTTTGCACCAGTCGAGGGAAGGGATTTCCGCTGCTTGGCGGGAGCAGTTGCTTCCTGCCTCCTCACATTACGTCTCACCCCATGCATGCTGTCTCCAGGGTTTCCTCATTGCTGCAGCTGGGTAAGGAAAAGGTGGCTGGAACAGGAAACGTGGGCAGCACAGGCGTGTGTGCGTGCATGTTTGCCTGTGCATGACCATTGGTGGTTTCTGCTCCATATCACCCTGCAAGATGCTCAAAATCACAGCAGCTACTCACAGGGGTCTTGAGACGTCTGCGGGTTCAGCTGTGATGCAGTAGGTGCATTGGCAGCACCCAGAATTAACTGCATCCCGTAGAGAGGAGGCAGTGGGCTGGGGTAGCCCTCGTGTCCTCAGAGCTGTGATTTGGGTGCTGCGGGTCCCTCTGGCTCATGATCAGAGCAGCTGAAGGGCAGGCTGGGGCTGTGATAACCTCCCACAGGAAGAGCGACCCCTGATTTTTCCTCTTTCCTCTGCATGCAGCGGGGATGGTTTTTACCACAACGATGACCTGACTCAGAGACCTCCAGTCGCTAAATATCGTCCTGACCAGTTCAGGGGCTACAACACAGGTAGTGCCGCACAGCCAGGGGGGTTCATGCAGCCCCTCGGGGAGTTGGGAAAGAGCTACATGGGGAGGGAGATGTCCCCAGGGGATGAAATCCAGCCTAACACTGTGGCAAGGCTGCCACTGAGTTCATCAAGACCAGACTTTCCCCCCAGGCACATAGAACCATAGAAGCAACCAGGCTGGAAAAGTTCTTTAAGATCACCGAGTCCAGTCATTATCCTGGGACTGCTGAGACCACCACTAAACCATGTCACTGACAGCCTGATCTACAGGGCTTCTGAACGCTTCCAGGGACAATGATTCCACCACTGTTCCAATACTGCTCTCTCTGTGAAGAAATGTTTCCTAATATCCAGTCTAAACCTCCCTTGGCACAGCTTGAGGAGGAAACTTTTGTCTTATTGCTTGTTACATGGGAGAAGAGACTGGCCCCCACCTCACTACAACTTCCTCTCAGGATGCTGTAGAGACTGATAAGGTCTGCCCTGAGCATTTTCTCTCCAGACTACACCCCCATTTCCCTCAGCTGCTCCTCATCACTCTTGTGCTCCAGACCCTTCACCAGCTTCTTTGCCCTTCTCTGGATCTGCTCCAGCACCTCAATGTCTGTCTTGTAGTGAGGGACCCAGGACTGGCACAGTATTTGAGGTGCAGCCTCCCCAGTGCCAAGTACAGGGGGATGATCACTGCCCTGGCCCTGCTGACCTCACTATTTCTGATACAGGACAGGATGCCACTGGCCTTCTTGGCTGCCTGGGCACAAGCTGGCTCATGTTCACCAATCAGCTAGGCCCATTTCCAATGAGCACCTTTCCAGCCACTCTTCCCCAAGCCTGTAGCATTGCCTGGGGCTGTTGTGACCCAAATACATAAAATGCTTCCACTGGGTACCAGCTAGTAGGGCCCTGGAGACAAAAGGTACCACTGGGTACCCTGAGGCTGAAATATCTTGATGTGTCCATGGACCCTTTTTGTTGTAATGGCTCTGACCCAAGGCTTTCTTTTTTGGCAAGAGCCTCTCTTCATTTTCCTGCAGTTGGGTGGCTGTTTAGCATGGAGTCCCAAGACTAGGAACAACGTGGGCTTAGCTTCTAGCATCAGCATCACTCAGCTCTTGCCTCAAGCCAAAGCTGCCCCTGTGGTCCCTTGGCTGGAGGTGACAGATTGTGGTTTCTATCCCTGCTCAGACCTTCGCGGGCTATGGATTTACAAGCTGGAGAACCGAGTGGGTATCAACTACCGGCTGAAGTGCCTGGCATGGACAGGGAGGCAGCAGGAGCCACAGGCATGGAGCCAGGGCCTGCCCGCCTGCCCCTGCTCCCTGCAGCAAGGGCAGCAGGACCCCCGCTTCAAGAGCAGCCATGGAGGTAAGCGAGCACACCACTCCTTCCGTCCTTGTGTCCAAACTGTCCCTTCCCACCTTCCCTGCGAGGGTGGCTGGGGTCCTGCTGTCAGGGTGGGTAGGTGATCCCAGTGAAAATGGGAGGAGAGGGGGGCAGAGACAGGGAAATAGAGGAGGAACAAGGGCTGACCTGCCCCTGCCTTATTAAACTGGATGGAACTGGTCTAAGCTGTATGGGGACAGTGGGGATGGACCCTCCGCAGCACTCAGGTCTCAACCTGGGGGACCACTTGGATAGTCTCTGTCAGTCCCTCCAAACCCCCATAGCACCATGGATGGTGCAGTGGGAGTGATGGATAACAAGGAGCAAGCCCCAGCTCTGCTCCTTGTCCTGAAGCAAAGATGCTGGCTGGGGAGAGCTGTGGTCTAAGGCTCACTGCCAACCCCTTGCAGGCTGGTGGGCTGCCCGTGTCTCCATGCTGCATTCTGCCTCTCCCAACCAGCACGGTGCTGGCATCCGCTGCCTGTACGACAGTCAGAACCAGCTCATTGAGGGGCGGCAGGAGAGGTACTGGAGGCCCTTCAGGCAGGCGTCCCCCTACCGTGGTAAGCACAGCCACCCCTGGCATACCTTGGATGAGGCTGGCATCGCTGTAGCCTCTAAATCACTTTAATCTCCATGCCAGCCTCTTTCCTGACATGCTGTTGCCCTTGGAGGGAGTGTGGATCTCCCGAAAGCTGAGGCGAGCGCCCTGACTGCCCAGAGCCAGCCCATCTCCCTCTCATCTCTCCTTCAGCCCCTTACTCTGCTTTTTGCTTCCAGACCAGGAGCTGAAGTTGTATGACTGGTGCTGTAACCAGGCTGGCAGCGCCCACCTCTGTGCCCGCTACAGTGAGAAGAGACCAAAGATTGGCTGTGATGGATACCAGTTACCTGGCACAGGTGGGTCTGCAGCCTGTGTGTGCTGGGGTGATGCTGTCTTGGTGCCCAGGGCTGCAGAGGGGAAAGTCCCAGCCACCCCATTGTTAAGGCAGCAAGAGCCCCACACAGATGAGGGATGGGATTTGGGATGTCCATATGCAGGCTGTGCTGTGCTCTGGGCTGTATGGGGTTGTGGGGAGCATCTCCCTTAGCACACAACCACCAGCATAGTCTGGGGGTGACAGCACAGGGAGGGGAGGAGGATTGCTGCTAATGTAGTTATTGGTGTAAGCTGATGTGGGGCTTTATTGCAACCCCAGCAGGTTCCTCAGAGGAGTCAGAGAGCTACTCGGAGGAGCAGAGGTGAGCAGGATTGGGGATCTCCTCTCTGCTGGCCACTTTCCTTCGTCCCTGTCCCCCCATGTGGAAACTCCTCCAGGGCTCCCAGCTTACCTTAGGCCCTCAGGGAGGAGGTGGATGAGCAATTCTCATTTCTTTTTTTTGCAGGTGGAGAGGATGAATAACTGTGGGACTGCACACCCACAGCATGGTCTGGGCCACAGCTGATCCTCTGAGTCCTTTGCTTCTGCTCATCCACTGTGTCCCTGTGCTATCCCCAGCACCCATCACCCTGCCCATCACACAAGGCAGCTCACTTGGCCAGTGCCTGCTCCACTGGCAGAAGTCCATGTTTTTAACCCAGACTTGTCCCAAGAACCAGTAGCTTTAGTTGCCCTTCCCCAGCTGCAGCTGAGTGGGGTGCTCATGGGCACCTCCTTGCTGGCAGGAGATGGACAGGTACCCCTCACCACATACACCATCTCTTTTTCCCACTACATCCCACCGCACCTCCCATGCAGCCGGGGGAGGTTGGACCCTTGGCACCTGGGGAACGGGTTTTTGCACCTTGCATGGGTTGACTGTGTCCAAGCCACTGCATACCATGATGTGCCAGGCTCACCCCATGAGCTGGTTCTGTCCTGTTCCCCATACCTTTGCTGGGTATGTGAGAACAAAATGCAATCTCATGATCAGAAATTGGGAGAAAAATAATTATTTTGTGTATAAAAGAGCATCTGCCTTTCTTAAAAAAGGAAAAAAATAAACCCTTATCAATCTTGTTTGTTCAATAAAGCTTCCTAGGGGTCTGAGCATCACTATCCTGCAGCAGCTGTGTCCTCTGCTGGGCCAGGATGGGAGGCAGTGGTGGGGGCAGGCTTGGAACAGCAGGATTGCAGAATACTTCTGCCCTTGGAGTTGGTGCTGGGGATGTGAGTGTCCAGGCTGAGGCCAAGCCAGGCTCTAGGGATGTGGGGCTGGAACCAGGGTCTGCTAGGGTCTGATACATCCACTTTGGGCATCTTCCCTCAGCAGGGGCATTTCTGGGGACCCTAGCCCAACCGGCATGATCTGAGCCACTGTGAGTGGTGCCTGGTGAGAGCAGTGAGGGGAAACTTACAACTCTGCAGTGAGAATGAGGGGATGGAGCAATCAAAGAAGCTACATCCATCTTGTCTTTGGTCCTGTAAATGGAACCAGCAGAAAGCAGGAACTTGAGAGCTTGGTAACAAGGAAGGAGGGCTGGCGCATGGGCACTGTGGGGTGCAGGCAACTTAGCAGCATGCCATCATTTGTTGATTTATTCTATTTTGTTCCTAATGGATTATAATCACTGCATTGTCCCACCTGACCCTAATCAGTGGCTCTGCTAGGTCTGGTTATGTTGCACTAGAGCATACCCCAGTGCAGACACACTCAAGGATTATCCCGGTTGCCTCTGCAAGGTCCTCAGTGGAAGGTAAAATCCTCTTGCTTTGGCCACCCACTGTAACAGCACATTTTTGATTCAATGAAACCACCTCCTTCAGAGTGAGTCCTCCCACAAACACCAGGCTCCAAAGGACAGCTGCCGGTCCCCTTCCTCCATGCAGGCTGCTGGAGACCTTGAGAACGGATGGTGGGGCTGGAAGCAGCAGCCGGCTCCTCTGTGAGCCCAGAGGTGCTGGGGCAGGACCAGTGGCAAGCTAAGGCTGTGGGGGGGGCTGGCTCGGAGGCCTGATGTGGGGTCTCTGGATCCTCATCTGTAAAGAAGGGACAAGCCACACTTTCTGTTGATGCTGCTCTTTGTGATGAGCTCAACAGCACTGACACCAATGCCAGCCAAAGCATCCGTGATGCTCCGGCGCGAGGCATGGCTCCTGAGCATCTTGGAGGCACAGGGCTAGGACATCTGTCCCCATCCCACAGCCCCCCATTCTGACCCACCACAGGCACAATAATCCCTGGGCATACCTGGATTAGGGGGTCAATGGGCTGGAGCTGCAGTTCCCAAAAGTTTTCCATGGAGTGAGGGTGGGTGGGCTCTGCATGCTCTCCTGCCATTGTCAGAGCTGGAGTGGGGAAAATGATCACAGGTAAAGGAAGGCTGGGTGAAGCAGAGCTGATGTGATGAGGTGTTGCAGGGATGTACTCACAGGAGAAGGGCCGTGGCATCCAAAAGGTGTCCCTGGCCCTGGGAGGGGAGAAAAGAAAGGGGATGACATATCAGGGGAGGCTGGGAGAGCCCGTGCCTGACGTTGGCTCCTGACCAACTCTTTCTAGACCAACATGAATGGCAGTGGAAATTATTTGTATGGCATTCAAATTAAAATTAAATAGAAAGCCTGTCTGTAGTTGAGCACTAGGTGGGATGAGGAAGAAATGTAAATATTCCCTGACACGGGAAAAAAGGTAAGCTAATGTCCAACCCACTGATGTTATCATACCTCTGAGCAGCAGATGACTGGGAAGATGCTAAAAGATCACCCAGCCCAGCCTCTTCCCCGTGGCAGGCTCCCTCTGCCCAGGCCAGATGGGACCCACTGGTAGTGGGTCTTCCAGAGATGGCTTTTCCACCAGCTTTTGCTGCTGACACCCAACCTCCTTTCCCTGCTGCACCAACAGCACCCCCCACCGTGGTCCAGCCTATGGCTCACCCCTCGTGCTGGCTGCGCTGCTGGTGGCAGAGGTGTGAGACCAGGCAGACAATGGCGAGTGAGAGGCAGAGCAGAGCCAGGACTACCACCAAGATGCTGAGGAAGGCAGTGAAGCTGATGGCCAGCTGCTCACACCGGGCACCGGCTGGGGAGAATATGGAGAAGGGCAGGCAGCTATGGATAGGGAAAGATGAGAGGTGATGGAGACCTGTGGGGAGAAGCAGCAGTGCCAGAGAGCTTTGCACATCCCAGAGCTGCTGCTACCTGCAGGTGGGACCCTCGGGCAGGTGCTGGCACTGGCCACCGTGCTGGCAGTACCCCTTCTTGCAAGGTGAGATGCAGACGAAGCCGACGGTCCCTATATAGTGGAGCTGGTATCCTTTGTAGCCATACAGATTGCAGGGGAAATAGTGCCTCAGCTCAGACACTGTCACTGGGGAGGGAAGGCATGGATTCATCACCTCCCTGAGCTGGATCCATGCCTGGGGACTGCTGCTCACCCGCCTCCCCTGTGGTTGTTACATGAACCCTGGGGCACACAGGATGATGAGGACAATGGGGACAGTGGGGTGCTCCTCCTGGGCTCCCCTGCAACTCACGCTTCACCAGGTCAGTGATGTTGTCCCGGTGCAGGCGCTGGAAGAGCAGGCAAGTGCCTGCTTCCTGCTGTCCCCAATGCCTGTTGAAGGCACCGGTGATGGCCCGCGGCAGCTCCTCATTCAGGAATTGGATGATGGTGCTGTGGCTGTCATAGGCGAACTCGGACACCACTGAGAAGGTGACGCCATCACTGTCTGTCCTGTGGGGAAAAGACGGTGCTGCTAGCAGAGCTGTTGCTGCATCACAGAGTGACCAAACCTCACCATGCCTCAGTTTCCCCATTGGGTGTGTGGTAAAGAAGGAATGAAGCAGGAGATGAAAGGTACCATGGGACTTGTGTCTCCAAGGGTTTATCAGCATCAGGGTTGGTGGGTGGAACTGCCCTTTGTGTCCCAAACACCATAGCCCCATGCCAAACCTCGCTCTGCTGGCTCTCTGGGGTGGGCATGGGGCTGCTCCACAGCTGACTCACATTTGGGTGATGTTGGTGTTGCACTGGAAAGCCTTTACCTCCAGGGAGGCCAGGATGGCTGAGACCTGTGGTGGAGGAAATGGAAAGGCATTAGGGAGAGGCTGAAGTGCAGTGTGGGCACTGTGGCCAAGCCCCAAGGGCTGCTCTGGTCTTCTATTCACACACTGGGGACCTGGCATATGGCTGTAGCCAGCACCACATGGCTGGCACTGACTCCCTCCAGCCCTGTGGATCCATTGGATCCCTGTGAATCTCACAGGAGGGAAGTGCATGAAGGCATGGGCACCCCAAGCTGCCATGCTGCCTGGTGTGCCGGTGCATCCCCCCCGAGCCCATCCCCTCTGGTCACATACAGTGCCATTGACTTCCTCGGCAGTGGCGTTTCCCAGCGTCCTGACCCGCAGCCGGATGCTCCTCCGGGGCAGGCCTGCCAGGGGGAGAACAGCAGCGGCTCTGCATCCTTGCACTGGGGTGAGCGGGGTTGGGGCTCACACCCACTGGGCACAGGCACCCACCTGCGATGGGCAACGGCCGGAAATCCCCCCCTGCCACCAGGCAATGCTGGTCGGTGAAGGCTGGGGGGCAGGTGCAGCTGGGGGTGCAGGTGATGGGGTGCAGGTGGCAGTGTCCCCCATTACTGCAGTATCCCGTGGGACAGGAGTAGGAGCTGCAGGCTGAGCCACAGCCTGGCTCCTCACCTGCAGGATGGGGAGCCCAGGTCAGGTTGAGGCATGAGCCTGGCTGCAGAGGCAGAGAGCCCCAGCCCACTGAGCCATCCCCAGCTGCTCGGTAGCACCTTTCTTACAAGTTTCATTTTTTTTGGATTTTTTTAGCACATTAGGACTTTTAGTATAAATTCAGGTCCTCAAGGAAAAGCCCTGCACGTCCTTCTCCCAGCTGAAGCCTTTCAGCCGTGGGAAATCCCAGCTCACTGCATTAGAATAGGAGCAAAAACCATCAATCACCCAACCCCCCTTCCCCCTGCCACCTGAAAAAAAAATATTTTATTTTAGCCCCCCCAACCTCTGCACGCGCATTTTAACTTTGATGGGCTGAGATTTATTTTTTTTTCCTAAAGAGAAAAATTGCATGGGAAAATTTTCCCTTCCCAGAGGAATACTGAGACCTGCAGCCTAGGAGCATGAGCTGTGGCTGGATTCCTATCCCTTCTGTTAAAGACAGCAAGGGTTTGTTTATAGAGCTCAGCCAGCTCCCCCTTCTCTCTCCCAGCTTGGGTTCCATGGGAGCCCTCTTCCACCGAGGCCCAGGGGTGAGGTACTGGAATAGGTTGCCCAGGGAAGTTGTGAATGCTCCATCCCTGACAGTGTTCAAGGCCAGGTTGGATGAAGCCTTGGGTGATATGGTTTAGTGTGAGGTGTCCCTGCCCATGGCAGGGGGGTTGGAACTGGATGATCTTAAGGTCCTTTCCAACCCTAACTATTCTATGATTCTATGCTTCTATGATAGTGAGGATGAGAACAGTGCCCGTACTCACCCTCCTCACCAGCTGGGCAGGAGCAGGTGTAGCTGCCCACCGTGTTGGTGCACGTGGTGTTCCCTGGGCACGCCGCCCCTTGAGCGCACTCATTGATATCTGCTGAGGCAATGCAGCATGACACCGGGAGGAGCACCTTGGTAGGGATCCCATGGGTGCCCCGGTGGCCATGGCAAGCCCTTGTCACCTGAGCAGTGCCGCCCATCACCAGTCAGGCCGGCAGGGCAGGGGCCACAGCCAGCAAGGGAGTCACAGTGCACCCCAGGGAAGCATCCCTGGGCACAGGGGTCCGGAGGGTCCTGGCAGAAGGGACCTGAGTAGCCGCCCTCACACCTGCAGGCTGCCAACTGGAAGGAGACAGTGATGCTGGCTTAGGGGACATGAGGAGGATGGATGGACAGAGAAGAGAGCTGTGGGGACAGGCACAATGCGGCACTGGCTTTCCAGCACACTACCTGCAGGGAGGACCCTCCAATGGTGATGGTGTTGCTGTAATCACACTCCTGGATCCTGCTGCAGCTACAAAGTGTGAAGTGGAGCTGGAGAAGGGCAGAAAGGTTGTTAGACCCAACAGCCTCTAGGTTGATGGTGAGCGGGGCTGTCCCACGGGGTTCCCATGTCAAGGTGCCACTCTCTGCCAGGGGAGAGGTGGGAGTTAGAGGAGGTGGCAGTGGGCTGGTGGCCAGTATGCCCCTATCCCATCCTGACTGCCTCATCGCTCCTTCCTTACCTGATATGTTGAGCTCTGGAGAGAGGTGGGGGACAAAGTGTGCACCCAGCCCCATGGCACGGTACTGCCTCCTGACCCTTTCTGTCCTGAAGGCTGTGAGTGATGGATCACCAGTGATGATGGGAGGGAAGGCATCTGAGGAAAGAGCAGCCCGGCACACAGCTGGTTGATAGCTACATGGCTTTGGCACACGTTGGCTCTGAGTCCCTCATGGTGAGGACAGGACCTCACACAGATGCTGCCATGACTGCCCACCAACAAGGCCCTCACGTTGCACAGTGTGGTGGTATCTCCCAGGCTTTGAGACCAGCCAGCCAGGCAATGCAACTCTGAGACCTTGGTGACTTCTCTCCTTCCTCACATGGAGCAAGAGAGGACAGTGTGGGAGCAAGGAGCTGCCCTGTTACCAAAGCTATGGCCTCTGAGAGGTCCACTTACTGAGTACTGTCTTCTTCTGCTGGAAGTCGGCTGTGAAGCTCTGGGTGGCCAGACCCAGCGCCATGTCCCCTGTGCTCAGTGAATCATAGATGCACTCCTTGCTGCCGCGGCACTGTGAGGCTGCCAGCTGGTACTGGCTTTCATCCTCCTGCCGCAGCTGAGACAAGAAGATGGGTGTGAAGTTCATTGCTGGTAAGTCCAGAGGCTGAGTAAACAGGCTGTGCCCTCCAACAGCCCCTGCAAGAGAGTACACCATGGGTATGGCCTTGGGTTTTTAGGGTTTCTTGCATTTTAAGTATCGTTTGCACAGAGCAGTGAGGAGACCAAAGGGCTTCCCTGGCATCACTTCTGCTCAAGCAAGTGTCAAAATGCCTCCAGCCAAAGTGTAGCCAGAAGGTGCAGGAACAGGGGAATCATTAAGGTAGATCCAGAGCCTGAACATACAGGTCAAACCATAGTTGTAGATCTCCTCCTCACTGCTGTTCACAGGGATGCTGGTACCATTTGGCATCTGGAAGTCATCTGAGGTGTCATGGTCCCACACACCTGGTGAAGCATCACCAGAGAACTGAAGTCTCCCCAGGGTTGACCTCTTCTCTGGTGCTGGCCCATGTTTAGTTTAGACTCAGGGGTCCCTGCCTTCAAAATATGTCTTCCCCCCCTTCCCCCCAGTGTTTTCCAGTCTGCTTTAGGGTGGGAAGGGGACTTTACACCCTGGCTCTGCAGCAGTGCCACAAGTCCTCACCCAGGAGGCCCTTAGTGCTGTTGCGGTATTGACTGGGAAGGCTGCAGACCATGCTGAGGATCCTGGAGGTGGCTGAGATGGTGATGGCAATGGCCCCGTCGAAAACAACTGTGATAGAAGAGGCATTGACCAGCAGGACACCAGGGCTGTAGTACACCTCTGCACCCATGTCTGCAAGGGAAGGAGAGCACAGAGGGGGAGTCCATGCAAGGCTGGGGTCTGAAATGGTGCCCCAGAATTTGTGGAGGGGAATGCTCTCCATCCACTCTGGCTGAGTGGGGATAGAGACACTCATCACTCCTGCAGATACCTTTAACATTTAACAGCACAGCCTGCTCACCTTGGGCATAGGAAAACTGGATGGTTTTATGGTTCAGGAGGACTTGGATATCACCCTGGCTCCCCAGGGTCCACTCAACCTGTAAATCACAGCAGATGTCCTGGTCAGCCCCTCTGCTCATACCTTCCTGCCATCCCCCCATGCTGGGGACACTTGAGCTAAGCTGTGTCCTCCTTCAGCCTTGGCAGAGAGGCTCAGTGCTAGGGCCATTCACCAGGGCTGGATGTGCTCTTCGTTCCCTTTAGAAGCTCAAACTGATCTCAAACTGAGATTTCCTCTACTCACTGTTGTTGTGGTGTTGGAGATGTACTGGGCAGCAAAGGCCACAAAGTTGGTGGCCTGAGCCATGCCTGTCCGGACTGTGCGGCCATGCAGCACAAAGCTGGTCTGGGCATCACTAGCCAGGAGCAGGGCAAAGTCCCCAAGGCCATTGAAGGTGTAGGTGAGTCCATCCATAGTGGTGATGTGGGGGTCCCCAAAGGCACCAGCTGTGGTCCAAAAGACATGGAGGCATTTTGGGGGAAGGAAAATAAGCCTGGTGTCAGGCAGGTAATGATGGTGTCATTTCATGGAGGAGAGCAGCCTCTGGATGCTCTCCAGAGGGGATCTGTGTATGGACATGTCACTCACCCAGTACCCTGGCACAGAGGAGGTAGAGCCTTGGGGACTCACCAGGGGTGGGTGGCACATATCCCTCGCAGCCAACCCTTGGTCTCTTCTCAGCAAACCTTGCACAGAACAGGGGCTTCCCAACGCGCCGGCAGCACCAGTCGAACGCCTCCAGCTCCCCATCTGAGGGGTAAGGCAGCTGGACACCAGGGGTGTCGGGGTCCCCACTGCGCCTGAAGAGCGCTCAGTGTTTGGCAGGTAAAGTGTAAAGGCAGTGCTGATGCCCACTTACCAGTGGCGGGGTGAATGGGGAGGCTCCATGCTCTCTCTTGCCAGCCTTCAAGCAAGCTCCCATCTCGGTACAGACACCGCACCCCGGCTCCCGCCGGGCTGGGGGATGCAGTGCGCAGCATCCTCACCGAGGGGTCTGCCGGGCCTGAAATGGTGCGGTAGGATGACGGCCACCCCAGAGCAGAGGGGACCACACACCCCTGGCTGGCCCTGGGGGTGTTGCGCTTGGCACCTGCACTGCGGCGGAAGCGGGGGTCCAGCTCTGCCTGGGGCCAGGAACAGGGGCATGGTGGCAGCCGAGCGTTCCAGGCGGCTGGTGATGGCTCTGCGTCCAGCCACACCAGGCACCGCAGCCTGTAGTTCACCCGGGAGCGGCTGTCCAGCCTGTAGATCCACAGACCACGCACATCTGGGAGCAACCAGAGAACAGCACCGCCCCACTGGGATCTGACCTTGTTCTGAGGGGGATCCCGTGGGATAACCGTCCCTGGCCATTGACCTTACACAAAGTCTCCAGGCTCCCTCTAGGGATGGCTTGGCTGTAGCAAGCCACAGCAGGACACAGGACACCCATTTTCTGCTGTCAGTGGCCAGCCCTGGCTCAGCAGCTTTGCTGGCCCATCACCTCACAGGGACAAGTCCTGGGAACATGCTCCCAGCACAGAGCACACGGATCCCTCCATCCTGACCTGCCTCATGCATTCCCCCTCATCATACCGGTGCTGGCGCTGCTGTGCTGGTCAGGTCGGTACTTGACAGCCGCTGGCTTTTGAGTCAGCTCGTTGTTTTGGGCATAGCCATTGCCACTGTGTGGAGACAGAAGATTTGGGGGTCACCTTCCTAACACAACCCTCCTCCTCTCCCTGTAGAGCAGTTGGGATAGAAATTGCTATGGGAGAAGGGTTTAAATGGGACAGACTTGCTTTAGGGGTGGGAGCTGGGCTTTCCTGGGGGTAAGGTCTCAGATGGTCCAACATAATGCTGGGAGAAATCTCTGCTCCCCCCAGAAACACAGCCACACATGTACACAGCACCTGGAGAAGCCAATCAGCACATTGTCTGCAGCCAGCTTGGTGTAGTCCCACCGCATCCCACCATCCTGGTACAGCAGCAGGGTGAAGGAACAGTTCCCATTGGTGGTGAGGATTGCCTGGTAGGTGCTTGTCTGGAGAAACACAAGGCACTCCCTTAGCACTGCCGAAGCCTCCCCTGCTCTTCCTGCAGTGCAGACTGTGGTGGTGAGACCTGAAACACCTGCATCAAGGTATAGGAGACGAGCAGCCCAGCTCTGCCCTGGCCATCGTTGGTGACAGTCCCTCCTGTCACCTGAGTCTCACACTGCTCACCTGAGTGTCATTCCTCTGGGACGGGTATGCTGGAGCCTTCTCCCATGTCACCTTCAAGGTCCATTTTGCTACATAGGGGATTTTCAGGTATTTCTTGATCTTTGCTTCCACATCATGAACAAGAGGGTCTCGGACAGAGCTGAGTGTGGAGTACTCCTGGTTGGCAGGAGAGAGAGTAAAAATGGGCAATCTGGCAGCTGGGGTCTCCCAGGAGAACAACTTTGGTTGCCCTGACCTGATACCAAGTAGTGCCAACACCCTGGGAGAAATCTGCGTCGTCCCAGAAGGCGGCCACCATCGGCAAACCCTCCTGGCCACTGAAGCCTTGCGGAGGTGGGTTGGGATTGGAGGGGACGTAGTTGTCCGTGGGTGGGAAAATGATCTGTCCATTATCTGTAAACTAACCAGAATAACTTGTTCATTGCTGACATCCCAGGCAGCTCCAGGGGAGGCTTTTAACCCTCATGGGTGAGCAGAAAACAAGCATTTTTAACTACAGAAAATTATGTTCAATGACATTCAGTTTCTGCTCCATTTCTGTGGGATGTTTTTCTACCAAAGAGCCTGCACATCCCTGACATGCTCAGTGAGGTGGGAACTCACATAGAGAGCATCCTGCAGTGAATTCCCGAAGGGGAACCCGATCTCTGGCTTGAAGAGGGGGGAGTTAAAATCCACTGTCCTCTGGACACACTCCTGGTCCCCTTCCTTTGTGCCGAAGGGGTAGAGCAAGGCTGCCGGCACTGAGAAGGAAAGGAGAAAAAACATTAATGTCTGCTCCATCTTTCCTATAGCCAGCACACACTCACCTGCTTGCTGCACCTGTGCTTCCCCTGGACCACTGCTTGGATGGTGTAACCCAACTTTCAAACCAGTTTTTAACCTGGAACAGCCTCCCAGAAATCCTGTTTCATCTTTCTCCATGAATCTAGCAGATTAACATGCATTATGGGTGAACTCCCCCAGGCTTGGCCATAGGTAACCTCACCCATCAATATGCTTCATCAGCCGATTAATCCCTTCCTGCTCTATGCTGTGGGATGAAGAAAACCTACTTACTTGTAATCCCACTGGCGGGTCCAAGCTCAGGGGCAGGATTTTGGTAAAAAGTGCTGGAGGGGGCAGATGTGCTTGATGTTGTGGCCAGTGCCCTCTGTGTCCCAAAGGCAGGGGGTGGGGCAGTGGTAGGTCTGGTGGTAGCAGCTGGTCTCAAAGATGTGGTAGTGCCTGCAGCCAGGACATCTACTGCCTCCTTGGCTGGAACAACTGCAAATGTGGGTGAAACAGATGCAGTGGTCCCTGCAGTGGTGCATGTGCTTCTGTCTGCAGTGCCAGCTGTGGTTGAGTCTGCAGTCATATCTGTGGTTGTGTCTGCAGTGGAGGCTGTAGTTGTGTCTGAAGTGCTGGCTGTGGCTGTGCCTGCAATGCTGGCTGTAGTTCTTTCTGCAGTGGTTGCTGAGGTTGTGTCTGCACTGCTGGCTGTGGCTGTGTCTGCAGTGGTGGCTGTGGTTGTGTCTGCAGTGGCTGTAGTTGTGTCTGCAGTGGTGGCTGTGGCTTTGTCTGCAGTGATGGCTACGGTTGTGTCTGCAATCATGGCTGTGGTTGTGCCTCTAGTGATGGCTGTGGCTGTGTCTACAGTCATGGCTGTGGCTGTGTCTGCAGTAGTGGCTGTGGCTGTGTCTGCAGTGCTGACTGTGGTTATTTCTGCAGTGGTTGCTGTAGTTGTGTCTGAGGTGGCTGTGGCTACATCTGCAGTGGTGGCTGTGGCTGCATCTGCAGTGCTGGCTGTGGTTGTGTCTGCAGTGCTGGCTGTGGTTGTGCCTGCAGTGGCTGTAGTTGTGTCTGCAGTGATGGCTGTGTTTGTGTCTGCAGTGGTGGCTGTGGTTGTGTCTGCAGTGGTTGTTGTGTCTGCAGTGATGTCTGTGGTTCTGTCTGAATTGGTGGCTGTGGCTGTGTCTGCAGTGGTGGCTGCGGCTGTGTCTGCAGTCATGGCTGTGTTTATGTCTGTAATAATGGCTGTGGGTTTGCATCCAGTGGTTGCTGTGGTTTTGTCTGCAGTGGTTGTTGTGTCTGCAGTGATGGCTGTGGTTTTGTCTGCAGTGATGGCTGTGGCTGTGCCTGCAGTGGTGGCTGTGGTTGTGCCTGCATCCATGGCTGTGGTTGTGTCTGCAGTGGTGGCTGTGCCTGTGCCTGCTGTCATGGATGTGTCTGTGCCTGCAGTGGTGGCTGCGGTTGTGTCTGCTGTGGTTGCTGTGGCTGTGCCTGCTGTGATGTCTGTGGTTGTGTCTGCAGTGCTGGCTGTGTCTGTGCCTGCAGTCATGGCTGTGTTTGTGTCTGCAGTGGTGGCTGTGGTTATTTCTGCAGTCATGGCTGTAGTTGTGTCTGCAGTGGTTACTGTGGCTGTGTCTGCAGTCATGGATGTGTCTGTGCCTGCAGTGGTGGCTGCAGTTGTGTCTGCTGTGCTGGCTGTGGTTGTTTCTGCAGTCATGGCTGTGGTTGTGTCTGCAGTAATGGCTGTGGTTGTGTTTGCAGTGGTGGCTGTGATTGTGTCTGCAGTGGTGGCTGTGATTGTGTCTGCAGTGCTGGCTGTGGCTGTGTCTGCATTGCTGGCTGTGGTTGTGTCTGCAGTGATGGCTGTGGTTGTGTCTGCAGTAATGACTGTGGTTGTGTCTGCAGTGGTGGCTGTTTTTTTGTCTGCAGTGCTGGCTGTGGCTGTGCCTGCAGTGGTGGCTGTGGTTGTGTCTGCAGTTGTTGCTGTGGTTGTGTCTGCAGTTGTTGCTGTGGTTGTTTCAGCAGTCATGGCTGTGGTTGTGTCTGCAGTAATGGCTGTGGTTGTGTTTGCAGTGGTGGCTGTGATTGTGTCTGCAGTGGTGGCTGTGATTGTGTCTGCAGTGCTGGCTGTGGCTGTGTCTGCATTGCTGGCTGTGGTTGTGTCTGCAGTGATGGCTGTGGTTGTGTCTGCAGTAATGACTGTGGTTGTGTCTGCAGTGGTGGCTGTTTTTTTGTCTGCAGTGCTGGCTGTGGCTGTGCCTGCAGTGGTGGCTGTGGTTGTGTCTGCAGTTGTTGCTGTGGTTGTTTCTGCAGTCATGGCTGTGGCTGTGACTGTTGTGTTGGCTGTGGCTGTGACTGTTGTGTTGGCTGTGGTTGTGTCTGCAGTGGTGGCTGTGGCTGTGCCTGCAGTGGTAGCTGTGTTTGTGTCTGCATTGGTGGCTGTGGCTGTGCCTGCAGTGGTAGCTGTGGTTGTGTCTGTAGTGGTGGCTGTGGTTGTTTCTGCAGTCATGTCTGTGATTGTGTCTGCAGTGGTGGATGTGGCTGTGTCTGCTGTGATGGCTGTAGTTGTGTCTGCATTGGTGGCTGTGGTTGTGTCTGCAGTCATGGCTGTGTCTGTGCCTGCACTGGTGGCTGTGTTTTTTTCTGCAGTGTTGGCTATGGCTGTGCCTGCATTGGTGGCTGTGGTTGTGTCTGCAGTGGTGGCTCTAGTTCTTTCTGCAGTGCTGGCTGTGGCTCTCACTGCAGTTGTACGTGTGGTTGTGTCTGCAGTTGTCTCTGAGCCTGTGCCTGCAGTGGTGGCTGTGGCTGTGTTTACAGTGGTGCCTGTGGTTGTGTCTGCAGTGCTGTCTGTTGCTGTGCCTGCAGTGGTGGCTGTGGTTGTGTCTGCAGCCATGGCTGTGGCTGCATCTGCAGTTGTTTCTGTGGTTGTTTTTGCAGTCATGGCTGTGTTTGTGACTGTAGTGTTGGCTGTGGTTGTGTCTGCAGTGATGGCTGTGGCTGTGTCTGCTGTGTTGGCTGTGGTTGTGTCTGCAGTGCTGGCTCTGGTTGTGTCTGCAGTGATGGCTGTTGTTTCTGCAGTCATGGCTGTAGTTGTGTCTGCAGTGGTTGCTGTGGCTGTTCCTGCTGTGATGTCTGTGGTTGTGTCTGCAGTGCTGGCTGTGTCTGTGCCTGCAGTGGTGGCTGTGGTTGTGTCTGCAGTTGTTGCTGTGGTTGTGTCTGCAGTTGTTGCTGTGGTTGTTTCAGCAGTCATGGCTGTGGTTGTGTCTGCAGTAATGGCTGTGGTTGTGTTTGCAGTGGTGGCTGTGATTGTGTCTGCAGTGGTGGCTGTGATTGTGTCTGCAGTGCTGGCTGTGGCTGTGTCTGCATTGCTGGCTGTGGTTGTGTCTGCAGTGATGGCTGTGGTTGTGTCTGCAGTAATGGCTGTGGTTGTGTCTGCAGTGGTGGCTGTTTTTTTGTCTGCAGTGCTGGCTGTGGCTGTGCCTGCAGTGGTGGCTGTGGTTGTGTCTGCAGTTGTTGCTGTGGTTGTGTCTGCAGTTGTTGCTGTGGTTGTTTCAGCAGTCATGGCTGTGGTTGTGTCTGCAGTAATGGCTGTGGTTGTGTCTGCAGTGGTGGCTGTGATTGTGTCTGCAGTGGTGGCTGTGATTGTGTCTGCAGTGCTGGCTGTGGCTGTGTCTGCATTGCTGGCTGTGGTTGTGTCTGCAGTGATGGCTGTGGTTGTGTCTGCAGTAATGACTGTGGTTGTGTCTGCAGTGGTGGCTGTTTTTTTGTCTGCAGTGCTGGCTGTGGCTGTGCCTGCAGTGGTGGCTGTGGTTGTGTCTGCAGTTGTTGCTGTGGTTGTTTCTGCAGTCATGGCTGTGGCTGTGACTGTTGTGTTGGCTGTGGCTGTGACTGTTGTGTTGGCTGTGGTTGTGTCTGCAGTGGTGGCTGTGGCTGTGCCTGCAGTGGTAGCTGTGTTTGTGTCTGCATTGGTGGCTGTGGCTGTGCCTGCAGTGGTAGCTGTGGTTGTGTCTGTAGTGGTGGCTGTGGTTGTTTCTGCAGTCATGTCTGTGATTGTGTCTGCAGTGGTGGATGTGGCTGTGTCTGCTGTGATGGCTGTAGTTGTGTCTGCATTGGTGGCTGTGGTTGTGTCTGCAGTCATGGCTGTGTCTGTGCCTGCACTGGTGGCTGTGTTTTTTTCTGCAGTGTTGGCTATGGCTGTGCCTGCATTGGTGGCTGTGGTTGTGTCTGCAGTGGTGGCTCTAGTTCTTTCTGCAGTGCTGGCTGTGGCTCTCACTGCAGTTGTACGTGTGGTTGTGTCTGCAGTTGTCTCTGAGCCTGTGCCTGCAGTGGTGGCTGTGGCTGTGTTTACAGTGGTGCCTGTGGTTGTGTCTGCAGTGCTGTCTGTTGCTGTGCCTGCAGTGGTGGCTGTGGTTGTGTCTGCAGCCATGGCTGTGGCTGCATCTGCAGTTGTTTCTGTGGTTGTTTTTGCAGTCATGGCTGTGTTTGTGACTGTAGTGTTGGCTGTGGTTGTGTCTGCAGTGATGGCTGTGGCTGTGTCTGCTGTGTTGGCTGTGGTTGTGTCTGCAGTGCTGGCTCTGGTTGTGTCTGCAGTGATGGCTGTTGTTTCTGCAGTCATGGCTGTAGTTGTGTCTGCAGTGGTTGCTGTGGCTGTTCCTGCTGTGATGTCTGTGGTTGTGTCTGCAGTGCTGGCTGTGTCTGTGCCTGCAGTGGTGGCTGTGGTTGTGTCTGCAGTTGTTGCTGTGGTTGTGTCTGCAGTTGTTGCTGTGGTTGTTTCAGCAGTCATGGCTGTGGTTGTGTCTGCAGTAATGGCTGTGGTTGTGTTTGCAGTGGTGGCTGTGATTGTGTCTGCAGTGGTGGCTGTGATTGTGTCTGCAGTGCTGGCTGTGGCTGTGTCTGCATTGCTGGCTGTGGTTGTGTCTGCAGTGATGGCTGTGGTTGTGTCTGCAGTAATGACTGTGGTTGTGTCTGCAGTGGTGGCTGTTTTTTTGTCTGCAGTGCTGGCTGTGGCTGTGCCTGCAGTGGTGGCTGTGGTTGTGTCTGCAGTTGTTGCTGTGGTTGTTTCTGCAGTCATGGCTGTGGCTGTGACTGTTGTGTTGGCTGTGGCTGTGACTGTTGTGTTGGCTGTGGTTGTGTCTGCAGTGGTGGCTGTGGCTGTGCCTGCAGTGGTGGCTGTGGCTGTGCCTGCAGTGGTAGCTGTGTTTGTGTCTGCATTGGTGGCTGTGGCTGTGCCTGCAGTGGTAGCTGTGGTTGTGTCTGTAGTGGTGGCTGTGGTTGTTTCTGCAGTCATGTCTGTGATTGTGTCTGCAGTGGTGGATGTGGCTGTGTCTGCTGTGATGGCTGTAGTTGTGTCTGCATTGGTGGCTGTGGTTGTGTCTGCAGTCATGGCTGTGTCTGTGCCTGCACTGGTGGCTGTGTTTTTTTCTGCAGTGTTGGCTATGGCTGTGCCTGCATTGGTGGCTGTGGTTGTGTCTGCAGTGGTGGCTCTAGTTCTTTCTGCAGTGCTGGCTGTGGCTCTCACTGCAGTTGTACGTGTGGTTGTGTCTGCAGTTGTCTCTGAGCCTGTGCCTGCAGTGGTGGCTGTGGCTGTGTTTACAGTGGTGCCTGTGGTTGTGTCTGCAGTGCTGTCTGTTGCTGTGCCTGCAGTGGTGGCTGTGGTTGTGTCTGCAGCCATGGCTGTGGCTGCATCTGCAGTTGTTTCTGTGGTTGTTTTTGCAGTCATGGCTGTGTTTGTGACTGTAGTGTTGGCTGTGGTTGTGTCTGCAGTGATGGCTGTGGCTGTGTCTGCTGTGTTGGCTGTGGTTGTGTCTGCAGTGCTGGCTCTGGTTGTGTCTGCAGTGATGGCTGTTGTTTCTGCAGTCATGGCTGTAGTTGTGTCTGCAGTGGTTGCTGTGGCTGTTCCTGCTGTGATGTCTGTGGTTGTGTCTGCAGTGCTGGCTGTGTCTGTGCCTGCAGTGGTGGCTGTGTTTGTGTCTGCAGTGGTGGCTGTGGTTATTTCTGCAGTCATGGCTGTAGTTGTGTCTGCAGTGGTTACTGTGGCTGTATCTGCAGTCATAGATGTGTCTGTGCCTGCAGTGGTGGCTGTGGTTTTGTCTGCAGTGCTGGCTATGGCTGTGCCTGCATTGGTGGCTGTGGATGTGCCTGCAGTGGTGGCTGTGGTTGTGTCTGCAGTGGTGGCTGTAGTTCTGTCTGCAGTGGTGGCTGTAGTTCTTTGTGCCGTGGTCGCTGAGGTTGTGTCTGGAATGCTTGCTGTGGCTGTGTCTCTAGTGGTGGCTGTAGTTGTGCCTCTAGTGATGGCTGTTTTTGTGTCTGCAGTGGTGGCTGTAGTTGTGCCTGTAGTGGTGGCTCTGGTTGTGTCTGCAGTGGTGGCTTTCGTTGTGTCTGCAGCCGTTGCTGTGGTTGTGTCTGCAGTCGTTGCTGTGGTTGTTTCTGCAGTCATGGCTGTGATTGTGTCTGCTGTGGTGGCTGTGTTTGTGTCTGCTGTGATGGCTGTGGTTGTTTCTGCAGTCATGGCTGTAGTTGTGTCTGCAGTGCTTGCTGTGGCTGTGTCTGCTGTGATGGCTGTGGTTGTGTTTGCAGTGGTGTCTGTGGTTGTGCCTGCAGTGGTGGCTGTGATTGAGTCTGCATTGGTGGCTGTGGTTGTGTCTGTAGCGGTGGCTTTGGTTGTTTCTGCAGTCACAGCTGTATTTTTTTCTGCAGTCATGGCTGTGATTGTGTCTGCAGTGGTGGATGTGGCTGCGTCTGCTGTGATGGCTGTAGTTGTGTCTGCATTGGTGGCTGTGGTTGTGTCTGCAGTGGTGGCTGTGGCTGTGCCTGCAGTGGTCGCTGTTGTTGTGTCTGCCGTGGTGGCTGTGGTTGTGTCCGCAGCCATGGCTGTGGTTGTGTCTGCAGTGGTGGCTGTGCCTGTGCCTGCTGTCATGGCTGTCTTTGCATCTGCAGTGTTGGCTGTGGCTGTGCCTGCTGTCATGGCTGTGTCTGTGCCTGCAGTGGTGGCTGTGGCTGTGTCTGCATTGGTGCCTGTGGTTGTGTCTGTAGTGGTGGCTGTGGTTTTTTCTACAGTCACAGCTGTGGTTGTTTCTGCAGTCATGGCTGTGATTGTGTCTGCAGTGGTGGCTGTGTCTGTGCCTGCTGTCATGGCTGTGTTTGCGTCTGCAGTGGTGGTTGTGGTTGTGTCTGCAGTGCTGGCTGTGTCTGTGCCTGCAGTGGTGGCTGTGTTTGTGTCTGCAGTGATGGCTGTGGTTGTGTTTGCAGTGGTGGCTGTGATTGTGTCTGCAGTGGTGGCTGTGATTGTGTCTGCAGTGCTGGCTGTGGCTGTGTCTGCATTGCTGGCTGTGGTTGTGTCTGCAGTGATGGCTGTGGTTGTATTTGCAGTGGTGACTGTGATTCTGTCTGCAGTGCTGGCTGTGCTTGTGTCTGCAGTGCTGGCTGTGGCTGTGTTTGCAGTGGTGGCTGTGGTTGTGTCTGCAGTGCTGGCTGTTGCTGTGCCTGCAGTGGTTGCTGTGGCTTTGTCTGCAGTTGTTGCTGTGTTTGTTTCTGCAGTCATGGCTGTGATTTTGTCTGCAGTGGTGGATGTGGCTGTGTCTGCTGTGATGGCTGTAGTTGTGTCTGCATTGGTGGCTGTGGTTGTGTCTGCAGTTATGGCTGTGTTTGTGTCTGCAGTGGTGGCTGTGGCTGTGCCTGCAGTGGTCGCTGTTGTTGTGTCTGCCGTGGTGGCTGTGGTTGTGTCTGCAGTGGTGGCTGTGCCTGTGCCTGCTGTCATGGCTGTGTTTGCATCTGCAGTGTTGGCTGTGGTTGTGCCTGCTGTCATGGCTGTGTCTGTGCCTGCAGTGGTGGCTGTGGCTGTGTCTGCTGTGATGGCTGTAGTTGTGTCTGCAGTGGTGCCTGTGGTTGTGTCTGCAGTCTTGCCTGTGTTTGTGTCTGCAGTGGTGGCTCTGGGTGTGTCTGCTGTGATGGCTGTGGTTGTGTCTGCATTGGTGGCTGTGGTTATGTCTGCAGTCATGGCTGTGATTGTGTCTGCAGTGGTGCCTGTGTCTGTGACTGCTGTCATGGCTGTGGTTGTGTCTGCAGTGCTGGCTGTGTCTGTGCCTGCAGTGGTGGCTGTGGTTGTGTCTGCAGTGATGCCTGTGGTTATTTCTGCAGTCATGGCTGTGGTTGTGTCTGCTGTGTTGGTTGTGTCTCCAGCGCTGGCTATGGATGTGCCTGCAGTCAGGGCTGTGGCTGTGTCTGCAGTGCTGGCTGTGGTTTTGTCTGCAGTCATGGCTGTAGTTGTGTCTGCAGTGGTTACTGTGGCTGTGTCTGCAGTCATGGCTGTGTCTGTGCCTGCAGTCATGGCTGTGATTGTGTCTGCAGTGATGGCTGTGGTTGTATTTGCAGTGGTGACTATGATTCTGTCTGCAGTGCTGGCTGTGCTTGTGTCTGCATTGCTGGCTGTGGTTGTGTCTGCAGTGATGGCTGTGGCTGTGTTTGCAGTGGTGGCTGTCGTTGTGTGTGCAGTGCTGGCTGTTGCTGTGCCTGCAGTGGTTGCTGTGGCTTTGTCTGCAGTTGTTGCTGTGTTTGTTTCTGCAGTCATGGCTGTGATTTTGTCTGCAGTGGTGGATGTGGCTGTGTCTGCTGTGATGGCTGTAGTTGTGTCTGCATTGGTGGCTGTGGTTGTGTCTGCAGTTATGGCTGTGTTTGTGTCTGCAGTGGTGGCTGTGGCTGTGCCTGCAGTGGTCGCTGTTGTTGTGTCTGCCGTGGTGGCTGTGGTTGTGTCCGCAGCCATGGCTGTGGTTGTGTCTGCAGTGGTGGCTGTGCCTGTGCCTGCTGTCATGGCTGTGTCTGTGCCTGCAGTGGTGGCTGTGGCTGTGTCTGAATTGGTGCCTGTGGTTGTGTCTGTAGTGGTGGCTGTGGTTTTTTCTGCAGTCACAGCTGTGGTTGTTTCTGCAGTCATGGCTGTGATTGTGTCTGCAGTGGTGGCTGTGTCTGTGCCTGCTGTCATGCCTGTGTTTGCGTCTGCAGTGGTGGTTGTGGTTGTGTATGCAGTGCTGGCTGTGTCTGTGCCTGCAGTGGTGGCTGTGTTTGTGTCTGCAGTGATGGCTGTGGTTATTTCTGCAGTCATGGCTGTAGTTGTGTCTGCAGTGGTTACTGTGGCTGTGTCTGCAGTCATGGCTGTGTCTGTGCCTGCAGTCATGGCTGTGATTGTGTGTGCAGTGATGGCTGTGGTTGTATTTGCAGTGGTGACTGTGATTCTGTCTGCAGTGCTGGCTGTGCTTGTGTCTGCAGTGCTGGCTGTGGTTGTGTCTGCAGTGATGGCTGTGGCTGTGTTTGCAGTGGTGGCTGTGGTTGTGTCTGCAGTGCTGGCTGTTGCTGTGCCTGCAGTGGTTGCTGTGGCTTTGTCTGCAGTTGTTGCTGTGTTTGTTTCTGCAGTCATGGCTGTGATTTTGTCTGCAGTGGTGGATGTGGCTGTGTCTGCTGTGATGGCTGTAGTTGTGTCTGCATTGGTGGCTGTGGTTGTGTCTGCAGTTATGGCTGTGTCTGTGCCTGCAGTGGTGGCTGTGGCTGTGCCTGCAGTGGTCGCTGTTGTTGTGTCTGCCGTGGTGGCTGTGGTTATGTCTGCAGTCATGGCTGTGATTGTGTCTGCAGTGGTGCCTGTGTCTGTGACTGCTGTCATGGCTGTGGTTGTGTCTGCAGTGCTGGCTGTGTCTGTGCCTGCAGTGGTGGCTGTGGTTGTGTCTGCAGTGATGCCTGTGGTTATTTCTGCAGTCATGGCTGTGGTTGTGTCTGCTGTGTTGGTTGTGTCTCCAGCGCTGGCTATGGATGTGCCTGCAGTCAGGGCTGTGGCTGTGTCTGCAGTGCTGGCTGTGGTTTTGTCTGCAGTCATGGCTGTAGTTGTGTCTGCAGTGGTTACTGTGGCTGTGTCTGCAGTCATGGCTGTGTCTGTGCCTGCAGTCATGGCTGTGATTGTGTCTGCAGTGATGGCTGTGGTTATGTCTGCAGTGATGTCTGTGGTTGTGTCTGCAGTTGTCTCTGAATCTGTGCCTGCACTGGTGGCTGTGGCTGTTTTTGCAGTGGTGCCTGTGGTTGTGTCTGCAGTGCTGGCTGTGTCTGTGCTTGCATTGGTGGCTGCGGTTGTTTCTGCAGTCATGGCTGTGGTGGTGTCTGCAGTGTTTGCTGTGGCTGTGTCTGCTGAGATGGCTGCGGTTGAGTCTGCAGTGGTGGCTGTGGCTGTGCCTGTGCCTGCAGTGGTGGCTGTGGTTGTGTCTGCAAGGCTGACTGTGGCTGTGTCTGCAGTGGCAGCTGTTGCTGTGTCTGCATTGCTGGCTGTGTTTGTGTCTGCAGTGATGGCTGTTGTTTTACTTCTAGTGTTGGCTTTGTTTGTGTCTGCCGTGGAGGCTGTGGTTGTGTCTGCATAGCTGACTGTGGCTGTGTCTGCTGCCATGGCTGTGGTTGTGTCTGCAGTGGTGGCTGTGTCTGTACCTGCACTGGTGGCTGTAGTTGTGTCTGCAGTGATTGCTGTGGCTGTGCCTGCAGTTGTGGCTGTGGTTGTGTCTGCAGTGGTGGCTGGGGTTGTGTCTGCAGTGCTGGCTGTGGTTGTGTCTGCAGTGCTGGCTGTGGCTGTGTCTCTAGTGGTGGCTGTAGTTGTGCCTCTAGTTATGGCTGTGGTTGTGTCTGCAGTGGTGGCTGTAGTTGTGTCTGCAGTGGTGGCTTTGGCTGTGTCTGCAGTAGTGGCTGTGGTTTTGTCTGTAGTTGTGGCTGTGGTTTTGTCTGCAGTTGTGGCTGTGGTTGTGTCCGCAGTCATGGCTATGGCTGTGTCTGCAAGGCTGACTGTGGCTGTTTCTTCAGTGGCTGTAGTTGTGTCTATAGTGGTGCCTGTGGTTGTGTCTGCAGTCATGGCTGTGTTTGTGTCTGCTGTGGTGGCTGTGGTTGTGTCTGCAGTGATGGCTGTGTTTGTGTTTGCTGTGATGGCTGTGGTTGTGTCTGCCGTGGTGTCTGTAGATGTGTCTGCAGTGTTGGCTGTGGCTTTGTCTGCAGTTGTTGCTGTGGTTGTGTCTGCAGTGCTGTCTGTGTTTGTGTCTGCAGTGGTTGCTGTGGTTGTGTCTGCAGTGTTGTCCATGGTGCTGTGTGCGGTGATGGCTCTCTTATTTTCTGCTGTTATGGTTGTTTTCTGCTCCCAGTCTGATTTTGATGGTGATGTCCAGAAGGTAGGCGTTGATCTGATCCCTCTCTGTCTCGTGGCATGGTTGCTGACAGCTCCGGGCATATTGGTGCCCGTTTCCATCTCTGAAATAGTCTCTCCAGCTCTTGCCTCCCCACTTGCATGAAATCCAAGCAGAGATGAGGGTACTGTTCCTGCCTCCTCTTCTGGTCTGTGCAGGCTCAAGACGGGTGAACCAGGCACCGAGATGGCATGGCTGGTACTGAGCACACCCCAGGTCCTTGCAGCTGTCTCCACCAAGGTGCTGTGTGCTGCTCTGTGTCGGACAGGTTGCCCACTTCCACCTCCCTTTATGTGCATTACAGTGAGGGACAATGCACTGCTGGTGGTGGTGGCCTTTGCTGTGGCAGATATCACAGCTGCAGTGGCCCCAGTCATCACAGAGTTACCCCATCTGGTTGAGGTGCCTTGTAGGATGCTGTTGCTAGGGAACATGCTGGCAGCTGGTGTGGTGGCTGGGCTTGTGCCACCACTGTTGGAAACAGGAACATAGGTGTTGCTGGTGCTGGCGGGGGGTGCTGCACCCTTGGCACTGCTGTCTGAAGAGGCACTGTCAGCCTGAGCAGTGGTAACCCCAGCACCTGACCGGGATGCAGCTGTAGTCTCCCACACATGTGTATGGCCAGCAGCCAGTGAGGAGTCCCCAGCTATGGGCTCATCCTCAGTGACTGGGCTGTAAGCTTTCAAGGCTGGTTCTTGTCCACTATTGGTGGGCTCATGGAATGGCCTTGAGATGACAGTGGAGGTACCACTGGGGACAGCAGAAGGGGCTGTTGTTGTGACCTTGTCCAGCCTAGCATCACCTGCTCCTGCTGCTGGATGAGTGATGGTGATGCTGAGGGTGATGAAGGGTGCTACCACCACCGGATGGGTGTTCCTGGGGACAGAAGAGGAGACACTGACCTCTGGCTCAGCCGGACTGTGAGTGAGACCAGGAACCAGCTCCGGAGCTGTAGGTGACACTGTGCCCATGATGGCCACTGCTGTAGGGCTTTTGCTGCCTGGGCCAGAGTGTGCTGACAAGGTGGCATCACCAGTGCCTGGCTCAGCCACCCCAGCCATGGGAGTGGGCAACCCCAGGGGCAGCCCCATAACCCTATTATTTGTGGTGGGAGATGTTTTGTCCATGTCCAAGTCCATGCCCAAGTCCATGCCCATGTCTGTGGCCATGGTGGGCTCAGCAGTGTGATAGTTGCGGTCCCAAACGTCGACATGGGCTGTGGCAGAGGGTGATTCCAGCAGTGCAATCTCCAGGATGGTGCTACCACTGAGAGAGGTGCCTGCCACAGCACCTGCCCTTGCATTTTCAGCAGGGGTTGAGCCTGGAACTCCCTGTGTGGTGCTGCCATCTTCTTTCAGCTGGGACTTGTCCTCACCTCCCTCTGTGGCGGTGTTTTTGAGGGGTGTCTGGGGTGTCTTGCTGGTGGTGGCACTGGGGAGGGGACTGGCTGTGGCTGGTGCTGGGCTTGGGTTAGCCATGGCTGGTGGAGCAGAGTGACCACCCCTGGGAGGCAGGACATGCAGATACATGGAGGGGCTGGTTTCAGAAGACTCAGTCCTTTTTGCAGGTGTCTCTGGTGATGATTTAGCACTAATAATCGCATGGCTTGAAGCTGGCACTTCTGCTCCACCAGCGCCCCTGAGGGACAAGGTTGTGGCCACACTGGGTCCAGCTGGAAGGGATCCACCTGCAGCTACCTCTGTTGTGGTGGCCCCAGGTCCTGCTGAGAGCACATGGGGCAACAGAGACCCTGTGGAGTGCAGAAAGGGCCCTGGAGAGGGACCACCAGGGCTGTCAGAAGCTGCATGAGAGGACAGCTTCATGCTGAACCTCATCAGGGTGGCCTTGGTCTCCAGGGAAGAAGTACCTCTTGTGGCTCTGGGTTCACTCCTGATGGATGCCAGCTCAGTGCCAGTGCTTCCCAGAGCTGCAGACAATGGAGTGGGGACTTGCTCTGCAGTGATGATGTCCATCACCATAGCTGGTGTGCCTGGAGCTACTGCGTTGGCCTGGGGATGGGTGACAACATTGGCTCCAGCAGTGCCAAGGGCTCTGCTGTGGCTGGAAGAGAGCATCTCTCCTGTGCCTGGTACAGCACCATGAGGAAGCAGAGGTAAAAGGCCTAGAGGTGGCTGAGTGGAGGGCAAAGGGGAGTCCTGCAGGGCACTGTGGCCAGCACTGGATAAGGAAAGTGTCCTTGGCTCTGTAGCCTCACTGGTGCCAGCTGTGGCAGAGAAAAAGTTGACCTTTGCTGAGGATGTACTTGGGTTGTCTGCAGATGGTGAGGTTGCCATTCTAGCTCCCTCTGGGGCTGCATGGGTTAGGGCACCGTGGAGGCCAGTAGCAGGGCTGGCTGGGGTTGTTGCCAGCTTCATGATGTTGGCTGTGTCCTGAGAGATACTGGTTGCTGTGGCCAGAGGTGAAGTGGCCTTGTCCAGCCTTAGCGCATACTCCTGGGATGGGAGAATGGTGGTTGCATGTGGTTCAGCAGAGCTCTCACTGATGCTGTGGACTAACATCCACATGCTCTGCTTATCCTGGTGGAGTGATGGCATTGCAGTCCATGCTGTCCCTGGCATCCCCTCTGCAGTGCCCAGCTGCACCAACTCATGGGCATCAGTCAGTTTGCCGGTTACTGAAGAAGATGCTTTAGTCCCTGGCACTGGTTGAGCAGCTGGAACGTGTGCCACTGGTGGAGACAGACCTCCACCTGGAGCTGAAGGAGAACCCTCCAGTGCACCAGCAGCATCCGCGGGTGGCTTGGCCACAGTGCCTTTTTGCATGGGAACAGTTGTTCCCAGGACTGATTCTCTAGGGATGCTGTCCAGAGCCACTCTGGACCCTTCCACAGTTTGCATGGGAGCAGCACTGTTCTTTGATAATGGTTTGCTCATCCCCATTACAGTGGGAACATGTGGAGCTGGGAACGATGCGGCTGTAGCTGGCCCAGCAATACCACCACCTATGGCAAGACCCACTGCATGCCCTGTCGGCAGGAGGGATGGAAGCTGCCCATGCCAAGCGGTGTTGGGAGCTGGAGAAACGCTGGTCGGGTGGCTGGCAGCACCTGGAGAGGAGACCCCGGCCCCTGCCTGGGGGCTGCCTTGAGTTGACGGATCCCTGGGGAGAGCTGCCACAGTGGGAGACCCCTGCTGTTCACCACTGGTCCTGCCCGGGACCAGCCCTCCCGCTACCCGCTCCGGCACCAGGCTGCCTGTGGGGCGAGACAAGGCAGCCCCAGCTGCATCAACCCCACCGCGGCCCCAGCAGGCAGGAGCTCGCCCGCAGCCAGCTGCCCGCCGGCCTTACCTGCGCCCACGGAGGTGGTGGTGGTGCTCCTGCCCGCGGGAGAGGGGTGCTCCGGCCGGGCAGCTGCGGGGATGGGGAACGCCTGGCACATGCCCAGCTCTGGAGGCAGCCCGGCCCTGGTGCTGTCGGCCAAGAAGGAGGTGCTGCCCGGCTCTACCGGGGCAAGGGGCTGTCGTGTCCCCCCGGACTGCGCTGGAGGCGGAGCGGGTTGGTAACGGCAGGATGAGGGAAAAACCCAGCCTGGGGTCCCCATCATCCCCATCCCTCCTCCCTGCTGCAGGAGGAAGGTGCTCCCACCCCCTGCGGCTGGTCCCCACCGCAGCACCCACAGCCGGACCAACATCAAGAGCAAGACAGGCACCTTCCCCACAAGTGAGAGACCCCATCTGACCCACAACCGACCCTCTGTTACCGTGCTAAGGGTGAGGGAACCATGCTGAGGCTGTCAGCAGCTGGTAGAGGTGGAGCGAACCCCAGCCGGGCATGGGCTCACAGCATTCGAGCAGTTGAAGAGTTGTTCGCAGCCCATCACGCATCGCCCAGATGGTATCGGCCACCTCGTCAGTCCCGCAGCAGTGTGGGCACCCCAGCACTTACCTGGCAGCACCCAGAAACCCCACAGCACGCAGCTCCAGAGTGGCCACTGGCCCCAGCAGCCCATCATGCTTTCTCGATGGCAGGGACAGGACTACAGCTCTCTCTGTCCCAGCAGAGTAACGCAAGGGGGTGGCTCCACCAGTGAGCACTCCCTCAGGTGGGGGGGACAGGATGCCATATACCCCACCTGGGGCACTGACTTACCCTGCCTGAGGCACTGATGGCTCCTTTCCTCACAGCCATGGCTATGTCCATGTCCTGGGGACCCACTGATGCTGGGGAACACCCCTTGTGCCATAGGAAGTTTCAAGGTCCTTGATCCCATGGTTGACACCTCAAGGTTGGGGTTTCCAGAACCCAGACAGCACCCCACGGGTTGCCAAGTCACCTGGGCCAAGGGCCCTGGGATGGCAAGTGGGGACAGGGGTTCTCAGCACCTCTAGGGGGGTGAGGGGTGGGTCAGCCATGGGTTCTTCATCCTCGTATCAACCCCCGTTTGCTGCTGGGTCCCTGCCACGCTTGGCTGCGGCTGATAACCCCTGGCAGGGATTGGTTTGCAGCCAAGGAGGAAGAAGGAAGGAGCAGCCTCGTGCTGCACCCTCAGGGTCTTGCGTGTGAGCCCTGCCCTGGTCCCCTCCTGGTGCTGCCAGCACCACTGCCCAGGGACCTGCATGCAGAGATTATCAGTGCCATTGCGGCAGCCACGTAAGCCTGGCTGGGAGGGCCTGTTCCCACATAGTCAGGAGGGATGGGCCTTGTCCTGGGTTGCAGGTCACCTTCCACCGGGCACAGAGTAACCTCACAGTGCAAAGGGAACCAGTGGGGCCACTTCAGCAAACACAGGTTTTCTTCTTCACAGAGCCTAGCCTAGACCAACTTGGGCATCGTTTAAAGATGAGAAATAAGTTGGTGAAGCTGTTGTGCCTTCCTCGCTTCACTGACAGCCATCCTCCCCCAGCTGCCATGCCATGGTAGCTGCACCTTAGATGGGGAAACTGAGGCCCAGAGTGTCCAAAGCACCTATGCATGACTGCTCCCATGGCAGCCCAGCAAACCTCCCCATTCCCATGCTTAGGGAGGGCCAGGGTGCACATAGCACACAGGTGATGTAGCCAGACACCACTGCCACAGGGAAGGACACACGAACATTCTGAGGCAGCCCTTCCTGCCAGGAGATTTGCCATGCATGGTGGGGTCACTCCCCTGAAGCAACCAGCTCTGGAGCAGAAGGCATCCTGTGGACCAGGCCCCACCAAAGCCCAGGGACTCTGGTTTTGGGCACTGAGGTCCGCCATGCTCCACACTGGTTTCTCCTACTCCCTCAGAGACCCCTTCCTGCTGCTGCCACCTCAGGGAAGCCAGCTCTGACACTGACTGAGGGAGGCTTGGACCCCACAGGTGCCATCCCCCTCCCCCCCCCCCCCCCCAACACTCAGCTCTGGCTGCGCGGTGGCATCTGGTTGCACAACGTCCCTTGCGTGGGCCGGGGTGCGAGGCAAGTCCCGGCACTCCCTGCCTGGGCATGAGTCAGGCGTCACCAGGATCCAAATCCTTGGGGCACCGGGAAAGGGGGGCCCTGCTGCAGGACATCGCTGGGGGCAATACTGCCCACTCACAGCGGGAGAAACCTGCCCAGCCTTCCAGCTTTGCACCTGGGACAGCACGTGACTAACACCAGCACCCCAGAGATGGGGAGACCTGTGCACCCCAAAACAGCCTGGGAGCCATCACCGGCATGTTTTACACATCACACAGCTCCCTAGAGATCCCAGCAGGCACTGGGGATCACAGCACACGTGCATCTCCTCCCTGACACTCTGCACCCGAGTTCCATCCCTGCGGCAGGTCCCATGGGTAACAACCACAGCTGCCTGCACAGGGAAGAACCAGCACCCATTAAGACACGGTCTGTCCCTGTGCGTTGGCAGGGATGAACCTGGGAGATAGCCACAGACACCCTCCTCCTCTCCATAGAATAGTTTTTTATATATACATAATATATATATATTAAAATTACATTTCTCTTTACAAAAACAATTCAACAAGGGGCATGGGGATGGAACCCGTCACTGAAGCCAAGGTGCAGGGACCCTGACAGGTCACAGGCGCTGAGCAGGCTCCCTTCTGTGGTGTCCCCATGCCCCAAGTGGTGGCTCAGTCCAGAGTCCAGCAGCAGGTTGTGTAGGTGAGGGTGGGCACCAGGGGATGGCCCCACGGTGAGATGCCTGCTCCGGATCCGACACAGCTCACCCCATCCCCACTGTCACCGCCTGTAAGGAGAGAAGAGGGCATAAGCTCAGGAGGGGTGATGGTGCCACCTGGCCAAGAGCAGCATGGCGTGGACACCCCCCACCCCAAAAAATCATCCGTGCCCTACTTCTGGCGGGTGGTGCTGTAGGGATCAAGGAGGTGGGAGCTGGCCTGGGCCAGGTTCCAGTCGAACATCTCCAGCACCCGATGGCACTCAACACGGGACTTCAGCCCCAGGCAGAAAAGCTGCTCCACCTGCAAGCGGACAGGGCATGGCAAGGGAGGTGACAGGGGTGCCAACACTCCCACAGGAGCCGGGGCGGGCGTACAAGGGTGTGTGGTACCTTCAGGTACTGGATGGCCCGTTGGACACTCCAGCCATGGTTCTGCAGGGCCGCCTGGCACTCCTCGGTGGTCACACCGTGCACTGTGTCCTGCACCTAAGGAGAGGTTGAAGTCAGTGTCTGCCACCTGACCTGAGAAGTGAGGAGGCAGTGGCTGGAGCAGGACACCAGGGCTGCGTTCCACCCTGGCTTTGTATCTGCAGAGCACTGTCAGCTTGGAGCTGGGACCATCCTCATCCCTGGGATCTTCAGCCTCTCCTGGGCTTGGGTGCACTCCTGGTCACCACAGACCAGCCAGAAGAGCCCAAAGGGACCACAGTGTCAGCCACCTTCCTCTCCACTCCCTGCGGCCGTAGATGGGGCCAATTTGGGTTAAAAGGGCCTGTGATCCCTATTTTGTAGTTGAAGTGACACTTACGTCCCACAGCACATCTGGGGACCGCTTGCAGCCAACTGCCTGGGGTTGAACTTGGGGAAACCAGGGAGGGGATGGCTTTTGCTCCAGTGAGCCCATGGCCACTGTGTCCCCTCTTGGTCACAGATGCCACTCACCAGCCGGATCTTGTCAGCAGGGCGGCAGCCATCTGGCCCATCATAGATGATCTTCTGGAGGCTGCAGGAGGCTTTCACTAAGCACTTGGGCCCAGGGTTGCTGTTGTTGGAGGAGAAGTTGGCTTTGCAGTCTGTTGGCAGCTGCTGCACCATGGGACGAACAGTGGCTGTGGTGACAGGGCGGGATGCTTGCCCCTCCTCAGGGCTTTTAGCCTCCTTGAAGAACTTCTCATACTTGTCCAGGTAGGCAGGGCGCTCGGGCAACAGGTAGTAGTGGGTGCTGCTGACCTTCTGCCCATCCTTCACGATGGGCAGGATGCAGGGTCCCTTGGAACAGTCCTTGCCCTGTGCCTGGATGACCTTGGGGGTGGCATACTTGGGGTCCAGGGCAAAGCTCTGCGTGGTGGGCATGGGCTTCCCTGGCGAGGTGGAGAGGCAAGAGCAGAGGGTGGCACGTTGCTGGGGGGACCCCACCTGCAGGGCCATGGGGCTGGGTGTCCGGGAGGTGGGCTGCGACAGCGGGTCCCGGGGTGGGATCTGGGGCGGCCGGTCCTCCTCACCCCCTGACACTGGGGAGAGCTCCCCCGACCAGCGCCCGGGCTCGTTGCGGCGTACGGGCCGGGGTGGGATAGGGATACGGGGTGGGATTTGGGGCTTGTCATCTGTGGGGGCAGCTGGTCCCAGGGGGACATTAAGCCTCTTCATGCACTCCTGCTGCAGCTCCTCAAAGAGCTCTGTGGTCTGCGTCATGCTGGGCTGCTTCATCTCCTTGGGGGGCAGGAAGAGGTTGTCCTCCAGCACTGGTCCCCTCTCACCCTCATCCACAAAGCCATAGTTAGTCTTGCCCCGCCGGCTTGGAGGGCTGGTGATGGAGCAGACCTCGAAGTCATCCTCATCCTGCGCCACGTCATCATAGGCAGGTGGTGGGGGCAAGGGGCGGGCATCCCAGTCCACCACTGGTGTAGGGTGGAGGGGCCGGGGTAGAGCCCGCGTGGGGCTCTGTGGTGGGGTCTTGTCCAGCAAGGAGAAGGCCTCCATGGCCAGCTTGGCCAATGACGGGGCTGTCAGCTCCCCCACTGGCGAGGGGCTACCTTGGGGCACCTCCTCCCCAAAATCGATGAGCGTCACCTCACCGCCTGCCGGCCCCTCACTGGTCAGCTGGCTGGGCTGCCGCTCGCCCACCTTGGTGCCTGGAACCCGTGCTGATGGCTTGACCGGTCGCAGACCCTTGCCTGGGCCTGGTTTCTTCAGGCAGAGCTTCCGGAGACCCCCTGGCAGACCCTCCTCCTCCTCACTGACTGGGTCGTAGCAGGGCTCTAGGAGGTAGACAGAGGGATGGTGAGGTTCCTGGAACCCATCACAGGCGTGCAAAGAAGGGCACTTGAGTCCCTAATCCCCAAACTGCCTGACAGCTTCACCACCTTCCCTTTCCCTCTTGGGTGCAGTGATGCATCAGGGCAGGCAGAAGGGTGCTGGGGGCCTGAGGGGTACCCTGCCCTTCTTCACCCTGCTGACCCCAGCACCTGGCTCCTCATCTCTGTCCCCACCACAGATGCCATCGCCCATGGTGGTACCCGGGAGGCAGAGAGAGGAAAAGGAGCTAAGAGAGAAAAGAAGGAGGGCACAAAGGAGGAAGAGAAGCACCCGAAAAAGCCCAACTTACTGGTGAGCAGGACGGTGGGCTGAGGCGGGCGCGGAGGCGGCTGCCCTGCAGGAGAAGAGAGAGCCCAAGAGGAGGAGAAGCGTGGGGTGCGCGCACGAAGCAAGTGGCAGTCAGGGTGCTTGTTAGCGGGGTGCATGCTTCATCATGTCCTGCATCACCACTGGGGTGCAGGGAGGATGCTGGTGGGAAGCCCCACCAAAGGAAAACTGCAGGATTAGGGCATTTGTGGCACCCGCACAGCATCTGAGCTCCCTCCACGTGGCAGCTCCACCGAGATCTCCCGTAATGGGGAGCCTGGCCGCGGGAGCTGGGAATGGACGAGGGACCTGGACGAAGGGCAGCAGGGCAGAGTCCAGCCGGGCAGAGCCACAGGCCACCCACGCTGCTGGCAGAGGCATTTGGCCAGGTGACAACACGCCCTGTCACCCCAGCTTCCCCTGGGTCTGTGAATGGCAAGTGGCAGCAGAGAGAAAGGAGAGGGTCCACAGCCCATCACCCTGGCAGTGGGCACAAAGACTTTGAGCAGCTGACGAGCAGGGTGAATGAGAAAAGCGACTCACTTTTAGCCCTGCCAGGAAGCTGGGTGGGTCTGGCAGCACTCGGGTCCACACCTAAAATGTCAGGAGGGTCCATGGGATTTCCCAGGTACAGCCTGTGGGGACAAAGGAGAGTGCCTGGGGGTGAAGCAGGGGCCTCGTGGGACCCCTTGCACCCTGGGCTTGTGCCTTGTCCCTTGGTACACCCCACCTCCATCATGCACCATGGCCCAGTGAGTACCATCCCTGCGAGTGCTGGGGCACCACACCCCAGAGGCTTTCAGTGCTACAGCACAGAGCCTGGTGCCATCCCAGCACCATGCATACGATGCACTGTAAGCCAGGGGATTGCAAGCAGGGTGCCGTGCCCAGTGTACTTGTACGGGGCATGGTGTCCGGGATGCACCGCAGCACCAGGGTGCCCCGGCACGACGCTGCGTGCAGGGCAGGGCACCCCGGTACGGCACAGCACGGCACACTGGTGGGGTGCCGGGAGGCGCGGGCGAGCCGTCGCAAGCTGGGTGTGGTGAGGCAGGAGCCGGTGGGAGCCGGTGCAGCCCCAAGGCCTGGGTGTGTGCCCAGCTCGGTGCGTTCTCGGCAGCCCGGCAGCACGTACCCAGTGCCGTGCCCACGCAGCAGGAGCCTGCCGGGGCACGAGCGGGACTGTGTGCACAGCACCCCCGTCCTGCCCCCCGAGGTTCAGCCCTCAGGGTGGCCTGGGGGAGTCAGGCTGGGGCAGAGGGCACCGGCAGAGCTGTCCCGGGGGTGGGAAGCTGAGCAGCAGTGGGGATCATGATCCCAGAGGATGTGCTTAGCCTGGCACAGGAGCTGGTTCTACCTAGCTGTAGCTTTCCAGGCTTTGAAATCCTATCCTGCCCCCCACACGCAGCCCTCCCACGTCCCCCCAACCCAGTGCTGGCAAAGACACCCCATGCTTTCTGCCCTGAGCCAAGCACCCCTGCCCACCATCCCCCTGCACCACACTAGGCACGCCAGTCCCACATGGCAAGGAGGCACAGGCACCCGACCCCCCCTATCAGAACAACCTGGATTTGTCCTGATGGAACAGGGGGTGGAAAAAGCATTTTGGTGGATTTCTTTCATGGTGTGCTGTTTTAACTCATGCTGTTAAAAGCAGAGGGCCACGCTACACCCCCGTGATAGCTTCCCTCCATGCAGGCACAGAAAGGCGCAGGTTTAGCAGCCCTGGAACATCCCAAAAGCATTGTGGTAACATGGCCACATCCAAGGTGGTTCCTACTGATGTCTCTTCAGCCCAGGACAGCATGAGGGGCTGCAGGGCTAGAAGATGCTCCTGCCCTGCCCCAGACAAGCCCCCGCTACAAGCACAGCAGCCCTCCCTGCCCTTGACCCCATTAGTAAGAAGAGAGGGAGTTAGTCCAGCCACAGGGACCCTTCCCGGAGCCACCATCCTCAGTACAGCGGGGGGGTGGGGAAGGTCACGAAAGAGATGGATGGACTGGCAAGGAGGAGAAGAAGAAGATTGGCAAGGAGGAGAAGGAAGACTGGCAAGGACACGGGATGGCCAAACCATGGCTCATTCCATGCCCAGCGAGCAGCAGGGAAAGCAGAGAGCAGGCAGGGGATGCAGAGAAGATAAAAGATTTTCTTACTCATCAATTTTATCGGGAAACCCCCAGCAGTGCTGGGGGTTGGTGTCTCCATGGCCCGTGTGGATGAAGCTGTTTTTAAGCGGCTGGCTGATGTCGTGCGCCGACAACCCTGCCACCGAGGTCACCGTGTTTCGGGGGAACTGGCCCACTTTTAGGGTCCGCTTATTCTGACCCCGCCACCAGTAATTCTCGGCCCTAAAGAATAAAAAGGACCTCGTTACCAACAAGGGTGTGAGGGGGGGGACACACGCCTGCCCCGGTGACGGGGGAGGAGGTGAGGTGACTCGTCCAACTCCACGCAGGCAAGCAGTGGCACAGCCGGGAAGAGAGCTCAGGTGTTCAGGATCCCAACCCTGAGCTGGCAGTGCCCTCTGCCTCCCACCCTGTGGGCCCCTTCACCCAGTGGTGCTGGGGATGCAGGGGGTAGGGAACAAAGCTCCCTGCTTGTGCCCACAAAGACGTGCCCCTTCCTCCTCCCAGCTGCCCCAAATTATGCAGGGGCCTTGGGGTGATGCCTGCACAGAGCTGCTCACCCCTGGTCCTCCTGTGCCCTATGCAGCCAAGGATGGCACAAGGAACATAGCTGGGGTCCAATGATGAACCTTCAAATATTAATTGGGAGGTCTTCCTCGCTCCCTTCCTATGCTATCAGTGTGCCTCATGCAGGTGGGTGTGGGCAAGGGAAGAAGGCAGTGGTCAGTGCCACCTTGGGGTGCTGGTCCCCAGTGTGCCCTAGGAGCTGACTGCTCCAGGGGAAGAAGGGGGGGATCACCTCGCCGGGTGGGAAGTGGGACAGGAGAGGGACAGGTAGGGGGCAGGAAAGGGTACCCCGGGCACTGTGCTAGATGAATGTGGGGGGCTCCGACCCTCCCTGCCCTCCACCTGCCGGGTCCACCACTCCCCGCGGGTAGGGCGTGCTCCGGGCAGGGGGCGGTGGCGGTGCCAGCCTGGCGGGGCTGGCACGGCCCCACGGTTTCCTGGAGTCACCTGTGAGTCACCCGCGGCCACCAGCTCAGCCCTTTTCCTGTTTACCTTCCCCGCTCGCCGCCAGCCAGCCGCCTTACTCAGCGCCAGGACCCCTCGGCGTGGCCGCGGCAGAGCCCAGCCGGTACCGGGCACCATCCCTCACCCGCACCGGGACGGGCAGGACCCGGCTCCCCCTCCCCGGGAGGTCCCCTCTGTTCGCCCTCCCCGCGCCGCGACACTGCCGCATCCCACCGGAGGGATGCTGCGGCTGGGCCGGCCCCTCCGCTCCCCTCCTCTCCCAGCCTCGTCCCACCGGATCCGGGCGCAGACCCCCGGCAGGATCCCGCTGCGGCTATTCCCGGGCTTCCCCCCTCCCCGAGAGCCCGCTACCGCCTGGGTCCCCGGGGGACTTGCAGGTAGGTCCCTGCCCCTGCCCACACACACGTACGCACGGCCAGCGCCCGCCGAACGACAGGCAGGGGCTTGAAAAGGGTGGGGGGTGTTTACGGTGCCCCGGGCGGCCTCGGCGGGGCCGGATGCGGTCCCCGGGAGGAGCCCCCAACCCCCTCCACCAGCCCTCCCCTCCCTGCCCGGGCATCCCCGCCGGCAGCGCGCTGGGGGGCAGGCGCCCCGAGGGGGAAACTGAGGCACGAGGATGGGGGTTCCGGTCCGGGAGCACCAGCAGCCGCCAGCTGCAGAGCTCACCCCGCCTGCTCGGACCCAACACCCCCAAAACGTGCCCACCGTGGGCCACCGAGCACCGGCGTCCCCCAAGGAAACTGAGGCAGGGGAGGCTGCGCCCCGGTTCCACCGCGCTCACGGCCCTCCCCGACTCATTGCAGTGCAACCACGTTCCCCCGTCCCGCTCCTGCCATCCTCTCGCTACCTACCCCCCCCCCCCCCCGGTTCACCTTGGGCCGACGGCGGGGCGTGGGCCGCGGGAGCGGGATCCCTAGCCCGTGATGCGGCGCCGGGGACGATGTAGGCGCACTGGCGCGGCCGCGCCGCCCTCCGCCGCTCCTTCCCTCCTTCCCTCCTTCCCTACCTCCCTTCTTCCCTCCCTCCGCCGACGCCGCTTCCCTTCCCCTCCCCTCCCTGCGATTAAACCGCCAGACCCTGCGCAAGAGTCATCCCTGGCGGCGACAGCCGGAGAGAAAGCTGGTCCCTGAAGACACACAAATCCGGCCTGATTCACCTCCGGGCCGTGACTAACGGCAGGGAGCTGGCCCCTGGAAGGGGGAGCGGGAAGGGGGAAGGACAGACACTTTCTCCTCACCTCCTGGGGCTGGAGGCTGGAGCAGCCTCCCATGTGCCAGGGGGACAAAGGGACATAGAGCTCTTCCCAGGGGTCTCCACTCCCCGCATGCTGGAGTGGCACAGCCACACACTAGGATGGGAATGCAGGGACCAAAGGTCCTCCCAGTCCACAGGTCACAGGGGCAGTGGGAGGGGACGGCTGTGCTCCGGAGTGGCTAGCAGCGACCAAGGAGCAGAGCTGACAGCACAGGGGGTGACAGGTCATGCCACCGTGGTACTGAGCTCCCCAGCATCAATCCTGGCCCTGCGGCAGTGGCAGGTCCCCATCGCTATCAGTGGGGAGCACCTCTGGGGCACCCGGTTTCCAGGGACAAGGCCAGGGCGAACCCAGAGGCAGAGTGGATGAGTTAGTGGGTGGATGTTGCGGGCAGTGCGGGTAGAGCTGTCCTGCCCATAGGCATTGCTGCCCCCCACACATTGCCATGGCCCCACATTGCTGTGCTGCCTGGGGCACTGCACACCTCCCCGGGCAGTGGGGCAGCTCACCTGTGGGCTACACAGTCGGGTGTGCTGGGAGGACAGAGCCCACCCTCCCCCATCCCTGCTCCACAGCTCTGCCAGCGCCCCCAGTCTCCCCATTCCCCCTGTGCCCACGCAAACTGGCAGCCCTGAAGCTGGCAGCTGGTCCATGCCCCTCTAGTGCAATACCTGGCACTGCTCCTGTGCAGTATGTCCCCTCCCACCCTGAGCAGTACCTGCCCTCGATGACTGTGATGATGTCGTTCATCTGGATGTGCAGCTTGTCTGGCTCCTCAAAGTCCTGCAGTGCTCTCATGTCAGTGGGCTGGGCCTGGGGGAAAAGAGGGTGAAAACAAGATGATGCAGACCCCCACCATCCATCCCTGCCCTGTTTTGAGACTAGCTGCAGTCCCACCTAGGGGAAGGCAGGGGAGCCTCAAAAGCGGGCAGGAGACAGCATCACCACTCCCAGCCCCTACTCAGCTGTAACACCCCTGGGCTGGACAAGGGCCAGGTGGTACCCAGGGACCTCCTGCTGTGACCACATCACTGCCCCTCACCTCCCAGCCTGCAGGGCTGCCTGGGCTGAATCCCCCGGTGTCACCTCCTGCCTGGGCGATACCCTGAACTCTGCCTGCACTTAAGCAGAGCCAAGGGGAAGGGGATGCTGGAGCCCATCCACCTCCCTGCGCACTCACCTCCACCAAGAAGTCCCGCAGGGCCACGAAGGTGGGTCGGTCCTCAGGCTTGTGTGCCCAGCACTGCAGCATGACATTGTAGATGTCCTGTGGACAGTCCTCAGGCCGTGGCAGCCGCTCACCCTCTTTGTCTATCTTGTGCAGGATCTGCAGAGCAGTGAGTACTGTCAGGGGTTCCCAGATCCCACCGAGCCACTGCCACTGAGGCAGGGTGTCAGGTCCCTGCTGTGCACTCACCTGGCTGCCGTTGAGGCCGATCCAAGGCTCCTGCCCATAGGTGAACATCTCCCAGAGAGTCACCCCAAACATCCAGGTGTCACTGGCATGAGAGAAGGTACGTGTCTTCAGGCTCTCAGGAGCACACCTGCATGGGGAAGGCTGTGAGCATCAAAAGGCAACGGGTGCTGCATCCCCAGGTCCCTCCTTCCCAGGGCTCACCAGGCAAAGGGGACCTTGCGATGCTCCTGCATCACATAGTGGTCATCATTTTTGGGCAGGGCCCGCATCAGCCCAAAGTCTCCGATCTTGACCAGCTCATTGGAGGCCAGCAGGATGTTGCGGGCAGCCAGGTCACGGTGAATGAAGCGCTTGGACTCCAGGTAGGCCATGCCCTTGGCCACCTGGATGGCATACTGGCAGAGGGTGGAGATGAGGAAATGGCCCTGATTCTTCCGCAGGCGGTCCAGGAGGGAGCCCAGTGGGGCCAGCTCTGTCACCTGGGCCATAGGGTAGGAACAGCATAGGTTGGTCAGGCCAGAGGCACCCTTGCTGAGCTTGTTTCCAAGCCTTCTTGTGCCCCACTGGAGATGCCCGTGGAGCACTGAGATATGGATCCAGCCTGGCTTTGCTCACCCCACCACACAGAACTCTCACAGGGCACCACTGGGGTCAGCCCCATCCTCCCACACTCACCATCTTCATAGGGTGGGAGAGCACCACGCCATAGAGACGGATAAGGTTCCTGTGGTCCAGAGAGTGCATGGCATTCACCTCCCGGATGAAGTCATCCAGTGCCTCCGGCTGGCTCAGCACATCCGTCTTGAGACACTTCACTGCCACATCCAGCTACGGCCAAAGCAGGGATGAGCCCCAGACATCTTCCCCCCACAGATGGTGCCACTGCCAGCTCACCCCACCATGAACAGCCTCTCACCGTCTTGCCGGCGGGCGTGCACCACTCGCCACGACGCACAACGCCAAAGGAGCCATCACCCAACTTCTCGAAGATGGAGAGGTCCCGCTCCCGTACGAGGCAGGTAAGGGAGTGCTGGCCCCCGGCTTCGGGGGGCGGTGGTGTGGGGGGCTTGCGGAAAGTGCTCTGGGGCTGGGGCGGCAGCTCTGACTCGGGACGCTTCCCACTGAACACCTGCAAGACATGGAATTAGGCGAGATACAGGTGCGGAGATGCCCCAAGCCATTGTGTTTGTAAGTGCCAGGATGACACCCTGCCTGGCCTGTACACTCTGGAACCTAATGATGACCCCTAACTCATGATTACCCAGGGCAGGCTGGCTGCAGCACCAGGCTCTGCTCTTCTAGCTGAGCTGCAACTTGTGTGGGTTGGTAGAATCATAGAATGGTTTGAGTTGGAAAGCACCTTAAAACCATTTAGTTCCAACCCCCTGCCATAGGCAGGGACACCACACACTAAGCCATGTCACCCAAGACGCTGTCCTTCTTTGGGCAACCTGTTCCAGTGCCTCCCCAACCTCACAATAAAGAGCTTCTTAAGTCTAACCTGAAATTTCCCTGTTTATACTTAAACCCATTGCCCCTTGTCCTGCCACTACAGTCCCTGAGGAAGAGGCTCTCTCCAGTATCCTTGCAGACCCCCTTCAGATACTGGAAGGCTGCTATGAGGTCTCCACGCAGCCTTTTCTCCAGGCTGAACAGCCTCAGCTTTCCCAGCCTCTCATAGCAGCCCCACAGCAGCACTCCAGCAGCCTCAGCAAACCAGGCTGGCACTTGGAGGGCCCTGGGCATTCCTTGGCCAGGCTGTGACTACATGATGTGCCTGGGCATAAGGCCAAGAGAAACCTCCAGCTTGGGCTGAGTGTGGTGACACATCCCTGCAGCAACGTGGGCCTTGCAACATGCACTGCCGCCACCGCCAGCCCAGAGGGAATGTGGACAGGCTCTCCCTCCATCTCCCCCAGCTGGGATTGATGATGTGCCAGAATCAGTGATGTGCCCCATGGGATGGGGTCCATCCCATCCTCAGAAGCAAGGACCCATGTAGGGTGTGCAGGGGTTGGGCCCAGCATGTGGCTGGGGTGGGAGGTGGCATTTCTGTGCCCAGTGCAAGGCTGAGCAGCCTTCTATTAAAAGCCCATCCTGTCTCCATCCCATCCCAGATGAGTCACACAGGGAAGAGGCCACAACCCAGAGCCCAGCTGGCAATTACCCTGCTCTTTTGGGGGTGCAAGGTGCCAGGATGGCACCATCACCAGCCTTGGACAAGAAGGCATTGGGGGCATACATGAGCATTGTGGGGTTCCCTGCCCTAGCACAGCCCCAGCCTGGTGGGCAGGCTGCCGGGCAGCACTGGCACCCATAGAGCTGCCTGGGGTGAGATGCAGAGGTTCTGTGGCTCATTAGCTGCAAATTAGTTTCCTGGAAAAGAGGCAAATAATGCAAGAGGAAAAAACTTCCCAGGTGCTGGAACGGCAGGGACATCCACCACCAGGAAGTAACCCAGGAGCCTGCACAGGACAGGAGCACACTGCAGGCAGCACATGCCTCATCAGGGTTTCTGCCCTCCTCCCTGCCAGCCTCCCGGCCAGGCACTGGTGATGTGGGGAAGAGCCGGGCACTGTGGAAGAGCATGTGGAGAGGTCCAGCTCCTCCTGCATGGCTGTTTTCCTGCCACACCTGCCCCTCTCCCATCCCTACCTTGCTCATCCAGGATTTCCGCTTGCACATGGCTTTCCTCCTCTTCACTGCCTCCCACAGCCGCCGCTGGCCTGCAGGACACAGTGGCTGTCACCAACCCAGCATGGGTGGGGGTCCCTCCAGCCCCATAGACTGCATGCACCTCTGGGATCCCCAGAAGATGCTGTGCAGCCAGCCAGAGATATGAGGGGAGTTTTGGGGAGGCGTACGCACCAGGGCGCCCCATGCCAATCTTCTCCAGATCCTCATTTTTGACGTACTCAAAGTGGGAGAGGCGGGTGACGTTGAGCTCGTCCCGTATGCGCAGGAAGTACTGCTGCAGCTGCAGCTCAGTGAGCAGTTCCAGCAGCCAGTCCGTGCCCTCTTCTGCCTGCATGCTACAGCTCAGCCTCTGCAGGGACACCAACCATGGGGGGTTAGGGGGAGAACCCTATTCTACTCCCCTCTGCCCTGTCCTCACCCTGGGGATGTCACCCAGAGAGGCTGAGAGACAAGGCTGAGGTGCTGGCTGGACAGGACGTGAAGGGATGCTAGCAGGACTCGTCTCCTGAGCCTGCCCCCAGCTCCCCAGGGAAGCTGAGAAAGGCACCCCATCAGCAAGATGGGACCCTCGTACTGCTCCATGGTGCCCTCAGAAACACCAGCTCACCCTTCTACTCCAGCACAAGCTGTTCCCAGGCAGCAGTGCTAGGGACACAGGAGGGGGCAGAGCCTCCTGGATGGATGCCTCTGGCAGCGGCCCCCAGCTGAGGGGCACCCCGTGCCTGCCAGACTCCCTTTGCCCAGCTGGAGGGGCTGACTGGGGAGGGGATAGACACGTCGGCACTGCCACTCGGCCCCCTGCCATCCACACACACCCGGCTGGGCTGCGGCACAGATCCACAGCGGGTCTCCTCTGCCACGGGTGGTGGTACCTCGCCTGGCGGCCACAGGGACAAGAAACACAGGGACATCACAGCCTTCTGATGGTCCCGCTGCCTGGGCTGAGGCACAAGGCAATCCAGCGCTGCTGGTGTCAGCTCCACAGCCCGGCTGGAGCATGGAGCCAGGTCTCACCCATGGTTCCCCACATCTCCCACATGTCCCCCTCCTTTCCCTATTCCTGCCCGCTTTCCCAGCTCTCCTCCTCTTTCATTGCCACCTTTCTGGGAAGAGGCACATCTCTGCCCCTCGCTGCTGTGAGCTGTGCAGGAAGTGGGACCCTCATCCCGGTCCAACAGCAGCACAGCCCGCTCCATCTTCTCTTCCCCCAAGTCCCCGCTGTCTTCATCTCCTGCGCTCGACTCCCTCGGTGCGTCACCACAATTACAGCCCTCGGCACTGGGCTAAAAATACGGCGGGTGCGGCAAGCAGCTGGGCACGGGGGCGCACGGGGGCACGCGGGGGCACACGCGGGGCGAAAGCAGCCGCTGGCCTTTGGTGTGCGCCCGCGGGTGGCCGGGGACGGCTGGTCCCCTGCCCACAGGCGATGGGGACAGGGCTGGGTGACAGCCAGCACAGGGGCTGCCGGGGCCAGGGTCGGCACTTACTCGGTAAAGGCGGAAGCGGGTGAGGAAAGGGAAAGACCGGCGCAAAGCTTGGAAGCGTCGCATCCTGCCTGGCTGCCCGTGGCCGGCTCCTGGCACTGCCGATGTTCCCCGGCGCCGGCGTCCCGCGGCAGAGCCCGCTCAGCGCAGCAGGGGCACCCGCAGCCCTGCCATCCGGGCTGCAGAGATGCCCCTCGGGCACGGCCGCCCCGTATATGCCCCCGGAGCAGGCAGAGATTCTCGGGGCGGCCGTCAGCCGGACGCGGGCTGTGGCTCTCCCCCTTCTTCCGTCCGGCTCTCGATCCTCCTGGCCGGCCCTCCCCTTCCCCAACGCAACAGGGCCGGGGCGGGGGGTGGCGGCAAGCAGGGCTGGGGTCACCCCCTGGCTGGAGCCACTTCCTGGGGACCCCTGTCCGGCCGCGGGGCTCGGTCCCTGCCGGCTGCCCAAGCAGCGCTCCGGGGAGGGGTTATTTTCAGCCGGGGCTGGGACGCGCGCCCAGGGGGCCGGGCTCCCATCAATGTCCCGCTTTCTCCCTTGTTCAGCGGCGGGCACCCGCACCGGCAGCTGGGAGCCTGGACCCCCGCTCCCATTTCCATGGAAACTCGTCCCGGCCTTGGGAAACTCTCCCAGGCCTCAGTTTCCCCCCTCAGGAAGCAGGGAAGGAGGGAGGGAGAGGAGACATCCGGCTCTCCGCTCCCCAGCCGAGGCCACAGGCAGGATGCCAGGGCGATGGGCACTGCGGGGGGGAGCTCCTGGCTCGGCAAACGCACCCGCTGCCCAGCTGCTAGTTCCCGCGGACTCTGCTGTGGGGTGCCGCCAGCACCTTGGGGCTCACTCCCCTTCCCTGGCAGAACTGGCACCCAACCCCAGCACTGCTGTCCAGCGCGGGCTCCCCGGAGAGAACATCTGGTCGCATCCGCAGCCACGGCGTGGGAGAAGAAAGACCCACAGCAACCTCTTGCCACAGCCCCCGCCTGTCTGCCCCCCCCGCCACTGTGGCCATGGCTGCGACGGGGGCCAGCTGGGAGAGGGTTAAGTGCATCCCCAGGTGCAGAGGAGCCTCCGCTGCTGTTTCCACCGCCACCGGGATCCCAGCTGGCACAGGCACCCGACACAAGAAGCCCATTGACCAGGGACTCCCAGGCACGGTGCACTCGGCACCAACCTCTGCCACGCACCAGCTGCCCCCTCCCTGGCTCTGGGGACACCGTGATGAGGGGGGTTCCCTGCTCTGAATGGGGCATCACCTCCATCAGGCGGGGATGGCACCCACTGAGACTGGCACTCACTGGGGCCAGTGGTGCTTGCCTCCTGCACCCCCAAAACCTCAGGTGAGGCTGCCCATTTCAGAGCCCACACTGGGAGTACTGATCTCCAAAAGGGAGTGGGGTGAGGAGAGAGGACACCCAGACTTGCCCACTGTGCTGGGGAGGCTCCATGCCTCAGTTTCCCCATCCACCACAGATTCATGGGCACAGACGCTGATGCCACAGCCTTAATATTGAGACAGGCAATCAGAGGCCAGCCAGCAAACCCCTGTCCTAGGGGGGTTCACAGATGCTTATCTCACTCCCATTACTCGGCAGGCGGCAAAGCCCCCCGGCAGGGGTGCTACCTGGCCCTCCATGCCCTGCACACACACCATGCTGCACACACCCACCTCTGCAGCCCCAAGGCTGCATCCTGCATGCATGGGTGGTGACGACCGTCACGCACACCTTGGGACCACACAGGCACGACCCCCGGCACCTGCACAACCGCAGCCGCCCCCCTAAGCGCGTCACCCCCGCACATCCCCCAGCCATGGCCCTGCCCGGCCGCACGTGCGCCAACACCCCGGCGCCTCACAGCCGGAGGCAGCACTCCCGCCTCCGCCTGACGCACACCTGGAGCTGCCTGCACCCTTGTGCACCCATGGGTGCCTGCCCCCTGTGTGGCACGCTCCTTGCCTCTGCGCTTGCCTGGCATCATGCTGAGCAGCAGATGGGTGGCCAAAGCACCCCGAAATGCTCCTACCCACCATGACACGCCAACGCCTGCCCTACACCCCAAGGCAGCTTCACCTACGTGTGCTCCCTAACTCCCCCCCTCCACACACAGCCCGACATCCCCCTCCATGAGGATGGCAGCCTGTGATGGGCACTGTGCCCCCCACTTCCTCCTACTGTGCCACCATTCCCGCACACTTCAGTTTCCTCGGCAAGAAGCAGCAGGCAGCCCTGCTCCCGTGTGTCAGGATGGGAGCACAGCCAGGAAGGGGAATGCCATGCCCACACCACCCCAGATGCTGCGGGGTACCGCGACTGCCGGAGAGGGGAGATGCCATGCAGGGAACCCCCGTGCCTCATGCCAGCTGCCATCCTGTGCCCCACAACAGGACCCTGCCCTCATGGGGGACACCCAGCCTGCCCGGATGCCCCCCTCCGCTCCCCCCACACTGACCCGCCGGCACGGCATGCCCGGGGCGATGTCCTGCCGCGGGGACCGTGCGGGGCGCCTGCTGCCTTGCCGCAGGACCTGCTGCCCAGTGCTGTCCGAGAGGCTGTGGGGTAGGGAGCCGAGCATCTCCTCCTCCTCCTCGGCGCTGCTCAGGCGCTGGTAGTCGCATCTCTCGCCCATGGCTGGGGCGGCTGCGGCGGTTGCGGCGCGGCGGCGAGCGGGGGGCTCTGCGGAGACACCCGCGCCTGGCTGGGGGTGGCGAGGGCTGGAGCCGGGCTCGGGATCACATGGCAGAAAGTTGCTGCAGTTCCGGAAAACAGCGAGAGGGTGAAGGTGACCGCGACGGTGATGGAGGGGAAGGGGGGTGGGTGGAGGGATGCAGAGATGGGGAAAAGAGAAGCGGGGACAGCCCGTCAAGCTCCCGTCCTCACCCCGATCCCAGCCTGGCAACGCGATCTTCCTCCCGTCTCGGCAGCCTCACTGCCTGCCTGCTGTCCCCACTCCAGCACTCGAGCAGAAAGGTGGTGGCATCAATGCCAGCCCCAGTGCCGCGCTCACAGCCACCTTCTCCCCCCACCCGGACACGGTGCAGCCCGCGAGCGGGGATGCAGTGCAGGCAGGCGGGGGTAGGAGGATGAGGATGAGCGGGGAGCATCGTTCAGCAGCCGGGGATCCGCGGCAAGCTGGGTGGGTGAGAAGGCACCCCGCTGGGCACCTGCAGAGGGGTTGGGGGGGGGGCTCTGGGGCTGGCAGCATCCCCAGCATCCCTCCCACTTCCCTGCACCGGCAGAGGGGGATGGGATGTGCTGGGAAGATGGCTGCTCCACAGCGACCGGCAGCATTGGCGCAAGCACGGCAGAGCCGGGAGAGCAGCCAGGCCCCGCGGGCGCTGCGGGGATGGGCTCCGGGGGACATGTGGAGAGGATGGCTCCCAGGATCAGTCCTCTCTCCCCACCCCATTGCAGGGCGCTGGGGGGTCTCCCAGACCTGTGATAGGCGATGCACCAGGCACAGCCCCCACCAGGGGCAGGTGGCACTGGGTGACCACCCCCCTGGGTTGGGTACCCCCAACCTGCACATTGGGGCCGGCTCGCAGCCCAACACTGCCTGGCCACAGCCATTCTCTGAGGCCCCTTGGGCCAGACCTGAAGCAGAGGGAGGCCCCTGCAGCCCCTACCCAGTCCCCCAGGACCCACCTATCCTCTGGGGTATGGCAGAGACCTAGGGACAAACCTGCTCGTTATGTCAGCGCCACGGGAACACGATGCCCACCCCGCGATCTCCCACATCCCCCAAGACCCCGGTGTCGCCAGAGGAGTGGGAGCACGCATCCATCCTGCCCTCCCCAGGGGAAACCCCCCAGTGCCGGGGGCACCTGCCCCGGGTGGGGGCCGCCCCACGGCGGCTCCTCCTGCCCCGCCATACCAGGGAGGTGAGCTCAGCCGTGCAGCCGAGGCGGGCCGGGCCCGCGGCGTGGGAGCAGCGAGCCGCCCCCATGCAGGGCCGCCGGCGTCACCGCGCTGGCATGCCACGGCCGTGACTGACGCACGTGCCGTGACACCTTCCCTCCGGCCCCAGCTGCCCCAAAACCCTCGCCAGCCTGCCCAGCCACAGCGATGCTATGGGGCACCAAGCCACGAGAGGACAACCCCCGTCCCCACAGCCTCCACAGTGGATGTGCTTCATCCCTCCATGCCTTGAGTCCTCTGGGCTTACCCAGGCTCAGCTGAAACCCAAACCAGAGGTCCCCTGTAAGAGGATGGATGGCACCGTGCCATGCCACCCCTGACCCACCTGCCTGCAATTCCCACCCCGGAGGGGCCCCAACACAAGGACAACTTCCGAATGGGGTGTGCTGTCCCTGCTCCACAAGGCACTGACCACAGGAGGTCCCTCCCCTTGCCGACACCGGACCTCCCCAGCACTCTGAAACACCATGCTGGGCCCCACATCCCTTCCTGCAACCCTAGGTACTGGGGCCTCAGCATCTCTGCACCCACCACCCCTCACAGAGGACCCCGGGAAGCAGCAGGTCCCCATTTATGCTCCCAGAGGGAGACAGGCCTCCCGCACTCACCTCCGGCACATCACCCCGCTTGCTGCCACCACAGCCTGCCACCTTCCTGGAAGCTCTGTCACCTGGAAGTGATCTCACCGGCTGTGGCGGCAGCAAGGCGGTCGCGGCGGCACCCGGGGCTGGCTCAGCCCTGGCGGGGCCCCGGGGGCGGCCCCAAATTGTGGTGACACACTCCCCGGCCCAGCGGCCCAGCGCAGGCGTGCGGGCACACACATACCCATAGTACAAACGCACCCTGCTCCCACCGAAACCAGGGCTGCCGGACATATATCCTGCCCACCCCAGGGTGCTGCTGCCACCCAGCTCCCCAGGGTCTGTCCCCACCCCACGTTCCCCCTGTGGGACACTGTACCGGTGGGTGCTTTGGCTCCCTCGGTGCTGGTACCCGATGCTGCTTGCTCGGCTGGCTTGGGCAAGCAGGAGTTCCTGGGGGGCCGGCACAGACGGCTGGTGACCGCTGCGGTGGAGGTGGCCGTGGAGGCCGGGATGCCTGGTTCCCCCTCGCTGCCATCTCTGGGCTCCCAGAGCTCGGCCCCATAGCCTGATCCTAACCACTAACACAGCGTATCCCCCACGCTGAGCCCCTGCCTGCAGCAGTGACTGCCTGGGGAGGAGAGACACAGCCGGGTGGGGACCCCCCTCCCCCCAACAGAGCCCAGTGCAATTCCAATCCCCTCCATAAGCCTCTTTCCTCTGCTAAATCTCCTCTGCAGGTCGAGCCAGGGCAGGCTGAGCCGGTCTTGCACCTCCTATCTCCTCACTGCTGGCAGGAATCGCTGGCCCTGTAGCTGATGCCCACCCAAGCCCCTCTAACCAAGACAGAAACATAGCACAGTGTTTTGGGGGACAAGCAGGCAAAGCAACACCCGTTGGCACACACAGCATACTGCCCACAGTCAGCTCCATGCCCACAGGCAATGCAGGGAGGGGGAGAGGGCAGCAGGCTTGGAGTCACTGAGCCTTGGCATCACTGTCCCCAAAGGACACTGCCATGGTGGGGATGCTGCCACCCTGCCCTGTGCAAGGCCAGTTTGCACCCGCCGCACTCGTCTCACCTGGGCCGTGGTGGTGGCACTGTGGGGGTCCCTCGGCAGCACCAGCCCCAGTGTCACAGTGAGCCAGGCAGTGTGCAAGGGGACACGGTGTCAGGGCTCAGCCGTGTGGCTGGCAGGGCTGTGGTGACACTGGCTGTAGGGTCCCCCTGGGGCAAAGCAGGAGGGAGATGTCAGGATGGGCCCCCCCCAGCCTGGCACCCCCATATGCCCACCCCAGACCCTCCAGGCTCCCTGGAGGGTAAGAAGTGGGAACATCTCCCTGAATCCAGAGCCACTCCCTGCCCAGGCAGCTGAAAGAGCCTTTGTGGAGCTGCTCCCCCTCTACCCCAGGGGCATGGGTGGTCTTTGCCCCTGGTCCTGCCATGGAAAGGGAGGGACCAGCACAGGCCCTGAGCCCAGGGTCCAACCTCTGCCCCAGGAGTGCTGCCAGCAGTACCATCTCCACGCTGCTGCATGACCTGCCCTTGGGGCAGGCTGTAGCTGAGCATAAAATGCATTTGCCAGGTCTTAGGCCAGATGGGCATAAAGCCACATCCACCACACAGCATCTCCCCTAGATGATGGGTAATGGGAGCAAGGGATGTAGGAGCCCAGAGCTGGGGGGACAAAAGCTAAACCCCATCACTTCCCCAGCACCAGAGCAGAGCAGTGCCCTGGTGAGACCATTCAGCATCTGCTGGCCATTAGAACTAATTGATGTCAGCCTAATTAGCCAGGCTGCAGTGTGAACAGTGCCCCCCCTTGGGACTGCTCAGCAGAGAGCTGGAGCAAGACTTCCTCCTTAAAGTCTTCCTGTTCCAGCAGGGGCTGTGTGGGGCATAGGTCCCTGGTGCCCCCAAAAACCCACAGGAGTGGGCCATGTCCCCCAGGATCCTTTGCCCCAGCCGGCTACCATCCCTCCTGGGCATGATTGGAGTGAAAACCCCAGTGCTTCAGTGGTAGGATGGGGCCTCTTGAGGAGAAACTGAGGCAAGCATTGAGGCATGGTCTGCAAGGTGAGAAAAGGCTTTGCTACAAGCCTGTACCAGCTCCTGGTCCTGTGGCTGCTGCTCCTCTGCCCATGAAGGACCCCCGTACCCTGGGATATGCTGAGTCAAGGCTAGGACAGCAGGGTGGCAGTGGCTGGAGAGGAGAAAGAGCAGGAGAGGGGAGGCATCCCCAGCCCCCCAGCCATACCTACATGACCCACGCCCTGCACTAACGAATTCCGGGCTAATGAGGCCCGGGTAGCTCCAGGGATTGGTAACAGGTTGCACAGCCTGCACAGCCCCCACCCGGGTCTCAGTGCGACTGGACCGAGAGTGCAGAGCCTACTTCGGCCCCGCTCCCTGCAGGGAGCATCAGGCTGCAGCACCCGGGGTCCATCCTGGACCCTCTCCCTGAAGAAGGGCCTGGCAAAGAGCAGACCAGCTCAGAGACAGCCCTCCAGGCAGGTCCTGGTTTTAGCAAAGCCCAGCACTGACAAACTTTGTTCAAGAGCTTTGCCCTCAGTCAGGTCAGCAAAGGGCTGAGAAACAGAGGGGATGCATGACACCCAGAGCATACAGCAACTGAGGGGGACCCACTGTATGGGGCGGTGAGCTGACACCAGCACCCAGTGGCCCTGGAGCACTCCAGAGTAATGCACCAAGGTGGCTCCAGGGAGGTGAGCGCATGGGGAAGCACCAGCGCCGGGCTCTGTCCCAGCCTGCCCTGCCCAGACAGCCCAGCCCTGCACAGGCTCTGGTCCATGACAGGAGCGCTGCGGCAGAGACACTACCCCTGCCTTGGCTCCTCCGGTCACCTGCAAACCCCATCCCCGGATACTTGCAGAGCGGGCAAGGGGTCCGGCAGTGCTGGGAGAGCAGAGCGGGGCTCTCCTGGCGAGGTGGAACCCTCGCTGGGCTGTCAGCACCACCTTACCAGGTTTAACTTACAGGCTTTATTAAAAAAAACAAAATCAACAAGGAACAAAAGTACCCGAAGGGTCCCGAGTGTGTAGAGAAAAACCCGCTACAGTGTGGATGGACACAGACACGGTGTTGCCCACCAAGCTAGTGGGTAGAGGCTCCCTGCACCTCATCGCTGCTTCGTGTTCCAGCAGCAGCACAACACCCCAGTGCGCAGGGCCGGCTCGGGAGGACAAGGATCCTCTGTTCAGCGCTGGAGCTCCCACGAGCGCGGGGAAGAGGAAGAGCAGAGCAAAGCCGCCTTTTCTCCAGGAAAAAAAAACCTTCCCCCAGCTTCCGCTGCGGTTTGGGAGGGCTCACGGGCACCGGGCACCCACTCACTCCAGACCCCACTGCCTGCACTGTCCTGGCAGGCACGAGCAGGGGGGTCGGGCATACTGCCGCCTGGGCACGACAGCAGCACCGGCACCCCGCAGCACCGCGGGGCACGGTGCCAGCAGTGCCCGGTGAGGCACAGCACGGCCGGGCAGTGCCGCAGTGCTACACACCGACACCTCCCACCCCCTGCAAGGGGTCGCGCCTCGCTCTTACCTCTGTGCTCACCGCCACTGCCACCGCATCCTGCGCCGGGTCCACAGCGTCACCGCAGGCAGAGGACCGGCACGGCCGCTCTCTGGGCAGCCCGCATGCCAGGCAGGATGCGCCCGCCCGCCTGTCGGGCCGTGGTGCGCAGATCGACGCCGGCGGCAGCCCGGTCTCCGGGGGATCCCCCCGCGGGGCGGCCAGCAGCAGGGGCTGGGGCCGGCCTCACACCCGGGCTGCCCGCCTGCGGCTCGGGCGGTGTGCGGGGTTCCGTGTGCCGGGGGTGCCGCCGGGGTGCTCCTGCTCCCCCGAGTAGAACTCGCCCTCCTCCTGCACCCCGCCCCTGGCCTCCCCTTCCTCTTGCCGGCCCCGCCGCACCCACCAGCGGGCCCGGCCTGGGGGGCTCGCTTCACGCCGCCCCCCGCCCCGCTCCTGTTGCGCCCGCCGGCTCAGGCCCTGCTCCTGCCCGGCTTTGGGGCCGTGCTCCTGCACGCCCCGCACCGCGCACCGCGCTCTCCGCGGCGGCTGCGCCCCGGGGCTGCCCCCCTCTTCCCCCGCCGCCGTTTCCTCCGCGCCCCGCGCCCGCCGCCGCGCCCGGGCCGTTCCCCGCTCCCGGGCCCGCCGCGGCTCCGCGCCCGGCTTGGGGCCACCGCCGGCTGCGGTGACCAGCGCGGGCCGCTCGCCCCACTCCTGCAAGCCCGTGCGCTCCCCCAGCGGCACCCAGTGCCACCGGACCTGGCCCCCGCCGCGCCCCGGCCCCCCCCCGCCCGCGGCCACCAGCTCCTGGCCGCGGGGCAGCGCCCCGAGCCCCGCCTCCTGCACGCCCTGTGAGAAGCCCCCCTCCTCCTGCACCCCCGGGGCCACTCCGCCTCCCTCCGGTACCCCCGGGCTCAGCCCCCCGCCCTCCGGCACCCCGCTCGCGCCCTGACCCCGGATGGTGCACGCGGCCCCAGCCCCGGCCCCGCTCACCGGGGGGGCCCCCCCCGGGGCCGCCCCCTGCCGCGCCCCCCCCGCGCCGCGCTGCTGGAGCCCCGGCGCCGCCGCCGCTCCCCCCTACCCCGCCGCTGCCGCTGCCGCCGCCGCCACCGCCCCCTCCTGCCGCCGGCGGCGAGAGCTGCCGGGGCGGTGCGCACCCGGCCGGCCCTGCTCTTAAAGGCGCCGCGTCGCCGCTTTACGTAACGGCGGAGAGGGGATGGCGGCGGGGTGGGGAGGGACAGGCAGGCAGACGGGGGAAGAGCGGGGCGCGGGGGGCAGACTCACCAGGAACAGCACCAAACCCGGGACCGCTCCGGTACAGAGACTGGAGGTGTGAGATGGGCACGGGCAGCCCGGCCCTGCCACGGAGCACTCCCGACTCCTGCTCCCGGGCGGCTGCAGCCCTGTCCCCTGCTGCCCCGGAGGGGCTGGCCCCGCCCGGCGGCTGCAGAGGCCCCGCCACTGCAGGGAGAGAGCCCTGCCAGGTTTGGGCGAAGAGCTGCGGGAGACAGCGTGTTCCCAAGAAGTAAATCATCCCTGCTGGAAGAGGAGGGCCAGCCCGTAGAGAAAAAGCAGCCTCCTCCTCCGAAACGGTGCATTTTCACGGGATGCAGGGTTTCTTAAGGAGGAGAGACTAGCACTAGGGAAGGAAAGCTGAGCGTATTTAAAATGCAAAGCCCCGAACCAGCACAGTCCCTCAGCAGAAGGCCCTTGGTCTGGGGAAGCAGCTCCAGCCCTGCCAGAGCTCTCTGAGGCTCTATGAACAACCAAACGCCAGTGGGAAGTCTGACATTGCATACTTCCACCACCTACCCCAGTGCCGCAGGTGCTATAGCATCAATGCGGTGACCAAGAGGCTGTCCTTCCACCTCAGTGTCCAAATCCTCATGCCAGCTGCCGGCCCGAGGCAGGATGCACTGCCGCGGAGCACACTGAGGTTTGAACTTGCTATTGCACATCACCACAGGCCGATGCAGCAGGAGAGCTGCCTCCCTCTAGCTGCCCCTACCCTACGCACTACCCTACCGGCATTGCGGCTGGTGAAGAAGCCACGAGAGGAGTTGAGTGTTGAAGCTTTAAAACTTTATTCAAGCAGACAGCAGGTAACCCAGAAACAGTTTAACACCCCACACCACTCCGATGCCAGCCAGTGCTGCGCCAAGCATCCCAACATCCCAGCAGTCACAACTGTGCTGCCCAGCCAGGAGACAGGCTTTGTCTTTCTCTGCCGGCTACAAAGAGCGTGATTAACTCTTGACATCAAGATGCATGCAAACACTACAGTGAGAACTCCCAGACAGCAGCTCCTAAATGCCATCCGGAGAAGTGTCACTAGGAAACAGTAACACAGATGGGGCTGTTCACATGACTCAGGGACAGCAGGGTAGTTAAGAGCAGTGAGGAGTCACACAAGCCTGGGCATCGGGCTTTGAGAGAGGTGAAAAAACTTGCCTTCAGCACTGGTGAGCTCAGGGACCAGGCTGTGGCCTCATCCTTGCCTGTTCCTAGGAGAGGCCAGGCCTCTGTTCCAGCTGAACACTGTTCTTTCCCTCAAGGACTACTGCTGGGGCTCAGGTCACTCACTTGGTTTAGGTTTAAATGCCAGAACTGTTTGCAGAGCACAGTGCTAGCAAAAACAAGACAGTTGCTTTCTGGGAACAGGCAGCAGAGTTCAGCAGGTGTCACACAGCAGCACTGTTCAGCTTCAGGGCAGGCAGCAGAGGGACATCATGAGAGAGGTGCCACTCCACACACACCCAGAAGACAAGACTGCAGTTTTCAGCAGGACATGGGGATCAAGCAACTTCCCCTGCACACACAGCAGCATCCCCCAGCCTTCACGTACTTCAGGTAGTTCAGGTAACACACATGCCTATCTACAGCAGTGACCAGAGCCCTCCAGACAGCATTAGCCCCAGGCCATACATTCACCTTTAACTCCCCAAGTCCTTGTAATAGATCTGAAGGAAGTTTACTAAATCACAGAGCACAGTCTAACTAGCCTAGTTTCCACAAAACATTCAAGCACCAGCCCCGTGAATGGAGGCAGGAAGCCACTTCAAGACAGCACAGCTATTTGAAACAGTTCAGCCTACAGAGAAGGTAGAATATAAGGAAGCACATAACAGACCGAAGTTTGTATTTGCATCACCACAGGAGAGTGAAAAAATAGGACTGCAGGAAACTGATCCATGTTAGATACTAACCATCAAGCTTCGCAGATGACATTGCATGATAAGCATAGAACAATTATGGGAAACACTGTCCCCGATAATTACGTACACCCATAGTGCAACATATGGAGGTCACTGCCTCCGATATAACACTGTGGTAGGCAAAAACTACCTTGTTCTTTACACATTATGGAAGACACTGCTCCCGATAATGTCAGTTAGGTTTCATGATACATAAGGTACTGGAAGTTTGCAGGAAGCTGCCATTTAAATATTGGGCCAATACCTAATCTGAAATACAAGTAGTTTGTGTGTTGCTGCAGGTGGAGCAAGGGCTACACAGCAAGCTCCACCACTGCAGCCATGGGGAAAGCTGTGCTCCCTGTGAGAGCACACTGCTTCCAGAAAAGGGTGCAAAGAGGGGTCCAAAACCCACAGAGAGGCACGGACACCATAGGGCTGACAGATTTCTAATATTTCCAATTTTCGGCATTTCAGGGATCACTTTAGAGCACAACCTGGAGACTTGCTACCGGGTTTGCACATTCAGGTTTCTTCCAGAAGGGTGTTTTTGCCACAGAAAGCTTAATTGCTAGTTTTCCAAAACTTTGTTTTTTGAGGGACCTGTTTAGGTTATTTTAAATGCAAAGTTCCAGTATCATGTTTGATTGTAATAGCAGATGCTGCTTTATTCAAAAACGACAGTATAACTGTCATAATTATGGAAGGCACTGCTTCCGATAATTATCTTCTATAAAAAACCACACCATTTATAGTGAACGCTGTCACTGATAAATAAATAAACAAATAAATATCTCAGTGCCAAACAAGAGCCATCCTGCAAAATGGCATCAGTCAGACAGGGTTTGGCCAGCAAGAGACTCAATTTCACAAAAGGCCCCACAGCAGCAAGGTCTGAAGTGCCAGTCTAGAGCCATTCCTCAATGCCACAGGAGTCGCTGAGGTGCCAGCTAAGGATCTAAAGGGGGCATTAGATAATCTTTGGGTCATTTTCCCTGGGTATTAAGACCTGCCTTGGCAAAAGCAAGCCTGTAAGATGTTGGGACTCTCCCATTGAGTAAAGGCAGGCTGGGCACTTCAGAGCTTGCTGATAATCCAGCACTTGAGGGCTTCTACTAGGTTGGTTTATTTCTGAGCTACAGGTTGATCTCTGCAGCTCCTGCCAGAAAAGGGATCCTCATTACAAGAGGAATCCATTCCCCATTTTATCACTAGGTTTAGGAGGCCAACAATTAAAACCTAAATAGATGAGGTACCTCCCCACTCAAGGTACCGGTTTAGGAGTCACCTGAGCTATTGGTTCTCAAGTACACTGGAAAGCAAAGCCCCACAAAAAGCTGTACATGACTGGTTTGTCAGACGGGAGCCTGATCAGAGCAGATTTCATGATAAACCTAGTACCTGCTTTAAAACTGCCTCCTGTGAATTTGTCAAGGTGAGATTTAAATTTTATGATCCACTTTGGTCAAAAAATATTTGTTGCCAGAGAATCTACAGAAAAATAATGCCATGTTAGGGAGTGGGTATCCCTATTCCTGTACCTTACCCAGGTGTTTGCCATGTCTAGAATTCGTTGTCTGTATCCCAGATATCACCCACTAAGGCATTGGCAGCTCCTTTTATGGTCCAGGTCGCCAGGGCCAGCTGCTCTTTCAGCATGTTCACATCCACGCTCTCCCTGCTGGTTCTCAGCAGCTGCAGGTTCTCCAGCAGACTCTGCAGGGTGTGTGAGCCTCTGCCAAAAAAGATGTGGCGAAAGGGAGCATCTTTTGGCGAGAGGTATGGGGACAGGAAATCGTATTCCACCTGAAATAGAGGTGCAAAGTTAGGGTTATACGCTCACCTCCCAAGTTTTCCTTCCTGATCTGCCACAGAGCTCCTGACCTCTAATCCCCACCCAGCCCTTTCTCACCGCACCTCTGTGCTGTGCCAGACTCTCTTCTCAATAGCCAGTGCAGAAGTCAGTCATGCTAAAACTAAGCAAGCAGAGATACCAGTCTGCACATTGCCCGTGGCGCACCTGAGGAAGGGGCCCATCCCAACCTTTCTTTCCTTCATGAAAAAAAGAAAACTAGTTGTACCCACCTTCATGATCCTGTCATTCAGGGCCCTGCGGACAATCTTGTTTTCCCTGTCACTGTTTGCAATGTCTCGTCTCAGTGTATCTGTAGCTCGCTGGAAGTCACCACGGGCAAAAAACAGCCAGTTCAAGGTCAGCCCCAGAGCCTGTGAGGGAGGAACTGTTAGCAAACCTGATTTTCTTCTTTTGCTGCTTTCTTACCAAGAGAAAGTGTTGGGTTTGTCATCCCGTCCGTCCCCCTGTGTGTTTAACCAAGTAGCAGAGCGAGTTCCTGGCAGGCTCCTCTGAGGTCACTGAGCCCAGTGACGTCTCTCCCCACCCACAGCTTCTTGTGAGCTCTCCGCAGAGGTGCAAATGAGATGCAGAGCTGCACTGTACTGCAAGTGGTAACCAGACAAGAAACCATCCATGTCCATTTCCTCAAGAGCTCACCACAGCCAGATTAGCTAAATCTGTCTGACACAGTGACTCTGCCTGCACTGCTCTATAAAGAACATCAATTCCTGTCACATCTTGGTACACTCTAGTGCCCAAAGGAGGAAGATGTCCACCCTGCTGTATCCAATGGCAGCAGAGCCTTATTAGCACATAGCTCCATAGCAGGGATGCAATGTACTCAGAGCCTTTCTTACCTTCACATCCCGATCATAGAGAAAAAACTTCTCCTGGAATGCTAGCAATTCTTCACTGTATCGCTCAAAGTCCAGGTAAAGCTCATGATCATGGGTCAACCTGAGAGCTATTTGTCCAGCAACTTCTGCAGCAGCACGCATAAGATCATACAACTTGTCAGTCATCTTAAGGTTCTCCACAGTGTCCTCAGTAGTTCCCAAGAAGGGATATTCCTCATCTTTCTGCAAGAAGGCAGGCATTGAAGTTAAGCAAGACTGCGTCTCCAGATTGGATTTCTTACCTCCCACTGCAGCTTGCTTGCTACTTCTACCACATCCCATCTCCTTGTGCTGCTAAGTAGCAAGACTTAGGCAAAACTTCAAAAGGGGAAGGGAATGGAGCTCCTGCATCTCATCCCTCACAGTTTCCAGCAATCAGCAGGATGTTCTACTACTTTGCTGGACACAAAGATATATTGAGCTCTTCCCCTACCACAGCTGAATGCAGAAGTGCAGACAGGCAAACCCCATCACCCAGTCTGGTATGTGCTGGCAGTATATGCCTTTCTTGGCAGGATAACTCAAGTTTTTTGTGGAGTAAGTCTGACACTAACAAAATCATTCATAAGCAGAGGAAGCTGTTACCAGAATGGTTCTGAGCTACACACCTTGCAGTAACAGAGCAGGCTGCCTGGCTGATGCCACTTTTTCCAGCCCCAAGCTGCAGCACCCCACCTGAACAGTCTGAATTAGTACTTGCTTTAGCCAACAGTACTGCTTCCCCAATGCACTTCGCTTGCTGACCAGCAGGCCACAGTAGTCTTTCACTGAAGCAGCAACAGCATGACATTATTTTGTACTTCTACCTTCTGAAACATCGACATCTGAGCCTTCAGAAGAGCAAATGCCCCCTCTCCCAACAAAATATGTATGTTCAGGACTCTGGAACAGAGACCATAGGCCAACCATGCCCCAGATGCTGCCTTTGCAGCAAGTATTTACACAACCATGAGGCTGTGTCAGATGTCGGTCCAGAGGCTACCTACATATCCTCCCATAGAAAGGCTCTTGCATGGACAAGTTGCTTAGGATAGCAACCTTGTGTTCTGCCACCCTGAAGAGCAGATATTCTTACAACACTCCGCACGGAATGAGTACACCAGGCAGGTGGACAGCACTTACATTGCAGAAACCAAAGGAAACCACGGGGATTCCCGAGAAGGCCAGGAAAGGGAATGCTGCATTATCCAGACCAAGGGGAACACTGCAAAAGACAAGTACTGAGTAGTCACCAACTGGTTTGGACACACCAGGAGAAAAGCTGCAAGCTCTAGAGTTGAAGCTGTAAGCCAACTGGACTACCCTGTCTAGACAAGGCTGGTTTTGGCAAGGAATCTAGCCAAGCACTGAGGGCTCTCATCCATTTCTGGCTACCTGTCTTTGAACAAGGCTGTTCTTGCTCTACAAAAAGATGTCTGGGCCGCCTACAGGCAGACTGGGGCAGCATCAAATGTAACAAGCATACTGTTCACGCTTGCCTGATCCCACTGCAACTGGTACAGCCTGCCCCAGACAGCAGTATGACACTCCAGCACAAACAGCAGAGGTCATTTAGTTTGCTCCTTTACAGAGATTTGCTTTTCCAAAGAACAGGATGACAATACTTACACTGTTTTTACCCAGTCAGAGCCAACTCTGTCATACAGGTTTCCCGAATCCTTTGTTGGGTCCTTCACCTGCACAGAGATTAACAGTCACTGCACTTGTTTTGACCTCAGCTGGGGCTTCCAGGTCCATCCTGGAGCTTGGATTGCTGTACAGATGCCAGTCAGGTATCTCCTTTCTCCACACAGTTCATGTAGAACAAGCATTCACCTCCCACTGAACTGTGGCATTTGCCAGTTTTAGATTCTGCATGTGCGAACTGCAATTCCCAGAGCCCAGCTGACTTCAGACAGGGCCCTCTGGAGTATCTTAGCCCTTTCTCCTATTCAGGGCTTTCTCCTCAGAAGATGCCAGCTGGGAAAACTGAGCCAGCACAGTTGTGGCTGCTTTCCTTAAAAAAAACCAGTCACCTTAATTAGGTCAAGACCCTTCAACTCACCCCCTTCATTGTTCTTTCCAGCAGTGTGTACAGCAGTGGGCTAGCAGATATCTTCATGTGGTTGAAGCCTGCAAAAAGACAAGGACATTTGACACGCTGGCACAATTAGCCACTGCTGTTAGAGCTGCTCAGCCTTGTGACCCAGCAACAACTGATCTACAGGCTGCTGCCAAAGGATCTTCAGACACAGTACAGTCTACTGGGACCTAGCAGAGCTGCCTCCTTTTGGCTCAGGCTCTGCATACCTTCGGCGCAGCCCCCATTCCTGGAGGTTAAGGGATATCATCCAAGCTATTCTGGTCCCACTCAGTTTTCAAGAAACTTAAGAGTAGGTTACCTAGCACTGCAGCATCCAAGTTAATGTAAGTGAAGGCTTTGGCATGCAGCGTTGCAGAGTACCCCTAGAACAAAACAAGTATTTTAAGATGAGCAGTAGCAGTACAACACCAAGAAATCACAACTGTGCTGCCACCAAGCAGAAGTCTACCAAAGAAACAGTACCTCCAGCCATTCAGTAGCACCCACAGCTCCGTACTCTCCTGCACTCCAGCTAGCAAAGATGATGCTGCGCCTTGGTTTGTAGCCACCTGCAAAGAGAGGGAGACTGAGATGTCTGCCCTTCCCCCATAGAGATGTAGATCAGCACTGAGGGCCTGGGATGATGAATCTCCTGCTCCTTAGAGATGAAGTGTTCTGGCTGCTGCAAACATGCGCACAAGCGGATGCATGGACACTTCATCCTGATTCTCATGCTGCAGAGCTGTGTAAGAAAACCATGCTGTCTGCATTTCCCTCCTTTTTTGTTTAGCTGTCTGAGCCCAAAATTAACCCTGGAGACAGAAGCACTCACACTAAGTGTAGCCTCCACTACTCTAGCTGGTCAGCTACATCAGTATTTTCCCACCTTCAGGCTTGGCTGTCCAACAAACAGTGCACATTTGAGGTTTGCACTGCGTGTTATCCAAGGACATTTTTGCATTCAAGGAATACCAGATGCAAGCACACAGTGGATGCAAGTGCTCACTGCAGGTAAGTTGTCTATGTTGGAAAAGCAACAGCTTTCCAGGAAGCTTAGTCAGATTCCCTATTGCCTTCCCTTAGGATTATTTTGCTGGACTCCCCAGTATTAACACACAGGCAACTAAATTTGCATCACACCTCCCACTCCCATGATTTTGCACAAGTATTTACCATTCTTCACTATGTCTGAGATCACATGGGCAAGTTCCAACAATATGGCAGTTCCAACACCAGCCTTGGCTGCTCCTGGGCCCCAAGAGTCTCTCTGGGCTCCAATCACAACATATCGATCTATAAAGGAGACAAGATCTGAGCTGCAAGCTTCAGGTTGTAAACACCACTTATAAAAAGAGCAGCTTTGAGCCTTTGCTAGAAACACAATATGAAGTCTGACTCTTAAATCTGGCATACTGCTTGCTATCATTTAGCCTTTCTCTGGCAGTGTGGCTCAGCCTTTTCCTTGACCCTTTGGGAAGGGTCTTAGTTCTGCTAAGGAAGTTGTTGTCTTTGTAGGAACAGCTGTCATCTGGTGATCACAGAAGAGGAAGGGTTCCTTTCAAGACTAAGGCACAAGGCAGTTGTTGTTACCTGGTTCTTCAAATCCCTTGATAGCACCAAAGATGTTCAGAATCTTCTGGTCCACCATAACATTGTTCACACTCAATTTTACTGTCATGTTGGTTGTACTGCTCATCATCTTGCATCCCATGACCCCAGATTTCCACTCCAGAAGGCATTTGTCTCCATCCATTTTGCTGAAGGGAAAAAGAGAGGTTCTTTGAACTCATTATACAGCTCTGACCTCACCTAGTTATCCTGTGAAGAAAGCAAGCCTACAGCTGCAGATGCAGCTTTTTTTAGGACCTGCTCAGGAGACAGCCTGCAGTCCTGTACCACTAATTTTGCAGTCAGAAGCCAAGAGAAATCCCAACACTACGTTAAGTTCAGTCTTTAAGACATAAGACATGGACACAAGCAACATCTCTCCAGCTGGTTCCAGTAAGTGCTCACTGCGATACACAGCAGAGGCCAGCAGAGAGCTCTCTAGGCTCACAGCACCTCAACACCATCCTCAGTTCTCCATGAGGGCCACAGCAGCCTAGCCTGCAAGCCAGGAGAAACTATTACCTGTACAGTTTGCCTGCTGCTTGGCTAGAGATGGTCTGAACAGGGATGCGAGGTAGTCCAGAAGATTCTACTGGTGGGAACTGGGTGTGGTTGAAAGAAGGGAAGCCTGGGGTGAAAGGGTCTCCAGTTCCAAGGTGGGCCTGTGAAAAGCAAGAGGAGCCCTCAAGTCTCAGAGAAGCCCAACAGCTTTCATCTACACAAGGGTATGAGCACTGCTGAGCCAGAGGCCTGTAGGAGGACTGCTGCAGTCCACAGCAAAAGAAGTTAACAAGAACACAAACAGGGGAGCCAGCTGCATACTCACATGTCCAAAGGGGACAAGTGCATCCGTGTTCTTGTAATCGTAGGGATCCAGGTACATCAGGACACCAACTGCTCCTGCATCTTGGGCATTTGCAACCTGAAGCAAACAGGAACATTGACTACACATCTGCACTGCAAGCAAGGGGAATTAAGGCCTGCCTCTGACATGCCACCAGTACAAACACTCTTGCAAGGTTAGGTAACAGCTTGAAAAGTGGGAAGGGACTGAAGAACCAGTAAGCACCCCTTGCAGAACCACTTTTCAGCTCTGCCTGTGTCTTATATGAAGACTGTGCCTGCTTGCAGAGTCCTGTGCCCCAACCTCCCCAGAAGCACCCATCTGAGGGACAGCTCTGGGTGAGACATCTATAACAAGTTTGTGTACAGGACTTGAATCCTTTAGGCTGCTTGCCTATTTGGTTCTACTTGCTACACAGAGAGCATGACAGCAACATGCAATGCAGCTGACTGGGCATGCAGTGCCACCACCTTCACTCAGACCACGTGAGACACTGCAGCCAAGATTTAAAAGTATCTGGCTGCAGCAATGTGAGGTGTTCTGAAGGCAAGGCTGTTCTGCTTCTAGCAGCTATGTTGCTAGCAACACCATATAGCCAGCAGGCTGCCTCCATCACTCTAGATGCTTGGCTGTCCCAGCAAGACTGCCAGAGGATAAGAATGCCATGATGAATTGTAACCAGCTCTGTTCAGTCTTGGTGTCCAGATCTGCACGTGGAAGCTTAGTGCACACACACAAGACCAGACCTGCAGGGACAAGCCTAAAAACACAAGTTCTAGAGACCTGGACAAAGACACACCTCTAAACCTCAAAGAGGAGGAAACATGGCTTCCTGCTGCCACATTTGGCCAGGCTTTGGGGCATGGACTAGTTACCTTCTCAGCAAGGGTTATCTTTCCAGCTCTGAAGATAAGTATAGCTCCATTCAGTGAAACACCCAGCTTCTCTAACTTCTGAAAATCAGCTTTCAGTCCATAGTTCACATGAACTGGTTTGCCCTGGGACAGAAACACTGGTTATAAATGCAACAGTCTTATGTCAGTAAGGTACTTGATACAGCCTACAGGGTCACAGTACCGGTGATTCCTGCTAACAGTGGGGTGTTCAAGCTCAATCATGTAAACTGATCACATGCAACATGCCTGCTTGAACAACGCTTCTGACGAGTTTCCTGTCTGGATACCAGCACAGAAGTGTAAACAGTTACTTTCACTTCTTGCTGAAAACATGGGCCTGGTCCTCACTGAATTCTCCCTGCCACCAGCCCAGGTCTCTTACTGGGGATGACTTATACACTTCGTATCTCAAAGATACATATTTTGAACATTGCCACCTGGTAAGCATGCAAGCACATTTCCCAGATCTTTCTGGAGTCACTTACAACAACTGAGCCAGTCTTGCTGTATGCTACATATGCACTGGGACTCTCCAGTTCCTCCTCTTGATCATTTTGCAGAATAGACACTCTGTTATTGCTTCTGTTAAAAGTAAAGAGACAGTGTTATGTTTTTTCATACATAAAATCCATATTTAACTAGCTGTCATATTTCAACAATTACAATCAAGTCAATGTAGAGCCTGAAGCAGGCAGACTCATCCCAGTACTTCCATGCAAAAATCTCTGGGATTGTTCAGAGACATTAATGATGGCTAATTTCTAAGACAAGGTAGAAAGAATCTGCGCTTCCAGGTCTCTTTGTCACTTCCTAAGAGAAGCTAAGCAAATTTGTTTCCTCCCCAACACAAAGAGGGCAAGTAAGACAAAGGTGTCAGCCAACACAGTGTCTGTTGATACCTTCCTGAGCTACAACAGAAGCAACTGCCAGGTCCACAAGACCCATTTGGGTGACAAGCCAGCGCCCACACCCACAGTTTTACTCACAAGCAATATGTCCTTCAGCCTAGATTTTACTCAAGTTGTCTTCTCTCTACTTCCTAAGCATGCTTTGAGGAACAGGCTGCCTCAGGAAAAATCCCCAGGGCTGCTACCAGACCCTCTAGATTTTTGAATCTTGAGAAGAGACAGAAGCAGCTATTGCTTGACTAGCTTGGCTTTGGAGAGCAGTAACTGGCTCACAATTTTAGTACTGCTTTCAGCAGAAATGCGTTTGCTCAAGACTACAGATATCTATGCTGCAAGGAAGAGATCTGCACCTCTCCATTAACGTACCTGCCTTTGACCTGCAGCTTAATGTAGTGCTCATCATTCCAGACTTCATCCAAATGGAAGCTGTTAAACTGGTCATGAATGTAGCTGGCAGCTTTCTCATCTTCAATCTGTCCAGCTTCAAAAGAGTCCTTGTTTGCTCTTTGCCTGTAGGTAACAGATAATAGCTTATGCTACAGCACTGGGTTGCACTGCAGTGCTGCAGCCTGCAAACCCAAGTTGGATGGGCCATTTAAGCCCATATTTAACCACAATAATACCCCACACCATCTTTAAGGCCCTTGCTCTCCAAAAGAGCTTGAGGAGTTCTGTTCACAGGGTGTGCCCCTCATAGCTGTAGTTAAGCTTTCTGGACCTGTTACCTCAAGCTGTCCTCAAGACGTCTGGCTGACAGCTTTCCTGACAACAGGGTTCTGAGGTCCGGCCAGTATAAGACAGGTGGTCCAGGCACCTCTTCCTCCTCAGTTTCATCCTCCGTTAAGTAAGATGCAGTAGGAGTCATCTCACACTTGCCACTTCCATCCAGACACCTGCTAGCCTTCTGCATTCGTCCACGATAACTCAAGTAGCCAATCAGAAACCCTACAGACAGAAGAGGTATTTTTTTCTGCTGCAGATGACTAAACCAGCCCCACACCACACAAGTGCATTCAAAGCAGCTTCAGGGTTGAGATGCATCTCTGCTCTCACACCATTTTTGACAAGCTAGCATGGCTAAGGACAGACAGGATTGTGCAGCCTGACATTGTGCCCAAGCTGGCATGTTTTAAGGTACATTGTAAAGCTGATCTTGTGCTTGGCAGAGTCCATCCAGCACCACTTTGGAAGAAGAATGCTTACTTTAGTCCAGAGGCAGGGTTAAAACTCTTGAGACAAGCACTAGAGGCTTTACTGACATGTTGAGCCATATTACTAGAAAAGTGTTAAAGAGTTAATCAAGGGAAAACCAGTACACTTGCCAGACAGACCAGTTTACCCTTGGCTAAGACACAGTTCCATTGCCAAATTTCACACTTCTTTGTGCCAATTCTTTACCATAAGTCTGAGACAGACATACGTAGTGACAAGAGGCTGCAGACTGGATTCAGGTTCTTCAATTATATCATGAACCAATACAGAGCCAAATGTTAATGGCCCCAGATATGCTCAATATCAGAATCCGCTTCATGCAGTTGTCTCTGACCCTTCCTTACCAATCAAAAGGAGGAGGAGAGCTGCAATGACTATGAAGCAGAGGTTCTTGACACTCCTCCGTGGAGGCATGCTGGCGTGCATATGCTCTTGTCTCCCAATTTCCCCTCCTTCCTCATCATCAGCAGACAGCTTCATCTCCACATGGCTGTTATCTCCATCCATTTGCCGGGCAATGCTGAAGCGTGTGTATGACATTGGTTCGCCACCAAACTGTATCGAAAGACAGTCATGCGATGGAAGAGTGTTACATCAGCCTACCTACAGTCCCTGCAGCCAGCTGCACCCATCCTCCAAATCAGACACAGCTTGTTCACCTGAAATTGCTCCAGCACAGCCTGAGCATTTGGCTTTCAGTAAATCAGGCTGGCTCCTTCGAACTGTTAGACTTAGACCCAACATGGGGTCTCCAGGGCCTATTTAGCATCTGTTTGCCCTACACAAGCTCAAAGCTACACTGGTCAAAATCTAGCCTGGAGTCTATTTCAGATATGACACAGTCAATGGCATCAGCATTTCCCACATTACCCCATGGCAAATGCTGACTCAAGCAGAAACTCCTGGTCTTAATCAGAAGCACATCGATCCAACTTGAACATGCGCAGTTTGCACAGAAAACTTTGATCAGCACAGAGGAAAGGGAAGGCAACTCCTGTATGGCTGTGCCTTTGAGCCACATCCGCTTTCATGTACTCTCATGCAACATCTAGATGGTCTTGTGTTTAACGACCCAGGCTACTCTTAAATGACAATATTGATGAGTATTATGAAGCTACTGTGCTGAAGAGAGATGACCCATGGGAACCCTGCTACCTCAGCTAACATGAAAGCTGAGGACACACCTCCTGCATCCACCAGCAACTGGCACCATTCAGCAAGTGTTTATCAGTGCCTGAGCAGAGCAGCTTCCAGCCTGGAGGCTGCTCTTCTGAACAGCTGCAACACACAGTCCAACTGCTCACAGAACAGCAGCCCATGCAAAGGCAGTTGCTCAGATTAACAGACGGTTAAACGAAATTCCAGTTAAACTCAGTTCCAGGTGTAGCCAGGCACTGTACAGAACCACCCAGCTCCCATTATAGCTGCTGAACTTGCCTGCGGCCATGGCTGTGTTGGGGACAGGCAGGAGGCTGGCTAAAAGGCCAGAGGAATAGTTTTGGGAACAACAGTCCTGAAACTCCTCTCCACAGTACTTGAGAAGTGACTAGTTGCAAGCACCCAAGCCCTGTGACAGTATCTATACCTCTTTCACAATTCTCAGCTTGCTCTCTAATTGCAAGTGAGGGGCTGAAGGTGCAGAGACCATACACCAGCTTGGCTGGTAAAAACGATACCATGTAATTTCAGACCTGCAGTTCCATCCTGATGCATGCTACCAGCGATGAAGTAGCTGGCTGCTCACATTTCAGAAAGCACAATGCAGCAGCCTGTCCTACAGTGCCCCTGCTCAGCTGCTTGATAGCTCAGCTTCCCTCACCCTTTGCAGGGTACATGCTTCAACCCCACATATATCTTTGTCGCCGACACGGGCAATGGAATTGAGTGCGCCCTCAGCAAGTTTGCCGATGATACCAAGCTGTGTGGTTCTGTTGATATGCTGGAGGGAAGGAATGCCATTCAGAGGGACCTTGACACACTTGTGAGGTGGGCTGATGCCAGCCTCATGAAGTTTAACCATGACAAGTGCAAGGTCCTACACCTGGGTCAGAGCAATCCCAGGCACAGCTACAGGTTGGGCAAAAAGGAAATTCATGGTAGTCCTGTGGAGAAGGACTTGGGGGTGTTAGTCAATGAGAAAATGAACATGAGCCGGCTGCAGTGTGCACTCACAGCCCAGAAAGCCAACTGTATCCTGGGCTGCATCAAAAGGAGCGTGACCACCAGGTCAAAGGAGGTGATCCTGCCCTTCTACTCTGCTCTCGTGAGACCTCACTTGGAGTCTTGTGTTCAGTTCTGGTGTCCCCAACATAAAAAGGACATGGTACTGTTAGAACAAGTCCAGAGGAGGCCACGAGGATGATCAGGGGACTGGAGCACCTCCCATATGAAGACAGGCTGAGAAAGTTGAGGCTGTTCAGCCTGGAGAAGAGAAGGCTGTGTGGAGACCTCATAGCAGCCTTCCAGTATCTGAAGGGGGCCTACAGGGATGCTGGGGAAGGACTATTCATTAGGGACTGTAGTGATAGGACAAGGGGTAACGGGTTGAAACTTAAACAGCAGAGGTTTAGATTGGATATAAGGAAGAAATTCTTTACTGTTAGGGTGGTGAGGCACTGGAATGGGTTGCCCAGGGAGGCTGTGAATGCTCCATCCCTGGCAGTGTTCAAGACCAGGTTGGATGAAGCCTTGGGTGATATGGTTTAGTGTGAGGTGTCCCTGCCCATGGCAGGGGGGTTGGAACTGGATGATCTTGAGGTCCTTTCCAATCCTAACTATTCTATGATTCTATTATATCCTTCACACTTGTGCAGAGACCAAACCATCACATTTGCAGGCCTAGCCTAGGGTCATTTCACTGTCCAAGCTCTCTAGGACCTGCAGGCTTGTCTGAGCACATCTGTTTCAAAGGACATTACATTCAAAAGCTGGACTTGGGGCTGAATTCCCACCCCCAAAGTAACATAATACAACACATGTTGATTGTCCCGATACGCATTTATCAGCTTCCTCAGCAGCACTTCCTCCTGGAACATTGTTCAAGGCTCGCCCCCCCCTCCCCCCCCAACTTATCAGCTTCCTGAGAGACCCAAGACACTGTAGGAGTTACCGATAACCAAACAGCACTGAACTGCATAAGCCACCCCCCTTATCATGGCCAGCTAGTTACAGTGACATTTGGCTCACAACCCACACTGTAACACCCAACACTGCTTTGGATTTCTCATCTTCCCCAATACTGACACACATGTGGCTGAACCTTTCTTCTTGCAGTACCAGCAGCCCATCAAGTGACAAATGGCACAGGGAGCTGTGTCTTACCAAGTTAGAGATTGCTGCTCTGGCATGGTCCATTGCCTTCTGGAGGAGTACCCACCAACTTGATCAGAGCCCTGGAAGTGCAGAACACAAGCAGTCAAGTCAAGCTGTTCCTCTGCCATTACATAAGATATCCAAGATCACTGTCACCAGTACAACACTTGCCCGTGGATTTTACATGCATGCCCATGGATTTTACATGCATGAGTCTAAGTAAGTTACAAAGGTAGAAGTTTACATACTCCCACTGTAAATATCAGTTCTGATGAACAAACTGACTCCTTTTATTGAACTCCAGGGATTGGGGATGAGGACAGTGTCCATATAAATGAGGAATACAGTCTCAAATGGCTGATTTCAATTAAGAGTCTCATTAATGGTAGGGGCACCTCCACTCAGGGAATGCTGGCAAGAGGCACTGCTCAGCTGTGACAACACACCACATATCTAAGGTTCCTGGAGTCCATCTCACTGACAGGATGGAGACAAGCCTGACTGTTAGCCAGAAGTGGCTCAATGCCGTTAACTCAAAGCAGGACAAAACCCAACACTGCCAAAACACTTCCAATTGCAACGTCTCTTCTAGATGGCTATATTCTTTACCACTTTATGAAGGCAGTACAAGTTCTGCACAATATCTCAGAGTAGCCAACAGCAACTCTTCAAAAAGCATTTCAATCGTTTGGGTTTCTCTAGACAGTAAACTTATCTGCTGCAACTCAATCACTTCAGCATTTCTTCCTGAAAAGATGCTGGAAAAAGCTTTGTAAGTCAGTGATGAGACAGCTTGGGCTGGGGCAGGTGTTTAGGTTGTGAGCATGCAGCTTGAGCATGCCCTCAAGCAGTGCTGCTAAGAAATGACTTTGAACTGGTCTTTGGGTGCAATGTGGATTAGCTCTATACCTGGGAGCTCTGAAATATAAGCAGGCTTTATTTGGAGTTCAAAGGTTAAATGTGGCCATCCCCTCATTTCATGTTCACCTTTCACTCAGAGCAAAAGTACAGAGTTGAATCCCCAGCAGCTTTTCCAAGTGACAATCTGAGGCCTATGCTCCCAGCTGGCAGGCAGGGGACAACAAGGCATGCACATGGAGAATCTCCTAAAAGATGGGCTAACCGAGGGGAACAGTCTGGGAAGCACAGTGGCCTGGCGCCATCACACCTGGCAGGGATGTTCCCTACTCCCCCAGGAGCACAGGGTCCCCCCGAGCCCCTCATGGCCCAAACCTATTCACAGCCAGGCCAGGCAGACAGCCAGCACTCCGGCCACCTAACAGGGAAGGGACGCTCCCTTCACGCAGCCCGGGAGCCGGCCAACAACCGCCATCTCTCAAACATAAGGAGAGCAGGAGAACAAAATAATAAATAAAAGCACAGGGGCAGGCTCCCGCGAGAGGCTGGGCGGCCCCGGTATCGCGGGCAGGGCCCGGCTGCGGGCTGCCCGATAAGCGGGCCGGGAGATAGGCCGCCCGCCGAGGGCACGTCTCCCCTCCGCAGCGGGCCCTGCCTGCCTTGAAGGTCAGGCGCTTATGGCAGCCTACGCCGCGGCCACGTGCTTGCGCGCACGCCCCACCGCCAACGAGACTGCGACTGCGACTGCTGCTGCCACTGCACCGCCAGCACGGGCCCTGCAGCCCCCGCACCCCGCCGCCCTCCGCCCGCGCCGCCTCTCCCCGCCTGGCCTCAGGGCGGCAGCCACCCCTTCCCCCCAGCCTGCCTGCCCCCTCCCGCCCGCCCAGCGCGTCCCTCTGCTCACCGCCACCCCTCTCGCTCGCCGCACCGGGACCCAACTGCTGCAGCCGCCGCCGCGACGCGGCCCTACCCCTGCTCTGCGCGCCCCGCCCCTGAGCGCCGCGGGGCCAATCAACGCGCCCGCTGCAGCCACAGGCGCGAGCGGCGGAGTTTGCCCCGTCTCGGGGGCCCTGTGGCTGCTCTCAGCCTGTGGCTGTGGCCTGGGCGCAGCGGGTGCGGATGGTTCTTGTCTAGCCACAGGCCGCTCTGGTGTGCTCAGGTCCGCAGCAGCGGAAGGGAATCTCCTTGGCGCGGTGGCCCGCCGCTGCTGCCGCCGCTGCCGCTGCTGCCGCTGCTGCTGCGCTGCCTGAGCCGCCTCCGCTGCGGGCAAGGGATGTAAGGAAGCCGCGCTCTGTCAGAATTGTTTCTGGGTGCCCCACGGTTAGGGCTGGAAGCAGCACTGACAGCAGCCTCTCACATAGGGAAAGCCGAAAATCACTTCTTTAGGCGTTCTAACATCTCGTAGGTGTTCATACTGTGGACGGGTGTGCACTTATGACAGTATGCGGCAGCCAAAAAGAAGGAGCAGGTCACTGGTTGGGCACTCCCACCCTCTCTGTTTTGAGGGAAGAAAGCAGGAAGAATATTTTTCTCCCTGGGTGATGCAAACCAAACTCAGGGCTTGCTCTGGCTTGGGAAGTGCTCAGCATCTTCAGGTCCCAGCAAGTCATGCATGCTCAGGGCTGTCTTTTTAGACCTGAGCAAGCAGAGGCACCCGGGGTACCTTTTCTTTGTGTTGTGCTACTTGAGGTTTCTGTTTTGTTTGCACGATGAGAAGAGTGTCAAGCCTTGACGAGATCCAGCTGCAGTACTGCACAGAAGCACAGACAGCCCATCTGGTCCTCACCCCAGCCCTCACCCTGGTGCAGGCAAAGTGACCCCATTCCATGGTGGGAGCTCCCCTGTGTGCAGAGCTTGGTTTTTAATAGCCAGCAAGTGCAGAGTGGTGAGGTCCCCTGGTTTGTTTCTGAGGAACTTGAAGGAGAAGTAGAATATATTGGTCATTTGACAGAATGAAGTTCTAGCATGCATCTTTCAGTAGGCTTCATAAGGTGGAGCAATGGGTAAAGAGGCAGCCCAGTGTTTTTAGAGTGAAAGTGTTAAACAATATAATGGGGAGTATTTAGGAAACCCATAAACCACCCATGCCCTTTGCAAGTAAGTCTATCTCCAGCTGTGAATGTGATGCTAGGTTGAGGCTTGCAGCTCTGCAAGGCACTGAATGGGCTGTGAAAGGAGCTCCCCCTGCCAGGGGCTCTCTCTGCCATAGCTTCTCAAGGACTGCCAGGGCTGTAATATTTGCTCTGCTTCCTTTCAGCTGATGGCTAATCTCATATAGACCCCAACTAAATGGACCCTGCAGAACATCTTGCCCTCCTCAAACACCCACTGATGTTTGCCACCTCAAGCATTGCCCACGGTCATTAGTGGGCCATGACAGTGGTTGCAGCTGCCTCTGCCCTATCTGTCTGGCCTCCAGCATGAGCAGAGGTCACTGTTTCCACCCTTGGCTCTTCAGCTCAGGGCATTCCTCAAAGGCATGACAGAAGAAGGGACCACTTCAAGGTTTGTGTATGTTCTGCAATGCTGTGCTCATTTGCCCTTTCCTCATTAAAGAAAATAAATTGGTAGGCCTGGATTATTGCCTCAAATCCTCTCCCAGGAAAGAAGGACTGGAGCAGAAAGTTTGTAGTTTGTCAGAACACATGACTGCAAAGAGGATTATGCTTTGTGAAAAGCATTACATTCCTGTGCTGATAAAGGTGGGATTAGCTAGACTTGAAATTCAATGAGTCTGCCTAGAGACAAACCTCCTGTAAAGCAGCTCTCAGGCAAGACGTGCTGGTGGACGTGCCAGGAGGTTTGAGCCAGGTTCCAGTGCCAAGGCAGTCTCCCCTTCAAACCATTCATCAGCACATGTGGTGATGCCAGTCATGGGGGAACACTGCTGTCACTGCAGCAGAAGCCACGCTGAGGAGGTTCCCAGGAATAACACAGGAATGTAAGCCAGAAAGGGGCAGTCTGATGTGTTTCTCCTCACAGCTTCTGTCCATTGTGTCTCCTTTCCTGCTGCCGGAGGAGCTGCTGTGTGCCCCACTATGCCAGCCCTGACCTGCCCTGACAGATACTAGCTGCAGGTGTTTTCTCTTCCCTCTCACAATATGTCTGACTGTGTGCTGAGCAGTTCCCCATTTCTATACCTGCCAGGAAAAAGAGAAGAGAGATGTCATTCTGGAGACTCAGATGGTTTTGCACCAGTCAGCACTGGCAGTTAAATGCTTTAAAATGAGAGTTCTTCAGGTGCAACATGGTGCCTGAGAGAAGCTGAACACCCTTTACCTTGTGTTGGCTGCAGGCTTGGGCTGAGAGTGGCTCTTTTTAGCCTAGCACCTGTGTTCTTTGCAGAGCAGTGCCTGTGCTGCAGATGATGCTGACCTCATGTGCTCAGGCTGCCCATCTTGGCCAAAAGTTTTTGTAAGGAACAGGGATAGCTAGAGCTGGGAAATGACCAAAGAGGGATGGGGGTGTAGGACTGATGACTGCTAACCTCTGATCCCTCATCCCAGGAAGATGCATGGTCTCTGTGCATGACTTTAGCATGGATCAGGCCCATAAAAATCAAGAGTCATCACTCTCCACCTGGAGGTTTCTGCTTCCCAAAGACCAGGAGCATTTAAACTCTGAACTGGCTGCAGCAGACTTTTGTTTGAGCCCTGCTGCACCATGCCATAGATATTTGCGGCTTGCACCAAGCTCCTGCTTGCTTCTGCCCGCTCTGCTCCTGGCTTGGCATGGTTTGGCTCCTGCCTGCAGTTCAGTGCAGGAGCCTCCATGCCTATCCTGACACGCCATTGTAGCCCAGCTTCCATCAGGGCGTTTTTCTTCCTTGCGTCTTGGCCCTGGTATGTTTGTCCGTGTTTCCTCTGAGCTTCTGAGGGGCTTGTGAGTGCCTTGACTCAGGCTCAAATGGCTCCACATTTCTTTGTGCAATACCCCATGATGTGACAGTGTCCCTCCTGCAGGATTAATGCTGAAACATGAGACCAAAATGTGGGAAGGAAAATACAGTTTCACTTCAGTTTTGCATGGCTGAGCCTCTTGTGACCAGCTGTCCTACACACATTTAGGAAAGGCATTTGAAAGCAGAAGGAAAATAAAGAGCATCAGAGATAAACAGGCTGGAAAGGATGACCAGTGCTTTGTGAGCATCTTATCAAAAACAACAGTGACAGATGACTTCAGCACTTTTATGGCAAGAAATGCAGAGACTAACATGGCTCTTCAATCTGGAAGGGATGGAAAAGCCAGGATCCAAGTGCTGGAGTGTGGTGCCAAGTTGTGGGAGATACGATGGCCTATGGAATGGGAGACAGCCAAAAGGCTCCTATGGGCTTTATGTTCTGCAAAACAGGGGCACCCCACGGTGCAGGGCCAAACAAACAACAGGCACCTGGGGACAAATAAAAGGCTTTGATCTTCTGCTCTGTGTGTCAGCTGCTTCCTCTGCATCAGAGCCACTAGGAGAAGTGGCAGTGCCAGCTCCCTCCTTCCTGGAGCAGACCTGAGAGACACATTGGCTGTGCTTCCTGCTCAACTCATGGGCTGCACCAGCTACTGAAAGGATGCTGAGACACCCAGGTTTTTGCAACCTTGGAATCATGCTGCAAACCCACTCCATGACAGAGCTGGCAGGTATGGTTCCTGGGAAAGCCTGCCCTCCCTTCTCCTGTCTCTCCCAGCCACCAGTGCGATATCCAGTAACTTCACAATGCCATGAGTATCCTATTGCTTGTGTTTTTGGCATTTGCTGCTGCCTTTCTCAACTTCCCTGACTTAAACAGGGGTGAGATATTTGGATCTGACCCTTGTAGGAAAAGCTATTGTGCTACCTTGGAAGAGGTCACTCCATCCTGCTCACTTCTGGCAATCCAGGCATGCAAAGCCATGCTCGGGAGCTTGGTTCTTCAGCTACAGTCCCAGCATGTGCTGCCATGCTGCCTGAAGAAGGAGGGGATCATGGCAGGCACTGGCACCTGGGGAAGAATCTGCTGCCTCTCCTGTAGCTAAGGGGCTGTGGGGGAGGCAAGGATGGGCCACGTGCAGACAGGAAAATGTGCTTGAGTGGAAACGTGGCAGGTAATTTTGAGAGCTGGCCACAGCTCCTTCTTCCCTTCAAAATAACACCCTTGTTTGCTTCCTTCCCGAGGAAGCACCTGCATCTGGCCTGGCGCTCTGCATTGTCCACATCTGCCAGATGGACAGGAGCCAGAAAGCACCTAGTACCTGGGGGAGAGACATGGGGTCAAGGCGGTACAGTCTCTTCTTCCTTGGAATGTGCAGACCTGGGGCATCCTGTGATATCTCCTCCTTGGAGTCCTCCAGGGTTGTTTTGCCTTTCTGTAGTGGGGAGGCTCATCTCTCCATCTCTCCTACCACACAAGTTGGGAAGTGAACGTGGTGATGCTCATTATCACTGTTCTGCTTGCCAGGGGCTGGGCACAGAGGTCCAGCAGAGATGTTCATGCTTGGACACTGTCAAAGTGGGATTAAAACAGGCTGGCTCTTCTAATGGGACTTCCTTATTTGCAAAGACTGGGTTTCACTGGGATTTTAACCTCCAGATCTCTGGGGACCCCTCTGTGCTCCTTGCACTAGTGACCCTGCCTACAGGGAGCAGGGCTGGCAGTTATCCCTGCTTTATCCTTGCTCAGAGGAAGCAGGGAGATGAAGCGATTAGCAAAGAGCAAGGCTTCAGCGTTGCTTCCTGCTTGACAGTTACTTCTTTTGGCAAGACACTGTCCCTCCCAGGTGCAGCCGAGGGGGACAGCAGCACCACAAGGACAAGCCCTTGGCGTGCACGGAGCTGATACAGCTCCTGCCAACAGACAAAGTGCCCAGGCAGCCCTGCGGCGGGCAGCTGGGGCTGGTGGAGATGGAGCAGGAGTTGTTGTTGACCTGGAGCCTTCAGTGGTGCAGGGTCAGCCCGGCAAAGCTCCTCTATCTCAGCGGCTGCACCGCGGGACTGTGCTGCTTGTCGCTGCGCTGATAGCAACTCTGCCCGGCGAGCGCGGCTGCTTTTATCTGGCGGTCAGGGCGGCTGCCGCTGCGGCAGGGGGGCTGCAGGGCTGGGGGCCGCAGACGGGTGTACAAACAAGCTCAGGATGTGAGCACAATAGCCAAAGACGGGCCTTTGGAAAGCAGGAGGACGCAGGGCGGCCACCCTGGGGCACATCAAAGGTCTGTCTTGCTCTGCACCGCCAAAAAAGCCTGTGCGTTTGATGGCTACCTGTGGACCTGGCGCGGGCATGGCGTCATAGGAGAGGAAGAGGGTTTGAGCTGTGGGAAGTGGAAAGGGAAAAGACAGCAGTGGGGAGAGGGACGACACAGGAGCAGGAACACAGTCCTGGGGCGTTCTGCTACAGGTTGTGGGTCACTCAGAAGTTTTCTCCATCCGACTTTGTTCTGGTCCTTGCTGATTTGTATCTGTGCACAGCATACAGCCCCTCTCTTTCCTCCTTCAGTCCACCTCCAGGCAGGCATTTCAGGTCACTTTTGCAAAGTGATTTGTGTGCAATTTTGTAAGCACTTTTCTTGAATCAGCAATTGACACAGCTGGGGGCTGTTGGGGTTTTTCTCTTCCAGACATGGTGGTTTGAATTCTAATCAGCCAGGGATGCCATCCAAAATTTGCAGTGTTTTGTTTTGAAGCCCATGTAGCCAGAAGAAAAGTGACTGTTGCCCAAAAACCTTAGAAAGCTGAGGTCTGATAGATGCCTGGATGGAGTTGTGGAAGGACATGAAGACACTGTGAAAGGGGTCTGCTTTGTAAGCTGGACATGTGCCTACCCTGCAGGGACCTGCAGTACCTGCTGAACCTCACTAGCAGGATCAGTGGGAAGGCCTGAGAAGGGGCTGGAAAGTTTTGCTCCGATTTGCTCCACATTGCATGCACATACTGCCTTATCCTTTGGATAAAGGACAGCCCAAGCCTGTTTGGTGGGAACCACCCTCTGCGATAAGGGCACGTGTTGACTCAGATTAGGCTTGTCCACTGCTTTGTGTTTCTATGAAGTGCATTTATTGGCAAAAGAGCAGCCCAAAGCACAAAGGAAAAGAACAACATAAAGAAGCCAGCACTATGGGCAACATTGAAGGCTCTGCTGGGAAAAAGTACCCTCAAGGGGGCTGGACAATGGTTCTGCTCTTGGGAAGTGGCTGTACTCTGAAGGAGCTGGCCCCAGGCACCCTGGAGCAGCCGGCTAAGCCAGTACCTCCTCTCTGGGTTTCTGATTGCAAGGTCTTCCTGGCCTCCGTGGCTTTTCTGCTTTTGAAGCCATCTCCCAGGCAGATGCGGGAGCCATTGGCAACCTGAGGTTTGGCTTTGTCCTGTCCACCTGCTGGAAATGCCTTGTTTTAGAGCGGATTAATGCCTCACAGCAATATAAGAAGGCAAAGAGGGGTCTTTAATCAGGGTGGGATTAGTGCAGCAGGGCTGGGCAGGGAGAGCAGGAGCTTTCTCTCTGCCTACTAATTGTTCCTTTTCTGCACTGGCAGTGGCTGTGGCACCTGCCGATGGTGCCTGTGTGCCAGCTTTGTGCTGCTGGTGCCCAGGCAATGCCATGTGCCTTGTAGGTTTATTTATGGAGCAGAGAGTGAGATGCAGTGTGCAGACCAGGGGACCTCTGGCAGCCAGAGGGCTGGGGATGCTTTTGGCACTCAGATGCCTGGCATAGCCCTAAGTGGCTCATGCCTTTTCCTTGGGCTGTTGTGTGGTCCTGGGGGCTGAGCTGAATTCCAGGGGCTGCAATTTGCAGCCAGACCTTGCTCTGGACACGGGACAGGCAGCAGGCATTGGTAATTCAAATGTGAGCCCAGGTATCCTTTTCCCTGGGGCTTGTGAAGCAGGGCAGCGCCTCAAGGGCAGATCTCCTGGGAGGTGTGTGGCTGGAGAAAGGCCATGGCTCTCCCAGCTCTGGGAATCAAGAGATAAGCAGCCCTGTGCCTTGGCCAAGCTGCTGACCTTCTCATCCCTGCTGGTCTGGCTCATGACAGCCTTCTGCCCCAGACAGACCCTTGTTCCCCCCATGTCCCCTTCTGAGGGACAGGATGCTGAAGGCAAATGTCCATGGTGGGCTATGCAGAGGCACAACCTTGTCTACCCTCTCCCTGTTTTGGCAGGCGTCCTTTGGGAAGCACACATGGCAGAGCCAGGCCACTGGTCAGCTGGAAAAGCTGACTTTAAAAATATCTGTGTTTTTGTCTCAGTGTGGCCTGAAAGTTTAAGTCTTTCCTGCAGCTAGAAGAACTCTCTGGTCAAGTCAATGGAAACAATCTCTGTTCCTCCCTTACCCACTTCCCTAGTGGAGAGCTGGCTGGTATTTGTTAACTTCTGACTTTTAGTCATCCTTGGCCTGTATAGGAATGGTCAGCAGGGACCCTTTCCAGCACCAGCCTCTCCTTTAGCTCTGCTTGGCTCAATCTGTCCACAAGAACTGCCCCGGAGGATGCTGCACCCACCATGCTGATGCAGGCACCCTCCCTGGCTCCCTCCTCAGCTGGGTGCAGCTGTGGGTTGTGTTGGGTGTGATTACCCCTCTTTGGAGAAAACACCTTTCTTTGCCTGTGCACGTCAGGGCATCTTTTACAGCTTCCTCCAGATGTGAATTCAGAGGTTTTATTTATTACCCTGTGATGCAAAACAGGCAAAGCAGCATGTGGTTATTTGCACCTCTTTGGAGGAACTAGAGCTGCCACAGCCCTCCCTCCCCTCTTTCTCCTTGTTATGGGATCCTGGGGGTAAAGATCCTTGTCCCTTCACTTTGTGCCCTAGCAGGGACTTGGGGGGGAAATGTGAGTCCCAGGAGACAGGCTTGTCCAGGGCTGAGTGTTGCTTTGCTGTCAGCAAGCAAGAGCCGGTGATGCTGGGCCCCTGCCGCCCAGCAGGGTTCTGTGCTTACAGGCATGGATGCCAGCCAGGTGGTCAAAACCACATGCACCCACTCATTTATTCTCAAGTATGGGCACACACACACATGTACATCCACATGTATGCCCCTGTCCACACACACACCCAACACAGACACTCACATGTCTGCCCACAGCTCTTGTGTATACCCAGCCCTTCCCACCACACTGCCTGGTTGCCTACCAAAGCAAGAGGGAATGGGCAGCAGAGCTGGAGCACTGGATTCAGCACTAGTGGAAGTGCTGAGGGAAAAGGAGGTGTTTTTCTTGGTTCTGCTGAACTGTACTTGGAATGTTTTCCACCTCCCACCTGCGATGAGAGGCGGCATCACTCGGGGACAGCCTTGACCTGCTGAAGAAGACCCACCAAGGGCTGAAGGCTTTCCCCTGGCAACTGGGACCACTCACTGTGCCTGACCCATGGCCATTGTGGGTGTCCCTGTAGGGTGGCTCGAGGGTGCTGTGGAGCCGGGAGGGCTCAGGGCCATCAGGGAAGGAGCACCCCCTTTCCATAAACACTGAGTCTCTGCTGGCTCTCTGGGAAAATATTTGTCTGTCTGAGGCAGGGCTTTTAAAAATCTCAGCATTTTCACCTGTGAGCTTCTTGCAGGAGGCAGACAAGTACGAAAATAAAGATCCCAACCAAAGCAAACGCCTGCAGCCCACACTTCACCCTGTCATTCCCCAAAAGCAAACATCAGCAGTGATGTGCAGCATTTTAGGTGGCCGCAGCAGAGAAGGCCCCTCTGTTTTTCAAACAAGGTGCCTTTTCATTCAGAGGTTGGCGGCGGCCCTAAGAAACCAGCGGCGTTTCACCGGGGCGCCTACTGGAAATGCAGATGTTGCCTTACGGCAGCAAAACACCTCTTTGCATCCGAAGCCTGGGAGTGGGGAGGAAGCTGCGCCCGAGGGTGTTGACTGCGGCATTTCCGCAGGATCCCCCCAGCGGGGTTGGGGACCGCCGGCCGTTTGTTTGTGCCCTTTGAAGGAGACAAAGCCCCCACCATGGCTTGGTCGCTTCCGCTCCGGCCAAGCACAGCACCGTGGGACATGGGGCTGCTGGGAGGAAAAGCAAACAGAAGGGAGGCCAGAAGGACCGGGCAGAAGGAGAGGATGTTATCAGGTGCCCCATCTGCGAGGCACTGTTCAAAAGGGAGGAGAATGCTGGAGCCATCAAAGCTGTTCTGATGGCCTTGGTCCAGATGGAGAAGGGTTTAATCCAGATGCTGCCAGGCTTCTTCCCACTCACAGTGGGCTCCCCTTCCTCTCACATCAGGGACAAGCCCCACTGCTCTCCTCTGCTCTGGAAGACAGATCCTCGCAATGACAGCTGTGAGCTCCTGGGCACTGTGAAGTGCAGCACACTGCCCTGGGCATCCCCTTCAGTCACCTTTGGGGTTTGGGGGACCCTTGGGCAGGAGCAGCAGGAGTAGTCACTTGGGAGCACTGGTTTGGAAGTGTGATTGAGGCTACAGCTCAGGTGATAAGAGAGAGCTGTCCCACTCGAGGGCACACCCATCCCAGCTCACTGCAGTTCATATAAGATCCTGTACAGTATATAAGGTCATATACATATTTATAGATGTGTGGGTATACATTATGTATGGCTTTTCCATGAATATACGGTCAGTGTCAGAAATTTTGGGAAGGGGCATTTTGCCGACATGAATTGCAGAGTTGGGCTGCCTTGCAAGCAGGTTCCCTGAGGGATGGCCTCTCTAGACAGATGTGGTGATGCCTCTCATCGTGCCAACATCCCACTTCTATGCCCTGCAGCACAGGAGCCTGGTCAGGGTTGCAGCACCTGTGGGGACAAACAGACCTGCCTGGGGAGCTGGTACAGGAGGCTCCCTGGGGGTATCACCAGGGCTGTGCACAGGAGCTGGCCCCATGGCCATGGCTGGGCAGTGTTTCTGAGAGCAGAGCTGTTGGGGAGCAGAGAATAGGGAGATTTTGGCCACTCAGCCTCTGCACCACTTCTGTTTCCAAAGAGGGCAAGGAGGGGGATGGTGAAACATCCCAGACACGGCTTTTCTATGAAGTAGTGTGCTGCTCTAGTTAGTGAAAATCCCCAGCTCTCCCTCACATTCCTTCATGTGATGCATGCCTCTGGTTTCACTCCAACATCACTGCCACTAGTGTGTCCCATTGCCCATGGCTGGGAAGAGAGCTGCAGTGGAAATGATCCTTACCCCCTTATGCTAGGAGAAGGGTAATTCTTCCTGCCCAGGATAGGAAGCTGAGGCCAGCAGGACTCCAACCCTACCGAGTCCCTCCGAGGCTGGCTGTTCTCCTGGTGACCCTGCAGCAGGGGCTAGAGGCAGCCATGTGGCTCCAAGAGCAGTGTGTCACCGTCTGAAATGCCAGCTGGGTCTGTAAATAACACCTGGCACAGGGCTCTCCTGCCACTGGACTGAGGAGATTGACCTCTCTCTGCTGTTGTGCTCCAGGATCCTTCCCCATTGTACAGATGGGGAAACTGAGGCACGGTGGGGTCCTTAACCCTGCCTCGCAGTGAGCCTGTGATGCAGCCCTATGGGTTTGCAGGGCTCTGGAAGGTGTTTTCCAGTGGCAGAGGGACTTCTCCCTGCTGGGAAGGGGAGGGTTTGAGGGCAGCTATTGTTGCCAGGGGGTCCACACATTGTGCCACCCTCTCAGGGGAACCAGGGCACCTTCTCCTGCCCACAGGTGTCTCACACCCCTGCAGTAGCCCCCCACCCTCCTCACTCCCTGCTCCAACCTGACTGTATCTCTCAGGCATGGCAGCTCCCACCCCCTGGCCGCCTCCTGGGGCAATCTCTGGGGACCACACGGGCCTTATCTGTGAGCCAGCCATGGGCAGGGCTCCCTGCCGCCCCTATCAGTGGGGCAGCTCCTGAGCTGGGGCCGGGGGGAACCAGCCCCATCCTGGCTGTATTGGGGCCAGGGCTGGGGGCTTTGCATGACTCTACACTGACCGCTGCAGTGGGATGCTCAGGGTGCCTAGGACCCCTCTCTGACACTGCTGGATTTGAAAGGTTCCAGCCAAGGCTGTCGCACTGTGTGGCTGTGGGTGGTGGTGGGACATGTGGAAGTGGATAGTGCAGCAGCCTCGTGTGACCACCAGACTCTCAGCAGCAGTTTCCTCATTGTGGTGATGCTTGCAGGAGTTGGGGGCAGAGCCCTGGGAAAGGCTTTCCTGTCCCTGTCACAAGCCTGATTGACCTCAATGTTCTATTTATTTCTCTTGAGTCATGCCCACCCTCCTGCTTCTAGCGGCTCGGTGCAGTGCTGTTGGGATGCTAGCCAGGTGGGGATGCTGCCTCTCCCCTGAGCCCTTGGGGTGCAGGGCAGCAGGGTCATCTGTGGTCTTGCAGACTGTGGGCATCCCTGTGATGCCAAGCATCCCCCTGCGCCTCAGGGTCCCATTGCTTTCTGGCTGCAGGTGCTACCTGGCACAGGGACCGAGCAGAGTGAGGGATGTCCCTTGGGAGATGGAGCGCTCCATCCCACCGAGCAGGATCTGTCCCTCTGTGTGCTGGGACAGCCATGACCATGGATCACTCAGGGTGAAGATATTTATTGTTCAGCTGTTGGATGGACCAGAGCCTGAGCTGGGTGTGAGGTTCTCACTCCTTGGCATTCCTGCTGTCCACTGCAGCCCCAGAATCTGGGTGGGAGAGGAGAGCATTTTGGAGGAACATATTTTGAATTCCTATTAGGGCTTTGAATGAGGGTTTTGCATCCCTGCCATGTCCTGTCCATAAGGAAAATGGTAATGGTCAGCTGGGGGCTCAGCGTGCCTGCTGGAGTTGGCCCATCTGGCCATAACCACAGGGAATTAGACATGGGTGGAAAACAGTCTAAACCCCATCCAAATATTTGCATTTCAAGCACTTTTCCAGGTTTCGGGGAACGCTGACAAAGCAGCAGCGTGGGTGATGCAGGCTCGCCGGGGGGCTCTGCACGGGTTTTTTGGGGCAGGATTTCAATGGTCAAGCAGCTTTGGTTAAACTAAAACAGCAACTGAGCAAACAGGGAGATTCATCAGTGCTGCCACTGCCCCTCTACCAGCTCTTCAGGGTAAAACAGCTGCCCCACTGTGGAGGAGCCTTCAGACCACCCTTGCCCTGGGACTGGGATTACATGGCTCTGGCCTCAGTCCTCCCTTTTTCTTCTCAGTTGAAGGGGTTTTGGGCATGAAAGGGGCTTCTCATGCCTGGAACATCTCAGGGGGCTGGAGCTGAAGCTGAGCTGGTGGGGCTTGCACAGAGCCTTTGTGGCTGCCCCATCCTATCCATGGGAGGGGATGCTCATCTGCTGTTTAGCTCCTGCCCATCCTGACAGCTTTTAGCTGTAGTAGCAGTTTGTGTGGAGAAGGGTGACTGGGGATGAAGGGACTGCCCACCCCAAGCATGGACTGGGGCTGGAATAAGGGAGAAGTTGGGGGGACCTGGGGCTACCCCATCCTGCTGCATTTCCCCTCTCCACACCCACCTCTGCCAGCTCCTGGGGCAGGTCAGAGCAAGCAAGCTGCAGGCATGTCCTGTCCTGCTGCTGCAGGGAGGGCTCAAGGCAATGGGCTGCAGGGGCGAGAGCCCAGCGCATTCCTGGAGGACAGCTCTGGGCTGGTGACACCAGCAGGATGGTGACAGATGTATCCTGGCCCCATATGGAGCCAGGCGAGGTGGGCTTGGGCACGGTGATAGGGCTGGGGGCTCGGTGCACGTGGAGGGGGTCAGTGCTGCCGGCTGCCACTGCCGCATCTGGCACCAAGGGGGGATGGAAAGGGGGGTGTGTGCAGTGATGGAGGCCCCAGCGCATGTGTGTGCATGCATGATGACCAGCTCATGCAGAGCACTGATCTCTTGGGCTCTTCCCCACAGCTTGGGGTCCAGCCATGTCTTGTATCGCCTCCTGTGCTGGTGGGATGCTCCACGCCCCACAGCCATACCTGGCACATCAGTCTGTGCTCTGCTTGGGGGAAGCAGGAGACCCAGAGCTCAGTCAGGTAGACAGTGATGAGGAGGGTCATCATCATGCTGGAGCAGTAAGTCAGGGACAACAGATACAGGTATGCTGGGCAAGGGGACTACAGTGTGCCCCTATGCAGTGGGCACCCATGGGTGGTGCTGGCCCCAGGGCTATGTGCATGAAGGGGAATAGGTTCCTGCATGTGACAGCCTGGGTGGTGCAGCACATGTACGTACGTGCTAGGGCATGGCTCTGCCTCCCTGGGGCAAGGATACGTGCAGATCATTGCCGTGGTGATGGACCACAGAGTGATGAGCACCAAGCAGATGAGGCAGAACAGCAGGACTGCCACAATGTAGCCCACAGTGACCATAACAAAGAGGCAGATGCAGCCAACACCACAGGAGCTAATGTGTTTCTTCAGCCGTAGGTGATGTTGATGAAACTGGTGCAGCACAGGGGTGTTAGTGGAGCTGGGGGGGGGGGGGGGCCTCATAGGCCTTGTGTATCCCACAGCTGTGGCTGCCCTCTGCACTGTGCTGCACATGAGGGGGTATTGTGCTTGTGCAAGGCAGGGGTGAGCGTGTTTGTGTGTGCAAGGGATGTCTGAGGGCACAGGGCTAGGTGTGCAGTGTGCAGGATGTATGGACTAGGGTATAGGGGAAACATGGAGAGCTGTGTGTGCAGGGCACATTGTATAGGGCTAGGTGTAGGGTGCAGTGTGTAGGGGCTGCAGGGTGTAAGGCTGGGTGTGCAAAGTGTAGTGTATAGGGATGGGTGTAGGGCTGAGCATGAAAGCTGCTGGTAGGGTTTACAGCATGCAGTGTGCCAAGTTAGGTGTGGGGACACAGTATATAGGGCAGGATGGGGCGGTATGTGGTGTGTAGGGACAAGTGTACAGGGTTTAGTTATGGGGCTGAGGGATGGGGTGGGTCGAACCTCGTGTCCACAGCACTTCAGGCACGCACATCGCCCCCAGGCTCCATGTCCCTCACCTCCATGGAGCAGTTGCAGTAGGGTTGTAGCAGTTGCAGCAGAGGATGTGTGGCCAGCAGTGACAGTGGCACCCACGCAGGCAGTGCTGTCTCGCTGTGCTGCAGAGCCCCTGCTTCAGCCTGTCCTCCCATTGCTGCAGGAAACACATGGGGAGATTGTGTCCCCACGGGGCCACCCTGCCATGAGGCAGCCCCTGCTCTCCTGCCACCTCACCAGGCTGGAGGAGTCCTAGGTTGACTGTGTGGGGCAGGACCAAGCTAGTGAGAGACAGGAGGAAGAGGATGGAAGCGTGATGTGCAGAGCCAGCTGTGGCAGCTGTATGGAGGGCTGGAGCTAGGCCCTGGGGCTGCCATGGCAGAGGTGGAGAACGCGTAAAGTCTTGGGGTGCTCAGCCCCAGGGGCTGCTGGAGAGGGGGTGGTGGGGAAGAGGACGCAGATCCAGGCTGTTTGAGCTGATGCCTGGTTCTAGCATCTTGAGCACACTGGAGTCAAACAGCAGCTCTGCTGCTCCACATCCCCAAGGCGGTGTGGGGTGACTTAGGGGAGGGAGGCCAGTGAGCTCAGGTAGATGATGGGTGCTGAATCAAAGCAGGGTGAGAAACTGCATTATGGGATGGGCAGCTGTGGAGCCCTGGCCTCACAGGACAGATGGCAACCATAGCAAAACATCACCCCATTTCATAACCATGGCAACCACAGGACCCTCCTCTTCCCCCCATCCTATTCCCATGGCAACTGCAGCATCCCTTGCCACGGTGTAGGGGACCTATTTGGGGTGCAGCTGCCACTCTGGCTTCATTAGGAGCCCACTATCAAAAGGGCAAAGGATTGGGGCTGTAAGGTTCCTGGGGGCCTAGTATAAACCAGACCTCATTTTCCTTGGGGTGCCGGGAGGACACCAGGAGCTATGGACACCCCTGAGACCCATGAGGATGCAGGGATCCATCTAGAACAAAGACACACTGCTCCCCACGCCTAAAGCCCCAGCTCCCCATACAGTGTGCTCCCTCCATCCCACGCTGCCCTCCCAGGCCCGGCCTGCTCCTGTCCCAGGGCCCGGGAGCTGATCCGGGCCAGCCCTGCCCTCTAGTGCCGTGGGACTGCTCTCAGCAGGGCTCAGCGCTGTAGAGCTCTGGGAGCTGAGCCATTGCCAACTGCTCACACAGACACAGGCTGTGCGGGGCCCGGCAGGCTCCACCGCCCGGTCCCTGCTGCTGAGGGGCAGGCGGTGCATCCCGGATGCCATGTGGCACCATGAGCCCATGTCCGTGCTGCCCGAGGGGTGCACGAGCAGGGTAACGACAGCACGGGTGCCCGGTGCCCCGGGGCCGCGCAGGCGCGCTGGCATGGGTGATGTCCCCGTGCCGAGGCACGCCGGGTCGGTAACCGAGCGGCCGAGGGCACGGCAATGGGCGCGGGCAGCGGCGGAGCCTGCTGGTTAAACTGGAACGGGGAGCGGCGTCCTCCCCGCGGTCCCTGCCCTGGGACTCTGACCCCGAGGCAGGCGGTGCTGGGACAGAGCCACGGAGAAGCAGAGCAGGATGGACACCGCCATGGAGCTGGCAGACGACCCTAGGTGGGTGCTGGGACCTTAGCGCTGCTTTGCGGCCTGGCAAATCCAGCCTTTTTTGGAAAGATTTGGGTTATTCGCTCTGTAAAGGAACGGAGGTGCTTGTGGGTGCAGCGAGCCAGCCAGGGGACCGCGGGGACCCTGCGGGGATGGGTCCATGCGGCTGTCCCCTTCCCTCCGCAGGTTCCCCCGCCCACTGGTGGAGATGCTGATGAGGAACTTCAGCGTGCCGGCAGCATGCTTCTCCCTGCCTCCCACCTCCCGGCACCTGCTGCAGCGTAGGTCTGGGGACGTGGGGAACCCTCCTTTTGCCACTGGCAGAGTAGGGCAGGGAAGAAAGAGGCAGGGTGGATGTGGATAGTGCAGGCAGGGGGCAGCCCTGAGGAGGGGGAGGCAGCAGGGTGCTGCCAGGGCCTCAGCTTCTCACCCCATAGCCCTGCCTGCAGGGATGGGGCAGCGCCAGGGCAGGAGATAGGGGAGCAGCGGGGCAGAAGCACCAGGTCCAGCATGGCCAGAAGGATGCAGCAAGGGGTTTCCCAAACCTGTGGAGTGGTTGGTCATGCGGCAGTGGTGGCCCCAGGGGGGACTGGAGGGGACAGAGCTGGTTTCTCATCCCTCCTCTGCAGAGCTGGACATGGCCCAACTCGCCATCATGGGTCTCGCCACCATCATGACCCTGCTGTCACTCGCAATCTTTGTGGAAGAGGTTTTCTACCTCATCCGCAAGATCCGCTGCCCCATCAAGATGAAGACCCTCTGCTGGAGCAGCTCAGCCCCTACGGTGAGCTGAGGAGTGAGGGTGGTGGGGGCATCACCCAGGGGGCCAGGGCCACCCAAGGGCTGCCCACCCACAGGAGTGGGGAGCAGCAGTGTGCCAAGCTTGTGTCTGCCCCAGGTTGTGTCTGTGGTCAGCTGCTTTGGGCTGTGGATCCCACGCTCCATGATGGTGGTGGAAATGGCTACCACATCGTGAGTATCACCTACCCCAGAGCAGCGGCACCAGCGAGCCCACAGGGCTTGAGCTGCCTTCCTCCTCCTCCTTCACAGGTACTTTGCTGTCTGCTTCTACCTTCTGATGCTGGTCATGGTCGAGGGCTTCGGGGGGAAGGAGGCAGTGCTCAGCACCCTGAAGGATGTGCCCATGGTTGTCAGCACTGGGCCCTGCTGCTGCTGCTGCCCCTGCCTGCCCCGAATCACCATGAGCAGGCAAGGGAGAGCTGGGGTAACCCCTTGCCCCTGGAGAGGGCTTTCACACCCCCTACTGCTGGGGTGAAAGAGAAGCCCCTGGGACAGGGTCTGGGGACCTCAGGGTGCTAATGGTCTCTCTTGCTGTGCCAGGAGAAAGCTTAAGCTGCTGATGCTGGGGACTTTCCAGTACACCTTCTGCAGGGCAGTTGCTGTCTTCCTGGGGCTGGTGCTAGCCACCGATGGGAACTACAACCCTGCTGATGTGAGTGCCAGGGCAGAGAGGTGGGCAGGGTGACACCCTTGATGGAGAGCCTCCCCCAGCCCTTGCCTTGCCCAGCAGCTCTTTCAGCCCAGGTGTGTTTCTGTGTGTCCCCACCTAGATCTCAGCGGAGAGCGTGGCCCTCTGGATCAACACCGTGGTCGGTGCTTCCACACTCTTTGGGCTGTGGGCCCTGGGCATCCTCTTCCGGCAGGCCCGGCTGCACCTGACTGAGCAGAACATCAAGGCCAAGTTTGCCTGTTTCCAGGTGAGCTCCCATCCTGCCTGGCTCCATGCAAGCATGAAGGGGGTAGGGGGGAGATGGGGCAGGCTGTTGGAGAGTGGTGAAGGTGAAGGGCAGGAGCCTGGCAGTGGTGCAGCCTGCACCACCTCACGTGTTGGTGGTTGTAGATCCTCCTCCTCCTGACGGCACTGCAGCCCGCCATCTTCAGCATCCTGGCCAACAATGGCAGCATTGCCTGCTCGCCGCCCTTCTCCTCCAAGGCCAGGTCACAGCGTAAGTCAGGAGACGGTGGAGCAGTGGTACGTGCTCCTGGCTGAGCGCCTCCATTGCACATGGGGAATGGGCCTGGTGGATGAAGGCTGCTTCAAACAACCCTTCTCCTTTTCCAGAGATGAACGTGCAGCTGCTGATCCCGCAAACCTTCATCTTGGCAGTGGTGACGCGGATATACTACCGCAAACAGGATGACAAGCCGGGCTATCAGCCTGTCACCTTCATGCCCACAGGCACCAGCACCAAGGCATGAGCAGGAGGGAGCAGCTGGGCTGCCAAGGGGCAGAATGAGATGAGGGGCTGTTCTGCCTGTACAACCATCTCCTCCTCCTCCAATCCTGGGGAGCTACTGGCAGCAGAGGAGGCAGAGGGGAGAAGAACATCTTGGCATGGGGTGAAAGGGTCCAAAACCTGAAAGCCATGAGCCAAAGGGATCTGTGAAGCTGCCTCCAGCCTGGGGGTCTCTTATCTGGCACTGAATAAAGACAAGTTTGTAACTGAGGCTTGCGCTGGTGACTGGGCTCAGACTGTCTCCTGCCCAGGCTGGTTGGGAGATGATTCCACACAGAGAGAAGACAATGGAGCCCAGACCAGCACAGCCATGGCACGGGGCTGTCACAGGGTGTTCAACTCCCTGCTGTAACACTGACCTCTGGGTGCTGCTCGCTGGGGTTCAAGGCAATGCCAGGGCAGCAACATTTTCTTCTGCGACCTCTGGTTGGGCCTGGCCTGTTCCTGAGAGCACAGTGGGAGCATCCACATCTGCCAGCCTGGGGCCAGGCAAAGGAAGAAGCCCTGAAGCACCTGCACTGAAGCATTGCTTAAGATGGCAGGTGAGGAGGCCACAACAGGAGCTGGCCATGTTAGGATGGCAGAAGGGATCTAGCACACAGTGAGTAAAATGACTTGGCATTTATTTGGCTAAACATAAAAGCCAAACACCCAACTCAAGAAAAAGCTAGTAAGATACATAGTGTGCACAGAGATCCATATGGAGAAACCACCACAGCAAACACTGACTGGGAAGAACCAGCTTAAAGCAACTGCTGCTGCAGGGCTGAGGTGACAGCAGGACTGGGTGATGCAGCATGGTCCAGAGGTGACAGCAGGACTTGGTGATGCAGCATAGCTGGAAGTGGGCAGCAGATGCCAGATCATCTGTACTAAGATCAGGGCCTGCTGCAGGGCACCACCAAAGCTTCCCCTGAACTGCATCCTGGTGTCCTGCCACTGTAATACCCCCAGAGCAACCTCTTGGGGAAGCAGTCAAAAAGCCCAAGCTCCCAACTTTTATTGATTCATTCTGGGGAAAAAAAAGCAGATTTTCTGTTCCATGAGAAGGGGGGAAAAGTGACTCAGAGCTTTCTGCAGGTGGCTGTGTACAAAGTGAAACTGCTCAGCTGTAAGATGCACTGGTGTTTTTTTATGAGATTGTCAAATTTGACAGTCTCCAGGCAACAGTACATGGCCTTTACCAACATGGCTTTCTAGGCAGCAGCAGAAGCACTGGGACCAAGCAATCTCATGGCTTTGCCAAGAAGCAACACACAGGGAAGAGCAAAATATGGGACATGTTTCCCTCAATCAGACAACCAGACCCAGCTCCTTACCTGAGGCAGGTAGGAAACCCAACCCACACCTTTACACCAGGGAGCCGTTGGCAGCAAGAAGCTCACCCTGAGGACCAGGGGCAAAACATGGGGTCAGTCCCACCAAAGTCAACACTACTTCCAGGTGTACTTGGTGCTCTAGCACCTGCCTCTGGTTACAAGAGCCAGACTGCACTATAAAGTCCTCCATAAAATGTACAAAATCATTTCAGTACAGGTGCATGCCATACTTTTCCCAAGAGGTTAAAAGCCTTCTACAACTGTAAGCAGCATGCTGTTAAAAGTACCATGCTCTTCATTTCTTGCTTCTACCAGCATCCTTGGCACCTTCCCACTTTGCTCTGCTGCTGCTGCTGTTCTTTGCCATCAGAAAATCCTCTCCCAGGGGCTGGTTGCTGGTGCCAACAGCCTCACCCCCACATCTGTACAGTAACGGAGGTAGGGCTTTCTTGCAGAAGTCAGTGCCTCTGGATTTTGCAGCACCAAACTCAACACATTCTTCAATGCATGCTAGTAAAGACTTATTTTTCCACTCTACCTCTTGACTCCAAACTCAATTCCAGCATGCTTCTTCTGGGTACTTCTTCTGAGGAGTGGGATGAGTTAAGGGTATGCAGGACAGCCCTGGGAAGCAGCACTGGCTACATCTGTGGATAACAAGATATTCTGGAGAAGTTGGCTCATGTGTTTTGCCCAAAGATCAAACTCTGTCCTGTTGCTCAGAAGACAGGGCAGTGCTGGAGATGAGGCTGGTCCAGCAATCCATAAGGAAACAAAAAATACAAAGGGGGGGAAAAAAATGAGACTAATCTGGGATTTGAGGTTCCAATTTAATTTAAGTGCAAGGAGGAAGCAGGGATTATTGGTTACAAGAAACAGCTCTGTTATCCCAAACTATATGTAAAACCATAGCTGGCTTCTCACCAAGTACCCCAGGTTTTGCAGAGAGACTGAGAAATACATTAAGGTCTCTGCAGAACAAATCATCATCCAAAACACCATTGTTACCTGAATTTACAGAACACTGTTGCATAACTTGTGTTTAAAACAGTAGTAAGGCTCTAGAGCAGCCTGGCCTTTGTGATCTGGCTTGGGAAAGCAACACAACACCCATACTGAAGGAAGGGTAAGGAAGGGAAGGTGGGGAAGATGAGGGAAGAGAGAATGTAGGTGATATAAAGCAAGTGCTCTACCACTCATAAACTAGGGGATTCACAACTGGCTTGTACCAAGTGGCAATTATTTGCTCCTTAATAGCAAAAAAATCCACAGCAGCCAACCACGCTCCCAGAGCCGTGCACATCCCTGCTGAGAAGTCTGAAGCGGCAGATAAGAATCCCCAAAATACACTTCCAGATACCAGCTCTGACCTCAACAGAAGCGCAGTCTCTGTCAAGCCCTCTGGGCAGCAGGACAAAGGATCAGCAAGATGAAAGCTGGAAAGAAGCAGCAGCCTGCTCCCACCACAGGGCCACTGCATCCCTGGAAGCATCGCATCGTGCAGAGCCTGTGGGAGCACTTGACGATTTCCCTCCTTGCACCCACTGCTTTGCAAGCACCAAATCCCACTCGAAAAACTTCCCTGCAGTGTTCCTGACCAGCTCTGAGCTGTCCTGTACTCCCAGCATTTCAGGATACAGGCAACTCTGCCCAGCAGCTCCACCCAGAGACAATGCATATCACAGGCAAACCTGAACAGAAAAGGAAGCAGGAACTTTGCAGCTAGGTGACAGCAAGTCCAGTTCCTCCCGTGCTCACCTCAAGGACAGAGTACACTGACCTGCTCTGCACAAGCATGCAGCATGGGGAAGGTAACTGCCCGCGGAGAGTCGCAGGCCCCAAAGCTCAGTGTTTATTACAGACGTGACAGCAGCACAACCTGCACCACAAACAAGCAGATTACATATTTAAAGTGTTAAAAAGTTGCAGCTCTCTGATCCTCTTTCTGGCCTTCCCCAAGGAGTGGAGTAAGCAGGCACCGATTTGTGCATTTATTATGCAAGCCAGGTAACTGTCACATGGGACCACGACCCTTTACTGGGGTAAATCATGCCCTTCATCTGTCCAGCTGCACAAGCCAACATGGGCAGCAAACTGGCTGTACAAATTCATGTTCTGTCCTTATAGCAGCAACTTCATGGCACCAGTGTAAAGGACTGCTTCAGCCCTTAGAGCACAGCAACTGAAACACAAACGCACAGAGCACAGTCTTGAGGTGCCATTTGGACAGACAGTAAAACTTATTACACACCAGAGACTGGGACAAGGAACTTCTCAAAGGAGTACACACATTCATTTCCTACCCGGGCTCTCACACACCTGAGGAAATGCACAGACAAGTGCCCTGAAGCAAAGATTAATTCTCTCCAACAGCAACTGAGGGCTGTATTTTAGCTCAAGAGTTAGCAGTCTTGTTAAGATTAGCTGTAAAGGCCTTTCTCCTGAAGCCACTGTACAATTTGGAACTGCGAATGCTGTGTGCTTATGGGGTGTGTGACTCTATGGTGCTGTGAGTTCCTCCAGGGTGTAACTCCTGTGTGCTAAGCTGGTAGCCCCCTACTCAGCACATCTTTATTATGACATTCTGGGAAGCTCAGCTAAGGGGCACATGAGCACTACAGCATCTGCTGGATAGATTCCTATGGGCTCCAGTGCAGCAGAGATGTCCCTATTTCCTAGAGGCCTCTTTACACCACCACCTCCTGCATGTTCTCAAGATCATGCTGATTGAGGAACTGAGGGGTCTTTCATTTGGCAGTGGCACAGATACTGACTGCCTGGGGGGCGGGGGGGAATAAGACAGAGGAACTGAAACAAAGAAGAGACACATGGGTCTTCCCACTCTCCCTCTTGCCTGGAGGCTTAACAAGGGAAAAGAAACCAAAACAAAACCCAGGCTTGAGTGCTATTCTTTGCCCTTTAAAAGTATTTTCTAAAATATAAAAACGATCTTCCCCCTGGAAACTAGAATGTAAACAATAAAAATGGGATTTGGGGAGGAGAAGGGAGAGGAGGGTCGAATGTGCTTCCAGGCAGCAGCCCTTGCTAAGAGCAACAGGGGCCTCCAATGCCCTGTGCTCACCATCAGCCCTGTTCCTATGGCTCTCTCGCTCACTTAGAGTTCCCCAAGTGGGTTCAGACTTAGGATGCAGCGGTTAGCGCTTCACAGCAAATCCCGGCTGGTAGCTTAATCCTCTTCATCCTCACTGATGTCATAGGTGACTGCAGACTCGTTCCTGGAGCGGTTGGCTGGCGAGGAGGGAGGAGTCTTGGTTGAAAAGGGCCAGCGGAAGGAGGGAGATGGGGAGCGGTCGTGCGTGGGGCTACTGCTGGGACTCTGCTTTGGGCTGATGGCCTGCAGCATCCGGCCCTTGCCCTCCTTCAGCATGTGTTTCTAGTGACAGAAGGAGGGAGATAGTTAGCATGGCTGAAACAGCAATGGAAATGGATGATACCTACAGCTTGTGCAGCATTTTGGGTTGCTGCGTCCCTTCAATGCTTCATACAAGAGCAGAAAAAGCCCAAGCATTGCTCTAGACTTTGGAAAGCATATACAGTGCAATCATCACTGATCTTCTAGCACTTCGAACATGAAGTGCCTGTAATATTTACCCAGATGTACAGGACAGTCTGGCATAAAAAAGTAGCTTTAGACTCGTCCTAGACCAATGACAGTGACCACCAATCTCTTGGCTGCTCAGTGGCCTGTAGGACACAACCTGGAGTTTACAGGCTAGCTTATGGGATACAGGGATTTTTTGTACTACAATAATAACTCGCATTATCCAATTGGAAAAGGTGAAATCTCTCTGTAAACAGGCTGCCAAAGACTGGGACAAGCTGTCTGCAGACTGGCAGCACACTGAGCACTGCAACAAACTGTGAACCTTTGTTTGCAGACCCTGGGCTCCAGAAGCCCTGTAACAACTGCCAAGCTCTCCAAAATCCCCTTTTCCCAGAGCAGCTCCTTACCAATGCACCTTCTGGACCAAACATCTCCAGGAAATTGCCAATGAACTCCCGGGACTTCTCTTCCCACTTCTGAATGAGATCAATACTCTTCTCCTCCACTTTCTGGACAAATTCCTTTGACTTCTCCTCTACGTCCTTCACCCTCTTTTTCACCTTATCCACACGCTCCTGGAGGTGATATTTCTTCTCCTGTACAGTAAGCGTTGGATCAGAATACAGTTCAGCAGATCTGAGTAGTGACCACCTCTGCTCTGTGTTATTACACTGAACTGCTGCTTAAGACTCAGCATCTCCATTAGTCTTGTGACACTTCTCCTTCACCTCAGTGACACTTCTTCCCTAGACTAAATGGCAAACATAGCGGGGCTGTGAGATGCTTTGTGACAGGCGCTGGCACAGCACACAGTGTGAGACTAAATCCAGAGATTAGCACTACCTAATAGGAGTACATGGAAGAGGGAAATATTTATACAATATACCAATTAGATTCAAGTGACCTGCTGTAGGTCTTTCTGCGTATCATGATAGCACAAGTCTTTTTACTGGGTGTTTTAAAACAATGATAGAGTTACATGCCAAAGAGAGGCCAAACAGCCACTACCTCTCCAGTTTTGTTTTTGTATTTGATTGTATTAAAAAAAAAATAGGCATAGTATCTGAATGATAAAAATAAAACCCCAAAAACATTTATTACTTTACATCCAAAATCAGAGTGCCTCCTGCTTTGTATTCTGCTTGAGGACTAGAGCTGCTCAGCACAGGATCAGAGGATATCCTTCTCCCCTACCCAAGCACTGTAGCTCCTGAAAGAGCTCCAGGAAGGGAACAGTACAGCTAGAATGGGACCAGATTTCATCCTAATGAATGACTCTACCTTAGGAAGGTGGAAGAAGAGAGAGATGACACACAGCAGCTGCTGCCAAGAACAACGCACACTTCGTCCAACCCAAGAAAACACACATTTCACCATGTACCCTGTCTCCAGCTCTTTCAACAGGTAAAACATCACACAGATGTTTCTGACAATGGAGCAGTATTAGCAACACCCCGGGTCCTCTGGGTGAGTCCCTGAGGCAGTTTCAGGGGCAGAAGTAATTTTAATTTCTACTTCACAGACGGTAGTTTGGTGCATCTGGTTAGCTCTGCACATTGTTCCTTTACTGGCAAGTGTCTGTTTAGTGGTAGCACAATCCTGACTCTACATCTTCACACTCTCTAAGATTCTGCTTCACACAGCTTGTGGTGAGACACTGCAACTCACGTTTATGAAGCTGACATTAAGTTCCTTAGCTGTATAACCCCGCTGCAGGTTCCGTCTGGCATAAACATCATAGTCCCGCACAATCCTGGTGATGATATCAGATGTTGAGATCCCCTCAGTCCTCTGAGTTGGTGCAAACATGCCTAAAGTTGGGGAACAGGACTCAGGACAGCTGTAGCAAGACACATGGCAAAAGAGCTGCCACCACCTGTATTAGAGAATAATCTCGCCTGTCAAGAACTCACTTCCTAACTGCTCTCACACCACCACATCTTTGCCCTTGAATGCACGATACTAGGGTCCTCCTTTCTGGGACTATGAGGAAGATCTAAGTAAGACCAAAGCATCTCAAAACCCTGTCGAAATACAATGTCTTCTAATGAAAGGCTTTTCATGTTAGCCGATTTAAAAACTCCTAATTATAATCCACGGCATACAGAATAGTGTGACTACAAGGACAAGACAAGGAATCCTACAATTTTGAGGGTGAAAATATAACAAGCTCGGATGGGTGGGTTTGGATAGATCTAAATAAACTGCACCCCCCCCCCCCCCCAGAGTTTTACAGCAAAACAGCTAGAGAAGCCACTTTGCTGAGTTCATGAGATGCCACTTTGGGAGAATCTGTAAGCCAAACTTTAGTATTTTTTCAAAAGGTGTCTGTTAATTCAACCACAGTATCTAGACTGGAAGTAGGAATTAATGCTGGGCAATGCTTGGGCATGGACATGGGACATGGAACAGTCACCTATGAAGTAGGGCCCAAAGCTGGGCTTCTTCCCACCCTCTGGGCAGACCTTGTTCTCAGGAGAGCACTGCCACTTCCTCAGGCATAATCCTGACATATAGAGGCACAGAAGAAACTACAGCAGACCTCTGACAGGAAGCCCTGGAGAATCTGGCCCAGACCCACCTGCTTCTTTTATATGCTTATAAACATCATCACTGCCAGCAGAAGAATAGGGGATGTCATCGTGTGCAACAAAGTCGATCTGAAAATTAAGAAAGCAATGGAACTCAACATTTTATCCTGCTTTCTGCCAAAGGATGGTAACTTTTTGCTCAACACCTCAATGCAGGGGTGTGACAGAGAATAGCAAGATGCTTTCCTGTGTTAAAAAGCAACACAGCAGCCCCAAGTTCTCAATGGCAATTGCATAACAATTGTAAGCACACACCAGAGAGGAAAGGCTGGGACTAAGGACACAGCTGTTTCAAGCTCCACAGAGAAATGGCTTGTTAATGCTAAGAAGGTTAAAAAACTAAGCAGACTTCCCTGGAGACTCCTTCATGTCCCAAAGCAGTTCAATAGATGTTACAAACTCTTTTCACTTTGTCTTACTGACTGATAAAAGACTCTCAAGACAGCTTGCCTTACACAGCAGGAAAGCTGGTGTAAATCTGAGTTGCTCCTGCTGTAAGAAGAGTTGGACCAGACACCCTTCAGAAATCCCTTCCAACTCATGCTATCCTCTCCCTACTGTGCTTCACACCAGTCTATAACCAGCACCAACTTCTCCTGGAACAGCGAGAACCCTCTCAGGCTTTTTCACCATGCCACAATCTCTACCTTATTCTAACATTACCTGTCAGCTCAGCAGATGCTTCCATGCTTTCAAGAAGCCCACTTGATTCCCATAACCCCGTGAGTTTCCTATTTAAGGAGTTTCAACAGAAACATGTTGCTCAGGCAGAGGTCACCCCCATGGATAAATTCTTGCTATAAACAGCAAGCACAGAGGCTAATCAAAATGCAGAACAGATCAGATGTCACAAATTACCCTGTGCTCTGCCAGGAACTCGGGGGTAAGCGTCCATGGCGCATTTCTCACCACTTCATCCACATAGCGACAATGCTGCACAGCGTCATACCGCTCATTTTCATTCATTACTGTGAAGCCCTTGAAGTTATGGGTTAGCTCGTCACTGCAGACTGAAGAAACAGGCAGAGAAAAGTGAGCCTGAAGTACTTACCCCCATGCTTTACTGTACAAAGACCTTGCACACACTCCTGCTACACCAAGCAATGCCAGCCTGGTTTTGGTAGATTGATGGAGTACTCTGGCAGTTTCAAACCCAGCCCCAAAGCACCAAAGCCAGTGAGCAGTGCAGGGAGCTTAGCTTCTGAGCAATTCTAGGAAGGCTGTTTGGGGAATTTCTGCCCTAGATAGGTACCTACATGCCAAGCCCTCAAGCTCTGTAGAACTTTTAGCTAATACAGAAGACAACTCTCCTGTATGAAATAGCACCTGGGGACCTACTGGGCAGAAATCTGCTTTTTAAACTGTGGATGTCTCAGGCTTGGAAACTGAAGCCCATGAAAAAAGCCTACTGCCAAACCATCTGATTTCATAAAATACCATACCACAGTCTAGGTCTTGGAAAGCTGTATTAAAACAAAGGGTGAGTTCACAGCAAATCAAGTTAACTTATGTTTTATGAGAAATTAAAAGTAAAAACTCTTCAAAATCTGCAATGTAAGACATTGAGGAGGCAGTTTTATTTGGTTATCAAACTCAAAAGTAAACAAGGCATTAGCAGTCTCACTGGCACTGGATGTATTTACGCTCTGGAGAAACAGATGATAAAGAGCGGGTGAGATTGCTCCCGGCTTGGAGCTAATGTTCACTGGGCTGTTGCCTCTTGTCTCAGTTCCTGGGAGCAGTTCATTGCTCTCCACCTCCTCACTAGTCTCCCAAAGGCAGAGAACATGGTTACATACATTGCTACATTAGAACATTCATAGTTTGACCCTGTTTGAGGTACAACACTTAGGTACCTGGGGATATCTTTCCACCTGCAAGATTTCTAAACTCAGTGGATTTTGTAGGTTGGATCGACTATTTCAGCTCTACTCCCTCCCTTCCCCTTCCAGACACTACCATAGCACACACAAAAAATGCAGAAGTACCACTATAAAAATGCCCTCAGTGGTGACTGGTAAGGAAACAAACCACACAAAGACGTGATCATGCTATTGTGGGATCAGGGTTTCAATTTGCTTCAGGAAGCTAACAGTTGTTGAGAAAAGCAGTTAAAGGTATTCTCAACTCTGATACTTTAACATCATTAGGCATCCTGACCAGACAGTCAGTCTTTAAGGTGGGTTAAGTCATGGACACAAAGGCCAGTATACTACAGCAGCCAGAAAAAAGGATTTCTTTTTTCCCATGTTATATTCCTGAAGGAGGCCTGGCTGAAACAACTCTTCCAGATCCCTTCAGGCAGTCAAGCAGGATATTCCTGGCAGCACCTAAAGACCTTTGAATCTAACAGACAAAACAGGGAGCTTTTATTTGGAGAAATGGGGCCTCACTGACTTCCATGGCCATATGCCCAGAAAACTGTGATCTCCATGCTCCTAATGGCACCTGTTAGGGTTTAGCCACAAAAATCCCCAGCAAGGAGTTGGAGTAGGGAAGTGACATACACCGTGATACAGGTGACAAAAAGCTCAACTAGCCATGGAGGGACTGCTACTCATTCCTTAGCTGTCTAATTCAAGAGGCAGATGCTCAATCGTCCCTAATCTATTTTGACACTCAGATGTGCAACTCACCAGTATCTGTCACAGTGTGATCAAAACAATCTTTTTCTTACACACTCATTTTGTACAGGGTATCTTTCTGCAGACATACCCAACTCTCAACATAATTGCAGTAAGACTCCAACAACATGGCTGCACTGAGAGCTGCTTTATGGCCAGTGAGGCCATAAAGACAAAAACCCTACTATGCCATCTGCATGCATAACCACAGATGGAGGTAAACTGTACTATGACAGCCAAAGTCAACAAGGTCACTCCTTACCTCCAACAATGAGGTATGTGTTTGGGAAGAGGTTCTTTGCTTGCATCAAGGCCCGGGCATGTCCAGAGTGAAACAAATCAAATATTCCATCAGCATAAACTCTGACAGGGCGATTCACTGTGCCAAAGGGACAGAGAGACATTTGTGAGGATTCCTTCCTGCAGAAGCAGCTGCTGCTTGTGGCCACATTTGGGGCCTTCTAAAACTCCTGGGGATGTTGCAGAAAAGTGGCAGAATGCAGAGCTGTGGCCAGGAAAAGTTTGTAAAGAGCAATGGCTGGCACTCTGCCTTCCCACATGGAAACAAACGCAGCTCAGCTGAAATACAGCCATGTTCAAAGACAGACTCAAAGCCTACCACATATTCACTGGACCAAGCTGAATGGAGACTAAGTGAAAGCAAACCCTGAACATCTCCATCCTATGGAAATCTAAGCACAGCATTAAGTTTTCGCACAGCAGGGAGCTACCAGAGAGGAACTGGCCCAAATGTTCCCCACTGGCAGTCAGCATAACATCTCAAGAACATTGCAGCTTCCTCCTCTACAGCCACTGCCGCAGCTACCAGTCTGGCTGGGGGACCAGGCTGTTATAATTCCCCACCACTATCATCAGCTTCCTCAGACCATCAAGTGTAAACTCAACCCAAAAACTCAGCCTACTTAAGGAAAAAAAGGTAAGTTTGTTAAGCTCAAGCTAAACAGAGGAGTCACTCTGAGGACAGCCTCCTTCAATCCCTTTTCAGCAAATCCACCTCACTAAAGATGCCAGGAGGCTTTGGAGAGCTAAGGATCTGGAGATCTGAGATTGCAAAAGCCTTTATATGCCAGGGGAGGGCTGGTCCTGGCAGGCCTTTATGAAAGCACAATAATGTTCTGGAAACTGGCAGGAACATACTTCTCTTTTCCTCCATACCTGCAGCAGCTACAGTTCCTGAGCACAGGCATACACGGCAACAAGGAAGCATGCAGTGTATTTTAGTCTTAGCAGGCAGGAGAGCCACCACTACTGAAATCAGAGACCTTAGGCTGGCTCTAGAGATTTTCAGCTGGGAAATAAATGTGCATTGGATTTCCAGAACCTCTGCAAGAAACCACTGCCAGGTCTCATCAGCAGTCAGGTAGGCAGAAGTATAGCATTTTTATTGTCTCTGTAGACCCAACAGAGAGGCCAAATAACACAGCACTGTCTGCACACTCTGACAAGAGGGCAGCCATCCTTCAGGAGTCAGCCCTGCCTCTGCCTTCCTTTTAGACTTGCAAAGAGAACAGTTGCTCCCAGCCTGGCTTAGAGGGTTCTTGTTCTGGGGCTAGCCTACTGTGTTTAAGGACACTGACTTTAATTCAAAGCCAGCCTACAATGGGACATTCTGGAAAAAGCATGTATGTTAGTTTTGTCTGCCCTTTTCAAGTTTCAGACAAGATGACTTTTAAAGTGCTTAACTTTAAGCTGCTTCAAAGTAATACAGAAAAGTGTTCAGCTCTGATATTATTCTGTAGCTGCCAGTGGCACAGAAGAGCTAAACCAAAAAAACCTGTTTGCATCAGTCTTACCAGTGAAGGTATGGCTCCTCACACACATAAGCTCCAATTTCAGCAGTACTGGCAGACCAATTTCACATGGGGACAGCTACCTCATCACCAAAGCATTAACTAAATCACTGATCACAAACCTGGTCTGACACACGGGTTGGTTTGGTCTCAGAGATATCACAATCATACCTGTATCCCACCCCCAACATTTATACAATTCCCTTCCAGTCTGTTTTTTTTTTTGGTTTTTTTTTTACTTACAAGGTGTCCCTCTCATTGCTTCTTCATATGTTACTCTGATGTACGGCTTGCTGTCATCGATTTCCACTTCATCTGAGAACGGAGCCGGTTCCCTCAGTCCCTAAATAGCCAGAGAAGGTTACATGTGAGAATGCAAAGGTGAATGCAGTATCTGGCAGCAGCACTGCCACTGCAGTGTCCTAATCACCAAGTGACTTGCTATGTCTCACCATGCACAATTCAAACACATGTACTAAAAGACTATTGGTGTTAAACCTCAAAACACCCCTGCAGGGTGATTAGCCTGAGTTTAGAGAGAAACAGAGAGAGAAAAGTGGAGTTAAGATGGCAGTCACACTGGACCCAAGAAAACAGAAGGCTCAGATCTGCAGCTGGTAAACCAGACTTTTGACAAAGATCAGTTCACAGCAGCATAAGCCAAGCTTCATCAAACCCCACCGTAGCAGTGCCAGCTATGCCAACCCAGGCAAGACCATCACTTGGCTGTGCTTGAGTGCTTGTGCTGTGATGTACAAATTGTAGCAGTTCCTCGATTTGATTATATGAGCAAGCAGAAGAGCAATACCAACGGCAGCACCAATTCCCAGGGAACATGTGCATCATCACCCATTTCTGAGCCATACACAGTGAGAGACTGACCTCGATCTGTGGAATCTAAAACTGCTGCAGGCATCTACAACTGTAGATACTACAACTGAGTATCTACAACTGATGTGGGAAAACTCTTCTAATCTGCTAGCTTGTTTAATCAGCAGCTGAAGTACAGGTATAATTTCTGGTCTCCTCTGAAGTAAAACAAAACATCTGCCCCTCCCACAACAGAACAAACAGTCCCATTTCCTTCTAGCCAGAAGGTATGGGGCAGGAATGGATGTCTTTTTCTCAAGCCCAAAGACTAGGAAAATAGCTTGCAGATCATTACAGTAACACCTTCAAGCTGCAAAAAGCTAATGAACCATTTCCTCTCTGACCTCCTGTCCCATTGCAGCATCCTTCCATGGTGCTCAGCACCACTGCAATGAGAAAGACCACTGCTATTATTGCTAATGTCATTCCTTATTGCTAATGTCATTCCTCATTAGAGTGCTCAAAGTGAAGCTCACAGGTAAGGGACTACTGACCACTACATTCAAGCAAACTGATACTGCTGAAAATCTCCTGTAACTTACTGAGGCTCTAGTAACTGCAGTTCATGCACCACCTCCTCTACCAGGATCCTTACTGTTAGGTAATGCCTGTACGTGTCTGCTTTCATCACTGACATCATATCTGGGACTTGTGAATAAAACAGATTCTTTGCATTTGGTTGGCATATACCTGATATGGAACTAGGAATAAAAGCATAAAAAATCCAAAAACCCTATCAAAATTATCAGATGATCACAGAAAAATGTCCTCAAAAGGTCCTGCCAGAGTCTTGCCTTCCTCCCCAGCACCTAAAAGGGTCAGGACTCAACCTGATGTGCACGACAGGACAGGCTTATGCGTCAGCAGGCTTGCTACCACCATCTGCTGCGGAGCCCCGCTGCTCCAGGGGAACACTCTGCTAGCCAGCTGTTGAGCTGGGAGTGGTAAACGCTTCAAGGTAATGTCACAGTTAAGTGACACCATTACTCTTAGTATGATAAATAAAACTTACTCGAAAGAAAGAAGAAAAAATCTTTCCTCAGGAGGTCTGTGCTAGCTCTCTGACTAAAAACAGCCAGAAAGTTTAGAGAGTGGCTACATACTGTTTATTGTGTGCTGTTCATAGACAGATGCTTTCTTTCTAACACAGGACAGACACCAACCTGAAGAACAAGTAATTCCCATGGAATAACTTTCACACTTCTTCCTTAATCAAATACATGCACTGGGTCCTGACAACAGTCAAGGATATAAAGGCTCTGAGAGATAAGTCATGCAGCAACTTGAGCCTCCTTTCCCAGTGCTTGCCACCCCAGTTCTCAATGTTGGTGCTTCTCTTGCTTTGCTACCACCTGCCAAAAGCTCTGGGACAGGAGTGAAATACTCCTGAGAAGAGCAAAACACTGTTACTAAAGAGGAAAGCTGGAACACATCATCCTGTTTTGCCAAGGACTATGACCCCAGTGTGACGTGGCAGGGATGGTAGCTGGCTTTAGACATAGATAAGTAAAGAGCAATTAGAGCACACACGACACACAGGACAGATCGAGAAAGAGGGCAGAGAGGAGCTGTAAAAAGTCTATCATCACAATATTGTGGCAAGGACAAGTTAAAGTCAGCCCTTTACACTTGTTAACTGGCAAAGACCCCTTTTAGAAGAAACCCCAGTAGCTTTAGCTTCCTAGAGCTGGCCCAAGGTTGATCTAGACAGAGGAGTTTTCCTGAAGTACCAGCAAAGTACCAGCAACATAAATGCAGTCTCCTGCCAGACCAAGAGAATCAAAAGAGCAGTTACCTTCTGGGTGTTTCAGAGCGTGAACTCAATAGACTGCTTCTGCAGGTGCTTACAGACCCTCCCGCAGTTTCCTGACTTGAACAGGACTGCTTTCTGCAAGGTGCATGGGTTGTTACATGCTTGTTAGAAGTATTTCTCCCTCCTGCTGTGTTACTTAAGAAAACCCACTTGTGAGATATGAATGCTTACTTCTCCATGAATATCTATATTCCTGCCTATTCAGGTTCAGCTTAAGTGACTATGAACAAACTAGACACACCACAAAAGCAGCTTAGTGACACTTTCCTTAGGCCTAATTTAAGCCCACATTGTGAGTATGTTAGTATGAACAAAGGAAGATCTTAGACTGGCTTTGCAAGAAGGATAGCTGCTGTCATTTGCTTCCCTCCTACCCCCCTGCAGAAAAACCATCACATTTATCTTTCTGCTGTTACAAAGCAATGTCCTAATTGCGCAGGCACCTAAAGTTCCTATCTCCGCTTACTTACGAGTGAGCGCCAGGACATTTTTGCAGGGATTCCATCCAGCTCTGTTGCCCCATTGGGGCCAGATCCATCTTTTCTTCTCTTACGGGAATTCAGCCTGGAGGAGGTCGGCGGCTCCATCTTGCCAAGCACGGCCGGAAAGAACTGGAACAAAATGAAGGAGAAAGGGAGAAAAAACAGTAAAAATATTGCTCAGCTCTTCCGAAGCAGAATCAGTCAACAGCAGGCACAGCGTACAGAAGGTCAGTGCAAAAACACGGCCACCTAACAAGGGGCTCAGCCAGTTGTACTTGGCATCAGCTGCCAAGGCTTGACAAACAGTGCCTGGTGGGAATACTGAATCATTTAATGCAACTTGGAGCTGTTCTGCAGAGAGAAGTGTGCAGCAGCCAGCTGGCTGGAGAGAAACTCGAATAAGAGTTGCAATGTAAATTATAAATCATTACTACAGTGCTAATTATACTATTTTAGCATCTCAAAAGCAACCTAAGGATTAAGGCATGCCTAGTCTGTATTCAGCCCTCCCCTAGCTCTCATTTTGATGAATGCAAACACTCTTCTAACCTTCTGTGTCCCCTACCCACCCATCAAGACAGTTGGTGGGTGTGCTGCATCCCTGCACAATCCTGATGGGAGGAAGAAGCATGTTTAAGGAGCAGGGTAAGGGTGAGGGAAGGGGTGCAACCCATGGTCATAACTTCAATAACCATCCAGCTTGCTGTTTGCTTTTTTGCTTGTGTAAGACCAAGCTGCAGCTCCCCAGTGCGGATAGCTCACCTTGGGATGGCTGCCACTGTGCTGCCCTCTTGTTCCCTGTCCCCACTGCAGTGGTGACTCAGCTGCTGATATCACATTAGGGGCACACTTACTGCTGGCACTTTATGTACCAGGTTGTAATTAGCAGTGGTTCAGCTGAACTGCTTCTGTGATGAACTGACAGACCACCAGTCTGGGACAAAAATCATGACAGCTATCTGTGCTTCTGAGCTAGAGTCATTGCACCTTCCCAAAAGGGCCCTGAAGCATTAGGAAGCCTAGCACTCCATGCAGCTGAAGCAAAACTAAGGATTTATAGAAAGACATGGCAGCAAACACTCCCTTTTCAGCTGCTGCAGGAGTTAGAAATGGGTGCTCCATTTGCAAAGTTTATAACTAAAGAGCAGCATTATCTTTCTGGCTCACTTGAAGTATGGAGCTCTCCATGCAGCAGCTGGCAGTTCTGACCTGTTCCCGAGAGCAGCATGACCCCTTTGTCCAGGAATGATGCTTACGTGTGTGCCCCAACACCCTAATAATAAGAGCCGTGTGGAATTTAAAACGTCTCCCCACCCATATGTAGTGGGTGTGCTGGAACACGTTAGGTGGGGCAAGTAGGAGGTATGAGACAGGGCCAGATATCCCTGTGAACACCACCTCTTTTCTCAGCAGAGCGTTACTGCTGAGCATTCCTGCTTGGGACAAACTGGAACTGTCCTCAGTAAGGTCAACTGAGCAAAGCTCTACCGTTCAGCAACCAAGAAGGGTGGGCTTTGTGAAAGAGAGCTGTTAAGAATCAGATTTAGTGATCAGACTTACTGAAGTACAAATGACTCCAGGTTAAGGAACGTTCCTAAGTATGGAGTCAAATGCAGTTTAGTAATACGTGAACATACCAATCTCCCCACCATCAAGTACCTTAGGAACAGTGTTAAAACCAGACACAACTAAACTAGTTTTGGGGTAAATACATCTATCCCAGACAGCTCTGCTAGACCTAGCACAATGCACTGAGAACAGGAAAAGAGAATCTTAGGTGAGTGGGAAGCCAGAACAACATTGGGAAGAAGACAAAAATACTTCATAAACATTTAACTTTCAGGCAAGATTTGTGCTATAAATGCAGCAGCTTCCAGAGTGCCTCTGTGAAAACAAAGGGTATGAAACAAGCAATACCTAGGTTTTGCACCTGCCATCTTGCAAACACACTCTGTATCAGTCGTTTACTTCACCACCATGGTCCTAGCAGAAACAATCTAGCTCACAAAAAGCAGCAGGCCTCTGTCTCTGGTTTAAGTAACCCCAGCATTTGTGGAAACAGTGGGGAGAAACAGCAGCTGATTTTGTTATTTGGTCAAAATCATTTCACTGTGCTTCAAGTCACCTTTTGGTCTCCAAACACTTGCTTTCCTTCCCTTTGGAGAGAATTAAAAGGTCTGTTAAAGTGCTGAACACAGTCAATCAGAACCACTGTCCATCAAAACACTAAAAAGCCCTGGCAGAAGCTCTAGCGCTGAAGTACAGACATAGCAGCCTCCATGCACAAACAGATGAAGCTCTTCCCGGATTGGTTTGGCACATCAGAGCAACCAGACCTCTCCGCACACAACTACATAGTACTGAGTTATCACCAGCATCTCGCTGCTGGGTGCAGAGTTCACAGTTAGCCAAAGCAAGTTTCAGCACAGGGCAACACCATGCTTTATGCTGATGTACAGCACCACTGTCCGAACGTAGGAAAGATCTCCAACAGCTTCTTTCCACAACCAACTAGTTTCCCTCCACCCTAATTCACTTTTGCAGTTCTCACGGTATACCTAGTCAAATGATGACAAGCAATAGCTTAAGTGAACGGATTTTCTTTGCATCAAATAAACAGCAGTGGTCAGACAGCACCAGCCAGCCAGCACCAGCAACACCTGATGTACCAAAGGAGAAACCTGCTTCGGGGATGGAATAAATACGCTCTATCTGCTCTGATCTTACAGGCTAGATGTTACTGAAGGAACCTCTGCAGCATATGGAGAGCTGGGCTGGGCATCTCATGAGTGTCACAGCTCTGCTAATTGCTCAAATTAATGCAGAAATTAAACAACTTTATAATTCCTCTTTAAATGAGAGCTTTAAAACTTCTATCCTGTGGTTAACACATTAGCAGCACCAAACTTGTCTTCATTAAAAACTGGGAACACATTGTCTTTAAAAATAAACCATACCTTACTGCTACAAAGCTATCAATCTTAGAATGTTCCATTTTGGCCAAGAGACTAAAATAGCAGCCCAAACACTTACTAACAATGGGATGCAACATCTGTAGCTGAGCTCAACACATGAGCACACAGATTTGCTTCCCTAAATGCACAAAACACTGACTGTTCTAAAACTAATTACATTTACAGCAGATGGGGAAGGGGAAAGAGAACATAACTCTCAAAGCTCATTCTGAAAAAAAGCCAAGATAAACCCCAGGCATAACCAGAAGAAAGAGCCCTGCTATAAAATATTAACATTGTTCTAGTTTGTTTAAGGCATCACCCTCCTGCATTACCGAGTCTGTGCTGAATACCAGAAACTGCTTGTGAGGAGCAAGGCTGGAAGGGCTCCACTCAGGAAAGCCATAAGCAAATCTCTGCAGCACTTGACAAAACACGGGGGTTTACTTCCGAAACGTCTTTGGTGCATATCCTGTATCAAAGCAGCGCCTTGCACCACCTCAAGATGCCAGCTAGCTCACCTCAAGAGAGTTGTACCAGCTCGGCGAGGCCCAGCCGACTGCCAGATGGGAGGAGCTGCTCTCCCCGTCAAGGAGTCCCACTGAAATACAGCCACTTCTGCGAGGAAAAAAGGACAAGCATTGGTTTCCACAAAGGAAAAAAAAAAAAAAAAAAGGGAAAAGTAGGGAAAGAATTTACAGCTCCTCTAGGGTTAGTTAACTACACCATCATCTGAGCTGGAATTTAACAACAACACTAAAATTAACACTTCTGGCAGATGGAAAAGGTCAGAGTAGGTGTGGCAAACCTTCTTGTGAGCCAAAGCCTTATCTCACTGTCTGCATCTTCACCAACAGTCCTGATGTTTTGTTTAGCTTTGGAGGTGTCAGAGAACTGTGTGTCTCACACTACACTGGAGGAGTAGATAATTCCTGCATATTTCTGCACCCTAACCACACTGATGGAGTGAGGACCCGGCCCATCTGCATTCTTTTGTGTTCTCAGGTCCCAAGGAATTTATTGAAGAATATTATCTGTAAATCTACATGCAGTAGTGAGATTTCTGCTGCCACTGCTTTTCACTTACAGATTTACATGCCAAGGCAAAAACAATCCTGCTACTTAAATTCTAAAGCCTGTGCAAAACAAGACCTGGCTGCAAGAATTCCGTAAACACTCTGGCTCAAGGCTGCTGCATTTTCCACCCCAATCCAAGTCAGCACAAGACTGGCAGGCTGGACCAGCAAGGCCCCTTGACACCCACAGTTTCCAGGTTCTCCTATTGTCCTTCTGAACTTGGAAGGTGTTGGCACATCAGATGTGACTGTCACGTGCTGCTTTGCCTACAGGATCACTCCACGTTACAGGAGCAAGCTATTTCTCTTCTGCTGACTCATCTGCAGGCAAATACTACTAAACTTTGCACTCTGCCAGCTGTCTGCAGAGAACTGCCTTGACACACGGGCAGCACAAAAGTGAGAGCAAGTCCTGTCACTCAGGCAATTCCCCTGACAGGCTGTATAGTACCAAAAAGACCCTGCATTCCTCCATCAAGAGGAGAAGAGAATCCCCTTCCCCTTGTTCTCCCTCACCTCCAGGCCCAAGTTTAAGATTAACTTACTGGTGGGTATCCCTGTAGAGTCTGTTGTAAACAGAAAGACTCAGAAGGTTAATGACAGAAGACTCATCATCAATGCTTAAAAATCTTGCCCAGTCTCCAAGGCAACTTCATTCCCAGCCCAAGCTTGCCAGGCCCAGCTCTGCCCCAATCTTCAGAGTAGAAATATCTGCTTAAAAACTGACTGCTAATGGCTGCGTCCCAGCCTGCATCTGCTCTATCTACACAGCCTCAAGCACCTTTCTAAAGGTTACTGCAGGATCTGGTAGGCACATGCTTATAACATAGGTTGCTTCAGCTACTCTGGCTGAGCAAAAGCAGCTATCCTGCAGCATATTAATAGCCACATGAACATATAAAAGGGATTCTAGTTCAGCCAGTGCCTTACACTGGTACAATGGCATCCAGGTGCAGACCTTTGCTATACTTGCTGAAACAAACCCCCCAAACCTTGCATCCTCTGCTGATGCAGGCAGGTTGATAATATCTTTCCAAGCAGGTCCCAAGCAGAGAGATCTGGTACCTAAGTCCTGCAGCTGGTGAAAAGATGATGCTGTTCACCAACAAAGTCCCCAGTGTCTTAAGACAATTCTAATACCACAACTGAAAACCATGCAGCATGATCACCTAGGCAGAGCTGCTACAAAATATACACACAAAAGAGAACCTGGTTGCAAGACCTTCTCCATGAATTTGCAGCCATTCTGGGTATATGATAACCTGAGGCACTGAGTGTCCCAGCATGTGACAAAGCCTCTGCTGTGGCTAGCAAAGAAGAGGAGATTTTATGCAGAGTATCAGAGCAGATTCAGAGCCTACCCAGGGACAATAAAGTACAGGGATGAGTGGTCATTCTGTCCTGAGTTTTGTGTCAGGAGATTTTGTGTTGAGTTGCACGTATGATTTGTTTTTTTGGGTTTAATGGAGCCTTTTGCGACTGCAAGATGCAACCTCCTTTAGTAGGCTTACACATCAACACCAAGCCCTTGCTCCAACAATTATTTTTTTTGTGGCTTAACCCTACAGTAATTTCAAGATAATTATAATCTAAACCTTGAACCAGGAAACTTCCAAGTCATAAACTGAAATAATTATGTAAGTACAACAAATTCCTTCAGGAAATAAAGCACAGGTATCTGTCATCTGAATTTCAAAGCAAATACAGTGGCTGTGCTCAGGGGTCCAGGAGTTCTGCAGATAGAAACCCAGCACTACCTGCTTCTGATCACACGCTAGCCCCACACTTTGGACCTGGTGTTGCAAACGCACAGGGTGGGGACCGAGAAGACCACCTGCAGCATCCTGCCCCTCCCTCCACAGCGAGCAAGAGTCACTGAGGGGCATGGCAGCTCTCAGAATTCCAGCAGACTTTAATTACAAAACGATTAATCAGTGCAGCCAGGACTTTGGTGGACACAAAAAAGCGGGTTAGAGGACGTGTGCCTGCGCAGCACCTAGGTCACACCTTCCCTCTCCGCAGCCAGGGACACCTTTGTCATTCTGCTCCTCCCTCCCCTGCCCAGCCCTTGGCTTCATCCCCTGCGCCGGGGGATGTCGCCCACAGTCCCCATGCTCCAACCCGTCGGGGTGTACTCCCAAAGTTTCCTCTAGCATCTGCTACTGCCTCCTCTTGCCTGTCCCCACCGCAGCCCATCCAGCCGCCCCCCGAGCATCGTGTTCGGGCTCCAGCCTCTCCCTAAGTTCCTTCCAAGGAGGAGCAGCGCACCACAACCCTCCCCAGCAGACACTGCCCCCTTATCCAAAGCCAAGCACCCCACGTCCCTACCAAGCGGCACCTCCCAGAGCCCCCTTGCCCCACAGCGAGCCCAGGCAGGGCTGCTCCATGCCCGGCCACTAAACTGGAAAGAGGTCCCCACCGACGCCGCAGGGCACAGAGAGGAAGCCCCCACCTGCCTCCAGCCTCCACGACGGGCACTCCTCTGGTCCCACAGCAAGCACCGTGTCCTCTGCCCCCCGCCCCCCAGCGACAGACCCTGCAGCCACCCCAGAACCCCACGTCCCCCGGCCCGCTACATGCCACCGGTGCACACAGTCCCTACCAGCGAGCCGCCGTCCGCACGCTCCGCCGCCAAACCCGGCCCGGCCCCGCCGCTGGCCCCGCCCAGCTCCCGCCAACGCCAACGGGGCTGCGGGTGGAGCCGCTGCGTGTCGGCCCGGGACGGCAGGAAGGGACCGGCTGCGCCCCGGGAAGCCGCACCCGGGGAAACCGCGCCTGGAATCTCAGTTCCGGCTCACAACCACCCCCCCCCCCCCCCCCCCCCCGCGGCGTTGTGCTGGCCTCGTGGGTGTCGGATGCCCCAGGCTCGGACCGGGGGCCAGCAGCGGAAGAAGGGCCAGCAGAGATTTGCTGCTGCTACCCAGAACCTCGGCCTATTGTAAATTCAGGGGGTTGTGAAAGGAGGGAGCCAAGCACCCCTAGAGCAGCCCGGGCTGCTCTGGACCATGTTGGTATCGTGTAAGCACTATTTCCCACCAGAGAAAAAGGAGAGGAAGCCACGTTCAAACAAACATCACCGAGAAACAAGACTATGCTGCCTCCAGTGTTGTGAAGAGTGATTCTAAAAGATGCATCATAATTTGTTACTTCCCTGCTTCCCAAGCTGCATGGGTAGAGTGTGTTCTGGTCCCAACAGTCAGTGAGGGTAGGGTTCAGGATTCACCTTGCCCCACTTCAGCACTGTTAAAAGCTATTCACACCATTGAAATGGTTCAGCTGTTGGTCTGCTGGTCAGCAGGTTCTGCTGCTTGGTCAGCACAAAGAGAAAGGGCATCACCACTGAGCCACTCACTCCATCTTCCAACAGGCACCTGAGATGTGCTCTGATGGCACCTGCTCGCAGGAACTGACCTGTTCCTCTAACACTTGGCGAGATTAGAGGCTTCAGCACTCCCTTTTAGATATACAACAGCTGTTTCTACTGCTCTTTTCTGGAGTTCTAACAATTTGCACAAAACTAATGAGGAGTTACAACAGGGAGTTTAGTAGTCATGAGGTATGCAGGCTGGTGGCCTGACCTGATGTTCCAAATACCTTGTCTCCCTATAAGTTAATACCATCTCATGTGACACAGCTGGGATTCACAGCCCAATTGTTATGGGAGTCACAGGAACAAATTTGGATAACCAGAATAAGAGGTCAGCTTTACAGGTTAATTTACAGAGAATCCTCAGAAAATGCTCATCTGAGAAGAACAGACAAATCATCCAGGCTAGTGCATCTTGTAGAGTGGAAGGAGAAATAGTGGAAATGGCAAGGGTCAACCCAAGGAGAGGAAATACTAAATACATAGATTTTATTATCTTACATTTCTTATAAATATTTAATCCATTTCAGAAAATTAACAAACATAAAAGCAACAGAACCCTTTCAGGATGAAAGCTGAGTTTGCCTTAAAAACAATGGATGCTGGCAATACAGTTCTAGGACAAACCCAACACACTATATAATATTGAAGGGTGATTTAAATAAAGGACATAATAATACTGTGCTTAAAGCTATACTGATATCCACAAGGAAGAAGGTATGTTGTAGTGTGCAGAACAGACATGAGGCATGCTTTGTAGAGCTGTTATTTTGTTATGCTTTTGTGCAGTTGAACAAAAAATACCCTAAGGCATTCTCCCCCACCTCTGTCCTTCTGTGCAACATTTACCATCTTCAGTAGTAGAAGCAGCCAAATGCAGCTACTACACAAAACAGGCTGTCCTGAGGAAAACAGAAAGGCTTTGCGTTAGTGCAGGCAAGCTCTTTGCTAGCCTAGCTGCAAATGGCTGAGCTAAGGCAACACTTAGACCAGAGCATAACCCTGTCCTGGGGTAGATTGCACATTTCTGTCTCTTAATTAGCTCCTTACCTCACTTGTGGTGTAACTTAGCATAGTGTGTCTGAATGTCAGAAGTGCCTCAGTTTACTCTCTCCACACACCCGCAGGTGTCTAGGTGTCAGTTTAAAACAGTAAGGTAAAAAAAAAAGAAATAAAACCTTGGCTTTTGCTCAGTCCTGTGTTCCAGCTGTACTCCACATCAGCAGTTCAGCAAACCATGCAAGAAAATACTTTCTCTCCATTGATTCCTCTCCCCAGCTGTAAAATGGTGTGACTATAATGACTTTTGCACAGCACTATATGATCTACCCAAGAAATAAGTTCTACTATGTTGGATATGATATCTAAGTAAGTTTTGTGAATGAGGACGTAAATCATACTGTTTCAATAGTCTTGGTTCCTTCCTTCTAGTGGCTGTTTTTTTTTCTGCTCCATATTTAACGTTGCTCTGTCTCTCACACAAAAGCAAGTAGCTTTACACTTTCTCATGGTAAACAGTTGATACTTACGTTCATGAACACGTCGTGAGCACAGCTGTCGTTGTCAGCATCCCAGAAACATCGTGCAGCCATGCTAGACAAAGGACACAGAGTTGAGCCATCACCCACAAGGTTCACATATAAGGACCTTAGTGATCAAACTGAGATTCTTTTAAAGATAAGGGAAATGGGAAGAATTCTCCTGAATCCTAAGCCTAGATCCTCACTGCTAAATTCTTCCACATGCTGTAACCCCTTCTGTATGTGGATCAAGCTTCATCTTGAAACTCCTCAGCTATCAACCACCTCCACTGTAGAGCAGGGCTTGAAACCTCATTGCTATGGTGCTTAAGAGTCTTTGACTTCTGGCCTGTGCATATCAGTGGCTAATATAGCTTATTCGTTCTTGTCCCTCACCTCCTGTACCCTCATAGTACATACCCCCAACTTATTTATAGGGAGCTATCATATTCCTTGGCAGACATTGTGTTACTAGACCATGAGCAAAGCTCTTCTAGTCCTCAGGTATCTATATTCTGTGACCATCCTGCTGGCCTTTTTCTACACCTGCTTCAGTCCAAGCCTTACCTTGAAGACAAGCAACCAGGTTGTAACAAGGTATCACAAATGAGACCTCAGTGCTGCCTTGTCTAGGGTCATTGACACTCCCCTTTCCCTGCTGCAAATGCCCACCTCCTTGCTTGCCTCAGTCAGTCTCAGCTGACAGGGTCAATGTTTGTGGCACAGCCTGTTGTTCCTAGTCCCTAGACATACAACTCATTGTTAGAAGACTACTGAATTTAATCCTTTTCCCCCCCTCTCTCTTTTATTTAATTAGTTTTTCCCTATTGCCATAGCTCTCAGGGTTACTCTGCTTTTTATTCAGTCCAATATTCCACTCTACCTCTGGAATACCCTGTTTTCCCAGTATTTTGCATTAAGGATGTTAGCAATCATGCTTCAGTCTCACCTCCTGCCTATTGCAAACCAGAAAATTTCCCCAATTGCTCTATCAGCCTGTGTTGCTCGGCTTCACCTTTCAAATCAGACCACTTCATTGAACCATTCACTGCTTCTGAAGCAGTCTGCCTGCAGACAGGCATTCCTAACAAAAGCCTGAGCAGCAGGTATAAATATTTCTTCCTGACCTCCAGAATACTGAGGCAGCAGATCTGAGTACAGCTCTGCTGCACTTATCTTCTGCTGCGCAATCACCGGCCACAGTAATAAAGATAAGCCCAGCAGATAAAGCACATAAACCTTGTGAGCTGTTCTCTTTCGTTTTCTCCCTACTCACTAGTAATGGAAAACTACAGACCACTACTGCAGCCGAAGAGGAATTCTTTTGTGCAATTGCAGTTATCTGGAGCTAAACTAGAACTTTGTCTAGGCTTGGTTCCCATTACAATATTGTATAGGGATTATAGAAATGTAAACTTCTTAAATGCCTACCTGGGGGGATTAAATGCAAAGCAAGAATTTATGGAAATCTGGCTTTAGACAGAAGTGAGATACTATGGCTTTTGTGCTCCAGCCAGAACATGAGAATGGACTGGGTGTGTGCTCTAGTTCATAGTGAATACAATTTAAAATGCCTTTCTGCAACACTCATCACAAATACTTTTCATCATTTCTGCTTGCTAAGAACCCCTGTACAGCCAGTTATCATGAGGTAATTCAAACAGGCACAATCCAAGCTCTCACTTGCCACTTAAAGAGAAAGTGCTTTACACTTTATCATCTGCAGAGAGAACTTTGTACCTAGGAAAAAAAAACCAAGCAAGCAAGCAACCAACCAACAAAAAAAAACCCAACCCGAACCCAAACCCAAACCCAACAACAACCAAACCCAACAAAATTTATAGAAATGCAATTAGAAGACTCAAAACTTACTTAACTCCTTCTCCTCTCTGCTCTCCAATAACGACCTGCACCACCATTTTGTACCTGTCAAATCCCACCTCTGAAGAGAGAGAAAAAATCATAGTGAGAGCAACTACTTGTTTAAAATAGGAGCCCAAAACAGGGCCCACAAAGCTAAAGGTTTCTACAAAGCAAGTGTCTTGTACAAGCCTATACATTGGCAAAGCGGACAGACTACCTTGCAGCTTCATCTTCCTAGGTACAGAGTACCATGATTTTATTGGAGTAACAGGGTGAACAGGGTATTAAGCATCTGTCAGAAGATGCATCTAAGGCAGAAGACACCCCTGAACAGCCACACAACTTGTCAGCGTTCTACCTTAACAACTTTCAGGAACTGAACACATAAAAAGAATGGTGGAAAAATCCAATTTGAAGAAAGTTGGTTTATTTTAAAACTGTTCTTATGCAAAAGCATTGTAGAGATTCTTCTGCCCCATAGGTGTTTCCTTTACTTCTCACTGGGGATAAAAGGACACATAAAAGCATATGTGGGTGTACGTTATGTGTCTGCAAAGATATGCAGTTGCTTTACAGCAGTAAAGAAACACTTTTGGAGCACAGGACAGATCCAATCAGGCCATGGCAATGTTCCAGAAGTGAAATGAGAACAAGCATGTTTAAAGTAAAATATAGACCCTAATGCCTATCTTCAACAAATCAGTGTCGTGGGAAGATTCTAGTACACTCTTTTCACTGGAGGACTGAACACTATGTGCTGGGTTTGGTAACATCCACCCTGTCAATGCTCATCAGAAATGCCAGCTAATACACTGGGCCAGTCTCACTTCAGGCTACTGCGACTGTGTTTACAGATTCCTGAAGCCAAGACCTGTGCATATTAGCTCAGCATCAACTCGTGCTGGGACTATAGCTGCTGCTGGCTTTAAACAGATGTGTAACTCTGGGAGAAGTGTAAATTCAGGGTTCCTGCCGAGGGTGACAGTAGCTCTGTGCACCATGTCAGGCCAGCCCAGCAGATGGAGCACCAGCCTGTTCCCCGGAAGAAGACCAAAAAAATCGTGACTGAGCCAACACAAGTCTTACTCTAGCAGCATATACAGGAAACACCTGATGGAGCCTGAAGTTTAATTCTTGAACTCAAATATGGTGGAGGGCATCCTGCGCAGCACCACCACAACCCTTCCCAGTGCTGTAAGGCTGTAGTCACACGCCTCCTTGGAGAATTCTCTCCCCCTTTGCTGCTCCCACTGAGCCTTGTTCTGATCTCCCTGTTATTCCACTCTGATGCAACTCTGATTTAACTTGCAGCAGGAAAATAGCAAGAATGGTTCTGCTTATTGAAGCAAGAAACAATGAAGCATCACTTCTTCTTTCTCTCTAATGCAACTTCTTCCCCCTCCAAGGCTGACATCCCACACCAGCCAGTCTATATGAAAACAAATCTTGTCTACTTGAATTAGGCTTCTAGTTCTGCAGGCAAGGAGCATATGTATATATAATAGATTGTTTCATGACAGTAGCCTTGAGTCAGTCAGCAGGGAAGGAATAGGTTTCAAGAATAAAGGAAGGTTCTGTTAAAAGGGAGAGGACACAGTAGGAAATAAACAAACCTCCTTACCTTTCAGTCTGTCTTTTATTGTCTCTGATAAAGACACTGTAAGCTGAGGCATGTCGTTTGGAATGTACTGTACATTGGCCAGTTTCTCCTTCAGTATTGCATGGATGCATTCCTTTACTGTGGATGATTTAAATCTATCAGGGCAATAAAACAGCAAGAGAAAACCCAGAAAGTTCACACTATGTGTAGAAATATATGTAACTTCCACATATTATAGAAAAATTACAAATTAAAAACCACGGGGGAAAAAAGCCCAGCTGAGATAGTTAACCAGCCCTGCCACAAGCAGAACAAAACATAGGTGTGAAACCAGCCCCTCTGGCAGCATCCCCTGCCTGTGCTCCTCTCCTCACACACCCCACACCCCCCCTTTATCTAGTGTCAAAATTAGCCTGGGTCCCCATAGCCCCGGGGCTCCCCCATTCCTACCCCCAGCGCACACAGCCCCATACCAGCCCCCGAGGCCCAGGGACACCCTTCCCGACAGCCCCACCACAGCTCTCCGCGCCCCGACCCACAGCCGCCCGGGCGCCTCTCCGTTCCCGGCGCACGCTCGGCTCACCGGTGCTGGACGCTGGCCCGCAGGCTGTACGTGTTCCCGGACCCACCGTCCAAGCCCGGGTCGTCCATGGCCGTGGTGCCCCGCAGGCCTCCCCGGCGTTGGTTACTGTGGCAACCGCACCACTTCCGCCTCCCGCGCGTCACGCCGCAACTCACGGCGCTCGGCGCGGTGGTGCTCGCCCTTGTCCGCGGGCCCCCGAGGGGATGGGCGCCGGGGGACGTGAGCGTGGCGGGAGGTCAGAGCGGGAGGGGCAGCGGCTGCCTTCCTGCGCCAAAACCGCTGCGGCCGCACCCGTGCCCGCTGCCTCTGCCGGGCTGCGGGGGCTGTGAGCTTGGCCGTGAGCACTCCGGTGCCAGCAGGGCAGGGGCCCCGTACCCAGAGATGTAGAGGGGTGCGGCAGTGTCCCGGCCCCAGGAGCCTTGCTGGGGCAGTCCTGGTGCTGCAGGGGCAGTGGGGGCCGGCTTAGGAGGGCGCCGCCTGAAGTTGCTGTTAAGGAGCCTTTTCCCCCAGTTCCTGCCTGTGTGTTGCTGCTGCACCCTGTGCTCCTCTCCTGTCTCTGATCCATACTTCCAAACCATCAGTACAGAGACACCAGTCTTGCTCCATTCTTCCAGGAACTTCTTAAATCTTCCAGAAAGGCGTAAAAGTGTCACTCCCCAATACCCCCCCATCCAGTCACATCCTTGTGCCCTTTTCCCTGCCCACAGCTTCTGACTGTCCCAGGGAAGGCTGCTGAGTGGTGGCCACCTCCTGAGAAGCTGACTGACATCCTTCTTCCTTTACTGTTTATCTTGGTGCAGCAATATCTGTGATGATTCTTCCTACTTGCAGTGGGTGATACTGGTAAGAAAGGTCCCCTAGTGCGTCACCCAGCTTCACATGGAAAGTGTGAAGGTGCAGCTGGTGTCAGTGTGGAGCATGCTGCTGCTGGGATGATGTGCAGCAGGGCTGGGGCACTGAGCGTCTGTGGGCAGAGTGCTGCCTGGCCTTGCCACTTGGGAAACAGGAGGTTTTGAGTTTTGCTTGGGATGCACAGATGCCTCTCAACTCGTGCTAGGTCCTGCCCCAGCCTGCTCTGAGAACAGGTGGGTTGTTGGGACCATGAGCAGCAGCAGCAGCTCCTGATTTCCACAGGCTTTAGAAACACCATTTGCTTGAGATGGTCCGTGGGAGCCCTCAGTACCCTTAGTGGCTGGGCATGAGCTCTGCGTGCCAGCAGAACAGGAACAGCACCCCGCTGCCATGCCGAAAGTGGTGGTGGCCACAAGCCATACGTGTGTGGCAACCTTGCATTGCAGTCGCCATTGCCCTGCCCAGGCCCTGCAGATTTCTGCTTGGTAAAGGAACAGTTCTGTGCCTCCGCTCCATTCCTCCGCTTACTCACCCCCCCGGGGCTGCTGCCTTTCTCCTCAGTGTCAGCTGCTGCTGCTCATGCAAATTGTTTGCGTGTGCCTTCCTAATTTCTGAGAAGTATCTGAAAGACCTCACCGCTCTCCTTGTTTATTTGCAAACACCATTAACCGTTTCCTCTTCCTGCCCCAGCCTGCTCCTCTCCTGCCTGGGTCAGACTGACAGATGTGAATTCAGTTAAACCAAAAGGGGAAGGTTCTTTGGGACCTGTGGGTCTCTCTTCTTCAGCCTCTTCTGATGGTGAATTGTGTTCCCCATCTCAATTGGGAAGCTTTGATTTCCCTGGGCTTTGAGGACATTCAGCTCTGGCCTTCACCTGGCTCCATCCCAGTTGTTCGATCATTGCTTGCTTTTTCATCTTCCAAATTTTTAGTGCATGTTATATACCCCAGATGCTTTAAAGCCATTTTGGGACTGACCCTTGATCCTTTGAGGTGGCTGTGTGCCCCAACAGTGAGGGCTGTAGGAGACCAGGGTCTTGGCCAGACCTCAACTGTGGCAGTGGAACCCTTGCCAACATACTGAGCAGGCTTCTTGTTGGGGGAAAAAGGACATTGTGCATCAGAAAAGTGGTGAGATGTACTCACTGTAGTTCCTGTCTCTTAGTTTCAAAGAACAAACTGTTTTCTCCTCATTTTTCCTTCTCTCCCATCCCTTCTTGTGGGAGCAGGCTGCCAATAGGCACCCCATGGCTGCACAGACCCTGCCTGGCTGCCCAGTGCCACATATCCCCCCCAGCACCACACTGCCACGGGCACTTCATGTAAGCACCCATGGATGCCTGTGAACCCAAGTCTGCCCTTTCACTTGTGAGCCAGGCTGGAGCTGAGGGTGTCCCCTGTGGTCCCTGCTTGTTCCATCCCTGGGAGCTTTCCCCCAGAAGTGCCTGTTCCCTCTGCTTGGTGGCCATGTGTCTGTGTGGGAGCACATGGGAGGGGAAGAGGCCAGGACTGGCTCAGCTGATCCCTGCCTCCGTGGGGAGGAAGCAGGGGGCGGGAGGCAGATGGGTTTCCCTCTGCAGCAGAGATGGGCACGTTTCATTTCCCCAGCTCCTGCTGTGCACGTCAGAGAACAAGCCTCCGCTGTGGGGAAGAAAGCACAGAGAAGAGCTGGGGTGGCACAGCACCTCTGCCCAGGTAGAGGACTGACTAGCTCGCCATGGCTCTGGTTACCTCGAAGACAACGTGGGGCAGCATGGAGGTGGCCCTGACCAGGCTCTGCATTGTCCTGCTCTGCTGTGGCCCTGTGCTGGCTGGCTGCTGCCGGGGTAGGTACCGGAGCATGGTGTGGTTGTGACATGGCATGTGTCGTTCACAGCCAGTGGAAAATGTCTATAGGCTGGGAGCTTTGTAGTTAAAAATAGCTCTGGCATCAAGGAGGCAGAAAACCCAAACCTTTTGGGTACGTGTGGCTGAAGCAAGTGAAATGGGGATGCTTGGTGTGTAGAAACAGGGTTAAAGGATGGAGAAGGTGACAGGGTGCTAGCCCATGATGGCAGCACCGGAGATGTGCTATGGGCGCAATTGTCTGGGGTTTGATGTTGAGCCTCTGGGTTTGCCAGTGCCATGCCAGGTCTGGGGTTTTCTGCTCTGGGTCTCACAGTTTCTGTCTGCACCTCCTGGTTTAGACTTGACATTGAGGAGCCAGGGTCCTGCATGTACTTTTGCTCAGGGTGAAGTCTGGGAAGGAATGGGAGCCAGAGGGGAAGGAGTGAGTCTGGGCAGACCGAGCAAGAGCATGGTTTCATCAAACACTGTCCCCACTTCCTCCCAGCCCATTTCTTTCTACGGTCACTTTGGGTGTTTTCTGCCCCAAGGGTGGATGCAGGTCTGGGTGTCCCTTGAAGCAGGTGTTACCTTTGATGCTGAGAGGATGCAGGGAAACATGTAAATCCATCCTCTGTTTTCAGAAATCATCTAAGTGCTTCACTCATTGCTGGCAATGGCACTCATTAGGAAGAGCCAAGCCTGCAGAATATTTTCTATTAAACACAAGAAACCCAGAACACTGCAAAAACTACATCTCTCAGTGTGGGCACCTACCTATCAGTGGCTGTTTCTGAAAAGAGAAGATAAACTTCTTAACGGCAGGAACTTTTCAAACCACTGGCAGTTTGAATTGCTTGGTCAGATAACCCATGTGAAAAATGCTTCTTGCTTTTTCTTGTTCCAAACCAAAGTTAATGCAGCAGCTGCCTTATCCTGCTAGATGGAGCTGGCTGATCTGGGATGTTGTGAGCCTGGGCTGTGTTAGCATCATCCCCTCTGCCTGCATGGGATGAACCCACTGGGTTCACAGGATCCCCTGGTGTGGTTGGCTGGTTGCTCCTGTACATGGCAGGAGCTGGAAAGGGATGGTTACTGTAAGCTCCAGGTTCCTCTGCCCTTTCAGATGGTCTCAGGCTGGAGATGACAAATACAGTGCCCTGGTCAACCCCTGCCCATGCTGTGTCCCAGCACAGAGAAGTGGGCAGACCTGGAGCACCCCACAGGCAGCTGGGCACACAATGGTCTACACTGCAGGGTACTGCCCCAGGCTAGGACTCAGTCCTGGTGGTCCCTCTGCTCACTTTCAGAGGCAGCATCAGCTGGAGGAAGGATGACTCAGACATTTACACACAGTATAGATTTAAAAATAATATAACACCCTACGTCTGTTTTCCCTGGTACAGGGAACCCTGGTTCAGGGTTAATTTTAGGTAGCCCAAAGCACAATTTGCTCTGCTGAAACCAATTCTTGGTATAGTTACTACCCAAGGATCCCCCTCCAGCTGGCAGGCACAGGCTTGGGAGGCGAGAGACAAAAGCTGATGTCGCTGAGATGAAGAATGATGCCTCAGACTGGGCTTGCATCCCTGATTCCCAGCAGGGAGTACAGCTGTTTTCTGAGACCTGTGCCTGCTGTAACCATGTCTGTGTGTTGTTTCCTCTCTTCCAATCAGTGACCTTCTTCCCAGCAATGTTAACTCTCCCTGCAGGTGGCTCAGCCACCTTCTTCTGCAATATCTCCATGGAGAACGAGTCCAGCTCAGAGTACAGCCTCAACTGGTACAAGGAGACTAACCACAGCCAAGCTCAAAAAATTGCTGAGATCAACCCCCAGATCAGCCAGATCAACAGCCAAGTGAAGACAGAGAAGTACCTGCTCACCAACCATGCTCCTGCCTTCAAGTTTGAGATCCTGAACCTCCACCAGAATGACTCAGGCTCCTACTTCTGTGGTCTGATCACCTTCTTTGAAGATGATAATGTGATGGAGAGTAGTAGATCCCACCTGGTGGTCACAGGTCAGCCCGGGGACTGAGCTGATGGGGACACATGGTGCTCTCCCCAGGGCATAAGGCAGACACTACCATGCTGGGAGAGGACCTGCTGTGGACCAGGGGAACACAGCTCTGTCCTTTCCCCTTGCCTTTGCATGCAGGGTTGAGGCCCAGGAAGACAGGCTGTCCTCCCATATCCACACTGCAGCTGGATCTGGCCCTGAGGCCAGAGAGCTCCATCCTGCTAAGGTGGTTCTGCTAGTGATGTTGTAGAGAGCAGTGAGTCCTGACTCATGGATGGTGGCAGGAGACCAGCGTAGGGAGCTGCTTTCACTCACACATGGAGGCAGGAGATAAGTGTAGGGAGCTGCCTTCACCCTGAACAGCCCCTACGGGGATAGGGATTGTGTTTGGGGTGGTGATCAGACCTCAGACCCCTCAAACAGCCAGTGTTGGTGTAGATGGTGTTGTTGCAAAACCATGCCCTGGGAGGGTGTTGTAGCCCTATGGCGTGGGAGACTGAGATCTTGCAGCAAGATCTGCCATACTCTTGCCTGGCAATGTGGGGGTTTTGTGGGGCTGAAGGTGACCTTTTATAAAAAGGAAGAACACTGCAGAAGTCAGTGTCTTTCACAACATCTCTTCCCAATGTGAGCTGATGCGGTGCTGGCCCAAGAACGTGGTAGCGGTGGGGAGGCTTGCCTGGCAGGGAGTCACGCTGCAGGACTGCCTGTGGGTGCAGAGCAGTGCCCTGGCCCCCTGCATCCCAGCTCTCAGTGGTGTGGGATCATCATCACCTGTAACAGGAAGGAACAGGACATGGTCAAAGCATCCCCCTATGTCAGCCCAAAGTGAGGGCCCACGCAGGGATGGCAGGGCTGTAGCAGCCTGCCCGGGACCAAGCCCTTTCAGGGGACAGCCCTCATGTTCCCTGGTTGCCTTTCACAAGGACTATAGAGCCCATTTTACACTCCTGACTTGCTGTCTTATTCCCACAGCAGCCCCTGAGAAGGTGAATGCTACTGATGAGCCTGAGATGGACAAAAGCAATTCCCCAGACTATATCAAGGCCATGCTCCTGGGGATCCTGTTGCTGGTTGGGGCGGTTGTGCTGCTGATCTTTGGCTACCTCACCATCACGTACAGGAGAGGAGGTATGATCCTCTGCAGAGGCCATGCTGTGCCAAGGGTCTGGGTTCTTCCAGGGGACCTGATGGATGATGCTAATCCAGAAAGCCCAGCTGGGACCTTGGGGCAGCCAGATGCCTGCAACTCACTGGGGTACATGGGCTGGTTCAGTGTGCTAAACTCAGCTCTAGCATGCTCCTATGGGACAGGTATCTTCATGCCTAGGGGATAAGGGTGCTTTTGGGCCCTGCTTGCCCTTCATAGAGACCCCAGACCACATGGTGTGGCTCTGCACTACTCATTAGTGTGGTGTGTAGCTGTAGGAGTCCCTTCCATATACCTTGTATGGGCACCTTGGCGCTCTCATCACCACCCTGCTGTGGGCACCTGTGGGGCTTTCCCAGAGGTGACCCCCGAAGAATTGCACCCCACTAATCCTAATTAAACCCTGGGCTGGTATCACACTTGTCTTTGTAATGCTCAGTGTGTTAGATCCCAAGGGGAGAAGGAGGAAGTGTGGTGCAACGGTTGTGGTGTCCAGTGCTTTCGCAGGACATGGGGACTGGGTCAGCCCCAGATGCTCATGCTGTCTTGACATGCAAGCATCTTCTAACCAAACGTGTTATTTTGCAGATATACAGAAACCACAAAGTGAAAACACGCCAGTGGTGAGTTTTCTGTCTTAGAAGCCCTGCCGTGTGCTTCAGGGGAGCATTGTGGCATCGCTGGGGTGCAGGGCCTCCCTTTATCAGCCTTTTACAGGCTATTTGCTTCTTCTGTCTTCTCTGATGCTGCTTGACCTTTTCTGCACAGCTACAATTGCTTTTCTGCACCTCCAGCACAGCCCATCACAAAATTAAAGTATCTGGGATAGGATGGGACCTCTCTAGTTCAACCCTTGCTTGAAGCAGGCTTATCTTTATCAGTGGATTGTGTTGCTGTAGAAAATGGGAGGAAATATGCACTACTTCCTCCCTCTCCCCAATTTATTAAGCTAAAATTTATTTTTCTGCAGCTAGTATCTGTCTCCTCTCTTTCTTTTGCCAGGCACCTCCAGGAGGAGTCTTGCTCCATCTTCTCTGCAACCCTATTAGGTAGCTGAAGGCAGCAAGTAGATCCCCTTTGCTCCCTGTCTCTCTGAGCCGAGCAAACTCAGCCCTGTGCTCTTCTCATGCACCCCATGCCAGCTCAGACAGGTGGGAAAAGGGCTCCTAGCACCACCCTGCCTTCTATGACTGGGTAAGCAGGGACCCCAACCTGCCTGCAAAGACGGATCACATGGCTTCAGCAGTTATCCCAAGGCTCATGGTCCAGTTTGTCTTAGCAAATGCTATCCCAGGTCTGTGTGTCTTTCTGCTTTGTATAGCTCTTGCCCTTGTCCTACTGGAATGCTTCAGAGCTGGTTTTGGCACTTGCTGTAAAAAGGTTTGTGCTGGGGATGGCAGGTACATCTGGATGATGAATCACCCCAATGGAATTTCCTTGCAGAAGGAAGAGAAGCCCCCTGTGGTGTCCGTGTCCACTGTGGACTATGGTGTGCTGGAGTTTCAGTGTGACCAGCACATCCAGGTCCCCCCTGAGACCTCACCAGTTGACCAGACCGAATATGCCACCATCATCTTCCCAGAGGAGAAACCTGTCACACCAGAGCGGGGGAAGAAACACCTAGATGAGAGGATGTGGCAGCTGCAGTTCCAGCCCTGCTGAGGGCTGGGGTCCCTCCTTGCTTGAGGAGTGCAGGCAGCGACAGGCTGCCCTGGCCCCTCACTCCCACCACAGGTTGTAGATTGGAAAAGTCCAGTGTGCCAGGACTGGAGCAAAAGGTGCTGCTGCTGGACTTGAAATTGGACAGTCCTGGCTGTGGTGGGACCATGGCCATGGGGTGGGTGCCGGGAGACAATGAAGGTCCCTGCAGGGTTTCTCATGCTGCCTCTTCATACAGGGCAGGGAGAAGGGGCTGTGGCAGAGCAGTGATTTACACCATGCTTCAATTTTCTGCCTCCACCTGGGGTTCTCTGGAATGGACATGCTCCTTCCCTCACCCAGGTCTGACCAAAGCATGACTGTGGGAGGAAATCCTGGAGGCCAAAGTGGGAGTGGATCCTGAGAGATACTGCTCAGAGAAGCCTGGGCCTGAGGGATTCTCATTGCCCAGGGCAGACACTGCCTTGTGTACGGCTATTTAAAGAAGCCCCTGGGAAGAGGGCAGCTGGCTCTCCTCCTGCCTCCAGGCACTTCCCTCCTCTGCAAGGGGGGGAAAATATCCCCTTGTCCCTCCCCCCAGTAGGTGGGAGGTGGATTTGGCTCAGGGGTTGAATAAAGGGTTTCACACAGGGGGAGTCTGTTGCCTTGTGATGGCAGGCTTGTGGGCAGCCAAATAACATCTCTTGGCAGCATGCAGGCGAGAGCTGGGAGGCGGCAGCATCTGTTGTGGTTCCTGGGCCTCTCCATACCATACACAAACTGCTCTTCCATGAAGCTGCTCTTAATAATGCAGAGAGGCTTCCACTCTTATTCTTCTCACTGTTGTATGAGCTGGTTACTGGGGTGCAGCTGCAAACCAAGTCCCCCCTTACCAGGCTCATCTCTGGGCACTTGCACAGCCCATTGGGGATGAGCATCTCTTGCGGTGGCCATGGGCCTGGCTGCCGTAAGCCAGGGAAAAGCTTCCAGCATGGTTCTGTGTACGGCCTTCTGGCTTGAAACTTCCATTATCCCTCTTGAAAGCAATGCTGGGGCTGTGCTGTGTGCCAGAAACAGAACAGAAAGAAGTGACACCACTTGAGAGGGGGAGAAACCCTGGTAAGGAGTGGTTTTGGAGGTAGCAGAGATCTGCTGCAAGACCACAAAACCCAGAGAACAGTCACTTGCATCTCCCATTTTAGCGGCACTGTCAATAGGTTTTATTTCCTTTTATCTCCCATAAAACCAGTGCAGCCTTGTGGGTGCCAGCCTGGGTGCTGGGGGAAGTGGTGAGGCATGGCAGGCACTGCAGTGTGTCCCCTGCGGGGGGCTCAAAAGTCCCCAACAAACCTCCAGAGGGGACCAGAAGGGATAAACATCCATGTAGGATGGCTTTCACCCTTCCTCAGGGCAAGACAGTGGTTACAGTGGCCCCCCTTGGTCACCAGTGCCACCGAAGGCTCCATGTGGCTACCACAAGCAGTAACTCCCACATCATTCATTCACACCAACACATAGCTCAGCCTGTCAGGACTTTTCTACAAGCAGCAACCCCACTCCTTGCCCTGATGGCTCTGGCAGAGACCTGCAGCCGGCTGGGCTCAGCTTGCCCGGAAAGCCAAGGCAGGAGGCGGCTGCAGCAGGCTAGAAGCAGGAGCTCAGTCAGCAGTTTTGCTTTTGGCTTTCCCATCAGAGGTGACACCAGCAAGAGGGTGGGTCCTACTTCATATTTTCCATCCTGCCTCTCGGGCAGCAGAGGTGCCGGGTCTGCAGCCTGTCCTGCTCCCTCTGGCTGCGGGACCTGGAGGAGGTTCTTTTACCTCTCACCTTACTGAGAAGTCCACAGTTCTGGCTTTACTAGTTCCATCATTTCACATCCCTCCTTCCTCTGCCCCTGCCTCTTACTCCATATCAGAGCCCTTCTGCTTTTGCTTACCACTGCACCCATACCAGTTGGCTGCCCGCTATTTGTGCCAATTGGAAGGTTTATGCCCCTTCACTCCAGATTAAGCAGAGACCCAAACTCATTTACACTTAGGATGCTAAAATTCGTGTCAGGTTTTCTGGGGGAGCTGAACTGACACCCTGAAGTCATAGAATCCTAGAATTGTTTGGGTTGGAAAAGACCTCAAGACCATCCAGTTCCAACACCCCTGCTGTGAGCAGGGACACCTTCCACTAGACCAGGTTGCTCCAAACCCTGTCCAGCTTGGCCTTGAACACTGCCAGGGATGGGGCAGCCACAGCTTCTCTGGGCAACCTGTGCCAGGGCCTCATCACCCTCACTGTCTTTTGGCTTTCCGTACCTGCACCAGTAAGAGGCTGAGCTTTGATGGGCCTGGTATGGCTTTGGGGTACATCCAGCTGCTTTGCTGGCTGTGGAGGGGCATGGGTGGCAGGGTTTCAATGATCTTTGCTTTAGGCAGAGGAGGTTTGCTGCAGAGCAAACAGGCAGACCCTACCATCTGGCTGTCTTGTTTGACCTTGCTCCCTGCAGCACTGCAGCTGCTGGGGCTGTCCCCTCTGCCACAGAGTCCCAGCCTTGTCCTCAGCATCCCATTTTGGGAAGACTGACGCTTACAGCAGTGCAAGCAGGAGAAGAACAAGGCCCTGTAAAATTAAATAGCACCTGGATCTGACTCTTCTGTGCTCTAAGGATGTACCATCACTGGGAATTACTCCTGAAAGGCCAGAAGGGAGAGGGCATAGGTTTGGATCTGCTCACCTCACTCCTATCAGTATAATGATGTGAGTGACAGAGGATGCGAATGACAGCCTCTTTCGCTGTGCTTTGTGCTCACAAGCACACAACAGACAAACTGAAGGGTTCCAATTATTTTTTTCTCTGTATCAACCCAGAGTGAGCATCCCCAGCCTGGCTATGGGCACTGATGTGAAAGCACAGACAAATGAGCACAAAAGCACATGCACAACTCCCCATGCAAATCTGGGTGCACACCTCTAGATCTGTACAGTTACTGTGTGTCAAATAATGCACACCTCTGCAGACACACTGCACCCAAACCACCCCATCCATACACAGCACCTCCTCCCATCCCAGCACCTGGGTGCAGCTGAGCAGGTGGCTGCAGGCACCAAAGTGGCTGTGTTTCCTGCATGCCTTGTTCTGGCAGAGCAGCTGCTTCCAACTGGGGGCACCCAGCATTGCCACCACAGCCAGTACCAAAATGCTTCACCAGCCCCCTGGCATCATACCTGGGCTCATCCCCCAGCCCATGTTGGGGTCTTGATGACGAGGAAGGGCCAGACCCTGGTGGAAGACCTCAGAGAGCTGATTGCTGTCAGCATCTGCAGGAAGCTGGATGTGTGACTTCAGCATGCCCAAACTACTATACCTAGGTAGCAGATGTTAAAAGCCAGCCTGGTTCCCTATATACCCCAGCCATTATTAAAGGTGATTGGGAACAACATGTGAGCAAGCATCCCTTAAAGAAACTTGAGCCCAAAAACCAGGTCTCAAGAAAACTAATGAGCTGCTTGCATCAGTGTCTTCAAGGAGAACTATGCCATGGGGCAGCAAAAGCACCATTCCTACAAAATGAGACATTGCAGATGCCGGGGTCAGGGGAAGAAGGGGAGGGCAGGTTATGTGGCAGTAAGGTCACTTACAAGTAAGCACTCTCCTGGTCACTGGGAGGTCTCAGCTGTGTTTCAGCTTAGAAGAGGTTGGGCTGGAGGTACTGAAGTATTTGGCTCCTGGGTTAATGGCATGATCTGTGGGCTACTGGACAGGTTGCCTGGACCCCTAACCACGGCAGCTTATACAGCCCTGGTGTGTCTGCAAGGGTCCAGGCCCACTGCATCTCCTCTGTCTTGTCTTACTAAGAACCTCGCCCTGTTGCCGAGCCTGCTGCAGGCTTGCAGAACATCTGCATTTCCTTCTGCCACCCTCATTTTGCTTTCTTTTGTTTTGCTTTGAATCAGCTCCAGGGTTTCTCCTCATCTCACTTCTCTTTGGTGGGATATGCTGCTTCCTTTGGTGGGATATGCTGCTCCCTTTGGTGGGATGTGCTGGTGACAGCAGGCCAGATCCTGGTGTGGGGGGTTCAAAGGGCTGGGAAGGAGCCCTGACCCTGCCCATCCCACTGCCCCAAAGACCAAACCCACCACCTGTGGCACTGAGCCAGAGCTTTGTTGGAGGGGGCTGAGCTCTCTCCTGATGCCTGGAGGGACCATTGTGAGGCTCAAGAGGCCATGTGGGATAATACCTGCCCACATCTTCATGTCTACTTCCTTCCTTAAATCTCTCCCCATTCTCCAGCATCTCTCTCCACCCCAGAAGTCCAGGGCAATGGGGCAATGACTCATCTCTACAGTTCAGCTTGGGCATATCCCTATTTCCAAAGGACCTGGTCTCCCTTGCCTCAAATCCAGCCTGAGAAAAGTGCAACCCACTTGCCCAAGGGCTTGACTATGAAGACAGTCCAGCCTGGAAGGGAACCTACAGCCCTAGTTTGTCCCTAGAGGCAGTGGGTTTCACCGCGATGGGATGACCACCATTCACCACCAACAGTGGCAAGGTTGGAGGGTGACAGGAATGCAGAGAGATGTCATGGAGCTGTGTCCCAGGAGGATACAGATGCCCAATTCACCATCTGCTTCAAAGAAGGGGAAAAAAGAGGACCTGCCTCAGTACCCAGAAAACTGCTGGAACAAATTAGTAAGGACACCAAGCGGTAAACACTGAGAGGGCAGTGCTGGGGCTGGAACATAGGTTGAGCAGGAACATGTTGTGTCAAACCAATCTCATTTTCTCTTCATTAGGGCTGGGTACTGCAGGGAAAGCAGGAGCGATGCTATCTCCGTCCTGCCTTATGTGACATTCTCATAAGCAAATAGGGTAAGTGGGAAATTCTACCCTTGTGGGTAGATGGGTACCTAAGAAACTGTAGCCCATGAGCAGTTATTAATAGCGTGTGATAGCAGACACATCAAACAGGGGTTTTCTGAGGAAGCATGGCTCAAATGAAGGCAACAGGCTATTGAGGGAGGGTGTAGGGCTGTCTGGGAGGAGGGCTAGAATTCAAATTCACCCTGATGATCAGGAGAAAAGAGCAACAATGCCCTGAAAGAATGACTGATGGAAAAGCATTGGGTGTGTTTAGTCCAGGAAGAGATGAGGGAGGTCTTCAGAATGGGAGAAAAGCCCTGGTAGGAGCAAGCAGTGAAAGGCAGAGAAGTGTTTAGAGTTATGCCCTGCTGTTTGGACGGCAGAAAGAGCTTTGGGAAACCCTCCTCTCACACAGGCAGTGCACCCGGGGGTGGGAGCTGCACTCTAAAATAATCTCAGGCAGCACGAAAGCAGCAGGGAAATTACCCCATGGGCTGCACCCTGTGTTTGCCTCCAGCAGTCATCCTGTGGAGCAGCCACAGCCAGCACGCTGGTATGGAGAGGATCTGTCCCTGGCAGGGTCTGTCCAGCCCAGTGTCAGTGTGCTGGGGCCATGACATGGCTTGTCCCTAGTCCATGCCGGGGTCTGGGGGGAACCGGCAGGAGCAGCTTTTGTTGCCAGGTGGGTGCCAGCTGGCGTCAAGGTGCTCGGGCAGCGCCGGGAGGTGTGCGCGGAGTGGAACAGGACGTAAAAGCACTTTCAGCTCCGTGGGTGGTTCTGGGAAAGTCCCTTTAGTAAAAGCAAGTGAAAGGCTTTAATAGTGGGAGCAGCACCAGGCTCTGTCACACAGATGACTGCAAGGGCTTTGTACGTTGTGAGTCGAGATCTGAGCTGTGTTGCCATGATGTAACACGGGACTGGTTTCCATCACAGCCGGAATGGAGGCAGGGGCCTGTCCCCACACTAGGGATGCCATCAGATTCCTGTTGAGGAGTGTGCCTGAGGGGCAGCATATTCCCCCCTGGGGTGGGCAGTGGGGGGGGCGGTGCCTGCACCATGGGGAGTGTCTCTTCGCCCTGTGGCAGCAGCTGGAACGAAGAGCTGTGCTGACCCCACAGATTCCCAGGATGAAGTGAATGGTTTTCTTGGGTGAGTATGAGAGTGCCAGGAGAGAGGGCTGCTCCTCCTCCTTGAGGTTTGGGTGTTCAACACATGTGTGGCTGCCCTAGAAGTAAAGGGGAGATGTCAAAATCCTTAACTTTTTCCTGCATTCGACCCTCCCTGCCTAGGGTAAATCTCAGCCCCTAACACAGAGGAGTCCAAGGGGATGTGCAGATGCTGCTTCCCTTCCAGCAGCAATAATCAGAGGCTCACTGTGGTTGCTGGGACCTTTGTTCATTGCCTGCCTCCCTTTTGGGATCTGGAGGATGAGCCTGATGTGCTGGTGCCTCTCGAGACCTCACAATCACTGTCACCTACTGCTGGCAGTCACCATGCCACTCTCATGTGGACACAGGTGCTGTCATCTACATCCTCAGCAATCCCAGGTCCTCAGCCAGCTCCGGGGCAGGGGCAGCCACTGTGCCTGCTGTTTGGGGCACCCAGGCTTTTCAGATGGTAAGCTGGAAGAGGTGCCACAGCGGCAGACTTTATTTCAAGGCAATGTGGAGTATTTTAAGCCTTATTCATAGATTCTTATGACCATTTTTAAACAGAGATTTGTCCTGCTGCAGACTTTAATATCTTACAGTCTTTGCTTCAAACCCTCCCTGCTTCTGGGAGCCTGAGTGCTGCTTTGAGCACTCAACATGAGGGCCTGCCATAACTTTCCATGGTGACTTCATCCTTGGCAGCCACCCAGCACATTTTTTCCAAGGTTGGGCATTTTCTTGAGTTTTGTGCCCTGTATGTGCACAGGATGGTCTCCTCTGAAAGCTTCATGTTAGGTGACATGTCTTTATAGAATCATAGAATCATGGAGCAGTTTGGGTTGGAAGGGGCCTTTAGAGGTCATCTAGTCCATTCCCACTGCAGTGAGAAGGGACATCTTCAACTAGGTCAGCTTGTTCAGAGCCCCATGCAGCCCCATGAATGTTTCCAGGGATGGGGCATTTACCACCTCTCTGGGAAACCTGTGGCAGCGCTTCACTACCATAGTCATAGAACAGTTCAGGTTGGAAAGGAAGGACCTTAAGATCCTCTAGTTCCAACCCTGGTTGCCTTTCTGGGCTGTGAGTGCACACTGACAGTTCATATCCAGCTTCTTATCCACCAGTTCCCCAAGTCCTTCTCTGCAGGGCTGCTCTCAATTTCCATGGCAGGCTGAGCTTGCCTCATCAAGCTGCAGATCTTCCTCCAACTCAAGAGAAGTCGTCATTTGGCCTCTTATCTAACCTGCTTCCTGTCCTGCATTGCTCTCCATGGGATGTCCCAGGAGACCTGCACACCTGAAGAGAGGTAAGCTGGAGGGCAAAGGGCTGCAGACAGCTCTAGTACTCTCAGCTCAGAGCACACATCACTGTTTTTGGTTTTACATGCGGTACCAGCCTCCCCAGCTTTCCACCCTGCGGTTTCACGTCAGGCCTTTTTCTGCTTGACTTGGCTGAAAAGTGTTAGAAACAGCCTGTATCTGGTGGCAGCTATTGAGAGAGGTAAAGCTGCCAAGACCTGTGTTTTCATGGTGGGTTTCACTTCTTTCATTCCTACACTGGGCACAATCTCAGCTGGTTAACCCCTGCTCCCGTGATGGTGATAGGCACAGGCAGCCTGGCAGGGGGTTTCCTCTCAACATCAGTGCCTACTACAGATGGAGTAGCATCATGGGAACACAGCTTCAGTGGGGTTGGGAGCTCATGTGTGGGGCTTTGTGAAACCCTCCTTTGTCCTTGCTTTGGAGGACATTCCACCTGGTCAAGATGTGGTGTAGCATCAGCAGAGCCTATTGACATATGGATCAGGATGGAGCATTGCTGCTCATGTGGGAGCAAAGGTTCCCCTCTCCAAGCACAAATACGATGTGCAAAGAGGATATGTTTGGAGAAAAGACTGTTGCACACGTCTTAGCACTCAAAAGCTATAAGCTTGAACTGCAGGCTTGGTCACTGCTGCTTGCCCAGCTCCAGGTGAGACCATGAGGATCTGGCAGGACATTTTTGCAGAGAAGTTTGCAGAATGCACTTAACAGAGCTGTGGACACTTCAGAAGGATGATACCCTTCAGGTGCATGCCCTCAAGCCTGCCTGGAAGGAGTCTGTGCAGTGCCATGCTCTTGGGAGGTAGGGGGCTGCTGACTTGGTCCTTATTGGAGCAGGACAGGGGACAATGGGCTGCCATGGAAGACCTTTCCCTTTCTCAAGGTTTGCTTGTAGGAAACAGCTTTTGACACAAAAGGGCAGTTTGCAGGTGGGTGAGGCTGTGAGGAGTTCTCCCATTTTGTTCCAACCTTAGTGGTTTATTGTCAAACTGGAAAAAATCATGGTAATTGGAAAGGAGGAGAGAGCGGAAGCTCCACAGGGCCGAAGGGCAGCTGGTATTTGGCCAGAGTTTCTCCATGTTGGTGTCAAGATACAAAGATCTCCTCCAGTGGGCAGAGGTAGTTATACCACACTCAAATCTGGGTTTGCACCCAGAGGATGAGGATGGGGAAAGCTTCTACCTGCTGGGACATGATGCGGAGCCTCAGCAGTCCCTGCACGAGGCTGCAAGGTTGCACAGCAGAGAGATCTGCATTGCTGATGAGAGGCCCAACCCCAACCATTTGTACCCCAGGCAGGACCCTGGGCATCAATCTGCCACCCTGACCAGCTGGCAGCAAACAGAGACCTGGGCTGCAGCTCCCACGCAGATTGTGCAAGATGAAGAGTTGCGGGTTGCACGCTTTTTGATTCCTCAAGACATCTCCTCACCTGCCCTGCAGCCTCCACCCACACCTTCCTTCTATTTGTCTTCTTTTTTCACTTCCCCATCTGTGAGATTGATGCTGGCTTTCTGCTGAGCTGTGATGAGCTGGTATGGGTGAGGGGCTAGAGCACCAAACAGACCGGGGGCCCAATGCTTCCCACCCCAAGGACCGCCTCTCCTGGGAGTGGAGCCGGGATGGGCTAAAAATGGGACCAGGGTGGTGCTGGCAGTCAGCCTGGCTCCTGAGATCTTTAATGCTTGCACCAGCCCTGAGCTTACATCTGTGTTGGACTCCCCAGACACTGTCATCATGCAGTTAGGGGAGGACAGTTCAGTGTGAAGCTTGCTTGAGTGAAATTAATCCATCAGACCTGACTGCCCTGGTCCCTGCTGGCTGCGTGAGAAGCCGCTGGCTGAACACAGGGAACCTAGCATTAGCTGATCTTCTCTGTGCCCTGGCAGGTTTCAGTGCTCCCAGTGCTTTCATGAGTGGTCTTTGGCCAAAGTCCACATCGTGTTCCACATGCACCAGTGCCAGGGCTGGGGCATGGTGCGGATGTGAGCCTTCCACCAAGCTTGCAGGCGGTGCCCAGATCCCCGACTGGAGGAGCCTGAATTCATCCTGGAGACTGTGGAAGCTTCTGCACAACATGGTGCTGAAGATCCTCAAGTACTTCTGCTGAGTGTGCGTTCAGCCCTCTGACCTCCTGGAAGTTGTGCTGGATGCGCTGGCGACATGGCCACATGACAGTGCCCACCATGAGGGCTGTCAACTCGGCCTTTGCAGTGAGACACGGCTGCACCTGGCGTCGAATGCCTGGGAGCCCTTGATGGATGCAGACAAGGGCAGGACCCATCACACCCTTATGAGGCCTTATGCAATCCCAATCCACCACCCCTCACACTTCAACAGCAGCTTCCCTTGGAAATGCAGCTGCTTCATTGGCAGCTCCTTGCTCTGTGTTCTGGCAGTACTCCTCTTTGTCCTATTTTATTTCATCTAGAAGTAGTGGAGCTTGCAAACTGGGGTGATGGCTAGGGACCTTTTGGAGTGCCTGGAAAGTTGGGTACCCAAGGTCAACTTCCCCAGCTCCTGGACATATGGGGGCACAGTGGGGTGCCTCAGCCAGGCACCTCATCCCACAGTCTCAGGGAGCCTGGTGGATCTGATGGTTTCTCATGAGACATTTTGCATAAGGATGACCTCAGCTGCCCAATGCAAAGGACAAATGTACTTGCAAGAACAAAACAAGCCCTTTCTCCTCAGTTCAAAGATGTATTTGTGCTTTTTCATTTCTCCAAAGCCCTTTTTAGGTGCATGTGAGCAGCTTGGAGGGAAGCTGAGGGCTGACTTTACCTACCATCTGGGCTTAGCTCCAGGGAAGCATTCTCCCCTGCCTTAGGAGCTTAGGAGCACCTAGAGCTGGAAGTCTGCAGCAAAGCCATGGGGAGCTGGTGCCCGTGGTCACTGGTACTGCCTCCTGTGAGCTGTGTGCAGCAGCATCTGCCCTGGCCCTGTGCACTGAGTGTCACCAGGGATCAGGAGATTGCTTCATCCTCCAGAAACATCTGGGTGTTGAGCTTTTACAAGGTACTCCTTCTTAGGAAGTATCATGATAAGACTGGGGATAATGCTTTTAAACTGTAAAAGGATAGATTTACATTAGCTATTACTGTAAGGGTGGTGAGACACTGGAACAAGTTGCCCAGAGAAGTTGTGAATGCCTGACTTTGAAAATTATTTGATGCTGAAGATGGACATGGTAGAAAAAGATTTCATGACAATTGGTGGAAAAAAAAAAGGGCCGAAGGAAAGGCAACAACCAAACCCAGCATCACTTGTGCAGCTTGCATAGTGTCAAGCCTTTACAGTGCTCACTGTGGGTTTGCTTTTTTGCTGGTGTTTCTCCTGTATTTTCATATATGCAACCTGCAGGCTATTGGTTAAAAAGATAAAAGCAAGAATAACCCCCTGTGTGATCCAGGGGCCGTTTGGGGGTTTGTTTCTTAAGCGCTCTGTCCTGCTTATTCCACCGATTCTCCCCTTCCCCAGCGCCTTACCTTCTCTGCAGCCTCTGCAGCCCTGGCCATGAAGCCAGCAGGTGGAGCTGCACTAAAAGCACTGGACCGCCAGCACTGGAATTCGACAGCATTCCCCAGATGGTGGACACCCTCCCTGCCATCCCTGTGCCCAGCTGTTTGCCTGTAGCTTGGTCCCCCCATACCATTTCCTGCGTGGGTATAGTCCTGGTCTGTGAATGAATTGGTCTCTCACTGTGATTTTCCAGTCTCACAGCACTGGAGATGCAGACATCGTGCAAAGCACGGGATCTCAAACCTTTACAGACCCCCAGCAAGAGCAACAGCCACAGCAGCAGGGCTGGGGACCAGCTTGGTGCCAGCAGCAGGGACTTCCCCAGAAAGAAGAGTCAGCATGACCTGTCTGCGTTGGAGTATCAGTGATGCCTGGACCATTTTGGCCGTAGGAACAGTAGCTGAGGGAAAGCTTGGGACTCAGAGTCTTGTGTCTAAATGGACCTGTCTTTCTGTCTCTCTTTGCTTGGGGTGGCTATGTCTGAGTGGCTCTGCTGTGGAAGGAGGAGGCTGATCCTGCAGCCTGGACCGATTCCCTTCCCTCCTGTATGGCTCTCTGCACTGAGAGCAGTCCTCCCTCTCCCTGCTGGCGTTATGTCATGAAGCAGAGACACGGCCAAGTTTCTTGCTGCCCATAGCCCTCTCTTTTCCATGCTGAGGTTTTCCCAGCCCCAGTCATCATGTCTGGCTGGCTGCAGCCTCTCCATCCATTCAGCTGCTGAGGGGGAACTCCCTTGCCTCTGCCTGGGAAGCCAGCTCTAATGGAGACCACATCCCTGTAGGGGTCCTTACTCTCCTGCTTGGGTCTCTCTGCTCTTTTACAATGGCAGAGCCATTCCCTGCTCCCTTGCAATGCCCTCTGCTCACACCCTGTGCTCCCCCACCCATGGCTTTGTGTGTATATGCTGCTTTTTCCCTGGACCCCTGCCTGCTGCTGCCAGCTTGCCTGCTTGTTTCTTCATGCTATGCATGCATGTCCCCTCCATCATGCAGTCTTCATCCTCTCCTGTGCATACATTGGTTTCTCAACCACACCCTCATGTTTTGAGTCCTTCCAGGATACCCCACTCTGACATGCAGTTGTGCCCATCTCCCACTTGTTTCTTAGTAAAATGCCCTCCCTCAAAGTGCTGCTTTTCACGGCTCTTGGCACTTTTGGAGCCCAGAGCAAGCCCTGATGGCTCAGCCCCTTAGGATGCTGAGTGGTCACCAGCCCTTCAGCTGGAGCAGGGAAGGTAAGCCCATTCCTGGGGCTGAAGGGTGAAGGATGCTCTCTCCCCCATGGATCCTGGGCCTGTCCCTTACCTGTATCCCCTTGGTCCATCTGATGTTGGGCTGTGCTGCAGCCAACTCTCAGCTCAAATCTGGCCTTCAAATGCAGCCAAGGACAGGCAGACATCACCAAGGGATGTTTGGTTGACCCTTCACTGGAGCCAGCTTTGTAAATGGCTTTCTCCATGCCTATCTCTCTGGAGAGAACCTCTCACCACTTTTGCAGGTCACGAAGTACCAACAAATGCAAATGGTGGTTGTTGTTCTTGCTTCTCTCCTCTGCTGCCCTTTCCTAGTGCTGCCTGCAGCCAGCCACAGTGGCCGCAGGGCAGGGGGGATCTGCACTCGCAGCACAGCAGCTTGATGAGCTGGGGATGAGGGCTGGGTTGCATCGGGGATTTCCCAGCAGAGCTATTGATGGGAGGCACAGGAGAGTCTGCATTATGACTTATCTATTTTGGTGCAGCAATATTTTTTAGCTTGCCTTGGAGCTGTCTAGGCTCAGATCCTCCAGTTGGTGGTCTAATGCTCAGGGCAACATGCCCTGATCTTGATGCTTCTGTCTCCTGCCCTTCATCCCTTGGATGTCTCTGGACATGTTCGCAGACTGTGAGAAAGTGAGCCAGACCCACCACCCTCCTCCCTGCTGTCAACTCAGAGGAGCCCAGTGCTGCTATTTCAGTTCTGTGCTGTAGGAAAATAGGGATCAATAACCCATCTCCCAGCCCTGTACCCAGACACATGGTAGGAAACAGTGCCCATGATTTCAAGCTGGATTTTCACAGCCTGTGATGCAGAGAAGAGATGCTGGGCAGAGCTGTGTCCCTGCCTCAGCTGCCATCTGCTTGCTGCGGAGTCTCTGCTATAAAGATGCATTCTCTCAATCCAACATCTAGTGAGGAAGGGCTGACTCTTCACCCTTTTTAAAGCAAAAGTAACATATCTGTTATTCTTTCTGTATGTCAGTTGAACCCAGATTTAATTGCTGTTCCCAGCGAACAGGTTGCTGCACTCTCCTGCTGCCACTGCCCCTATCTTCAGTGAAGTGCTAAGGTTATAAATAATTGAAGGGCAGAATCTCATCTTCTGCCATATTTTGCAATTTGTATTCTTGGATGGTCGGGGTCTGTCTTAGCCCACGAAGCTGCACAGGCCATGGCTGAGCAGCCGTTGGGGTGACGGACAGTGTGAGAATCCCCCTGGGAGAACAGGCGCATGTGGCAGGGACTAGCAAACAACATAATGTTCCTCTTGGAATAAAAGCCCGAGGGCACAAGCTCAGTACATATCAAAGTTTTATTTTGTTTCAGGAGGAAGGTTACGCAGAACCATCCTTATGTGACATCGGATATTTTACAGAATGTAGTATCAAAAAAAGAAATATATATATGTATGTATATATAAAAATACCTTGCAGTTACATGACATAACCAAGAGTACAGTTCTTAGCGTGTCTGCAAGTTTAACCTTCCTTAGGCCTTGTGCTCCTCTGCATGCTCTACAAATGGCTTTTTGGGTTATACCAAAATGGCTGAGTGGTTCATTCACTGTTGACTCTGTCTTTGCATGGCAGAACCAAAGGAGGAGGAGGAGGAGAGGTCCAAAAAAGGCATGCAGAGAGGACAGCAAGGCAACTTTTGCATGTGGCTTACAGCTATAGGAGAGCTGTAAGGCAAGTGAAGGAGATTGTCCTTACTGAAGGAAGGCCAGCTGGCCTTAACTTGTTCCTTGGTGGGTTTACTTGTTTCTGTGGATCATGGAGAATGGCTGGGGAGATATGGATACTTCTTGTGTGATAAATGAGCTAGGGTCAGTCTAGAATGGCTCGGACATCTGCAATAGGCCAGTGGATCCTATTAGAACAAACACTAAATACCATCAACAGCCTGTAAATCAGCCAAACCTTAAAAGCAGTTAGAAGGGATGAACTTCTTGAAATAATGAATACACTGCCATGCAGGACTACCCAGGCCCCTAAAAAAGAGGTGGAACCACAGGAAGGACACTTTGTCTGAAATGATTCTGCTGAAAATAAGTATTGCTTTGGTACAGCAGGTGTGATGTTGTCTCATGTGTTGGAAAACTTTCCCTGGGAGGGCTGCTGTGGCTGGAAAACATTCCAAGTGCTAGTCTGAAGGAAGACTGGAGAGGGCTTGAGGTGATAGAGGGCTGGAGAAGTTCTAGTGGCTGGAGGTGAATGTGACAGTGGGTCCAAACCCCACTCCCTGTCTTTGTGTTTTCTGTGGGTCATCCATCCCACATGGTGGGATAAAGGTAGCCCATTTGAGTTGGTGCTGTCTTGGCAGCCATGGCTGAAATTTAGGGCTAACGTGGATACCTCCTCACATCCCTGGGGCCAGATTGACATCACCTGAGATGCCATCAGGCAGGGAGGTTTGTTTGCAAACAAAAATAACAGCAAACCCTCAGGGCTGCCTCAGTACTCCTACCTTGCACAGAAAAAGTGTTAGACAGAGGGGGGGCTGTGAGATCCAGGCCAGCTTGGCTGGGTTTTCTGCACTGTCTGTAGCCTCTGCAGCTCCTGCAATTGCATCTGATGGTAAGATCAGGCTGGAGAGCATGGGTATGGGGACAATTCTCTGTGCAGCCCAAAGCTCTGGTGGCAGGGAAATGCTGCTTCCATTGCTGTGCCTTTGTCCTGGCTCGGAGGGAGGCTCCCCAGGAGTGTGGGTTGAGGTCTGCAGATAGGCAGCACAAGCTGAGGATGCCAGCTGAGATTTTGCCCTTCGCTCCCTTCCTCCAGCTCCCTAGCATTTCCTAGGAGTACAAGAAAAGGGATGCGGGACCAAGCAAAACAAATGATGGGGAGGGCTGGCAAAGGCCTGGCGTGCACTGAGTGTTGTGGCTACTGCTTGCGAAAGACCAGAGTCTGGAGCACATTAAACAGCAACAACAAAAGAAAGGGAGCTGTGGCAGTTGGCTGCTTAGTCACTCATCTCTCCAGCTCCGGGTCTAGAAATGTCCACCTCTCCGAGGAGCCTGTTTTCTTCTCCACCCAGTCCACATAGTTGGAGACTTTAGTGTACACACCATAGACCTGCTTGCTCCCGCACTCCTCCGGGCCACCCCATGAGACCAGCCCTTGGGCCACCCACCTCCGGGTTCCCGGGTCCTGGATAACGAAGGCTCCTCCGCTGTCTCCCAAGCAAGTGTCCTTCCCACCTTCATAGTAGCCGGCACAGAACATGTTCTCAGTCACACTGTAGTTCCCTGACCGTGACTCATAGCTGGTCTTGCACTCTGCGTGCAGCACCACCGGCAGCTTGACGTACTGCAGGATGTCGGACAGTGTCCTCATGCCCGAGCTGATGATCTCGTCCACCGTGATGTTGGGGTTGGAGATACCCCAGCCAGCCACCAGCCCCAGCGTGTTGGGGTGAGGCCCCTCCAGCTCGTGCTCAAACTGGGGCAGGCAGACAGGCATGACATAGTTCCCCATGGTCACCTTCTCCTTCAGTTTGACCAGAGCAATGTCATGGTTGTAGTTCTGGATGTCAAACTCCTCGTGGAGGATGATCCTTTCTACTGTCCGGTTGACAGCCTCCATCTTGTTCCTCACATCGTGAAGGGCCAGGTAGACAGTGACGTGCTCCTTGGAGACGGGGATGACAGTCTTGTCTCGGCGCTGGGAGCGCAGCACGTGGGCAGCTGTCAGCACCCAGGAGTCTGAGAGCAGGGCCCCACTGCCAAACCATTTGTCGTTGGGCACACGGGACATGTCCTCCACCACAATCAGGGCCTGCCAGGGGAAGAAGCCGGGCTCTGCGTTCCGGCCACCAATGATGCGCTTGATGATCCCTGGCAGAGGACGAGCCGGCCGGCCACACACTACAGGCAAAAGGGACAGGACAGTTACTGCCAGCACTTCAGAGCTTCGAGCAGGCTGGACATTACACCTCACTCCCTACACTAACAGGTCTTTGGAGTTAGTCTGGAAAAGGAACACATCTGTCCTCCTGAAGGGTTTTGCTTCCTAAAGTCAACCCCAGCTTCTTTTTTGTTTTCTTTCCCTGATGGAATCATTTCTAGTGGCAGTGGTTTGCCTTCCTGGAAAAGGGGTGGAAAAGGAGGAGCTGTTGCCCACTGGGCACGAATATGGACAGTCAGAACTGCGTACAGCACACTGCGGAGCCTTGGAGGCTTTCATCCAGGGTTAGCTATCCCAAAGCTGTACCAGATCTCCTTACACTGAAGTCAAGCATGGATTCAGCAAAACACGTGAGCCAGGGTAGGACTTCAAGCATGTTAAGAGGTATCAGACCATAGTCTTGGTTCACATCTATGTGATCTGTGCTCCAGATGAGGACACAGTGCTACCAGCTTCCTTAAGAAAGGGCAAGTGGAGGAATCCTTCTGCTATCTCAAAGACTTGGTGATGCTATGACTTCTGCCAAGCCTGGATTGAAGTAAGACAGGGCTGTACTTAGGAGTTGTACAGTTGAGATGGTAGGTGGGGCAAGGACATGGCTTGAAGGCTAGCCTGTACTTTGCAATTCCTCACTTTGCAGTTCAGTTTCTGGAGGGATTTGGCTGGATACACACCACTTCAGAAGCAAAAAGGCCAAATGAGTAATCCTGCATCCTCGATATGCTCTTCCCAGGCCATTCAGCCCCTTGCCTGGCTCCTGCTCAGTGTGCCAAGAAACCCAGGGGAACGCCGTTTGGAGGCGTTCAGAAGAGGACTGAAGCCTGACATCAGCCCAGCCTCGCCCCTCAGTCTGAGATCTCTCATGACATCTGTGGTCTCATGGCCATGGCATTTGCCCTCCCAGAGGAGCTGTGGCTGGGGAAGGCTCTGCTGTGGGATGTTGCTTAGCACCATGGGGTTTACTCTTGCATCTCAAGTCCTCACAGTTCTGGCAGCAAAACCGGCATCCCTCTGCTCAGCTCCTCAACAGATCTAGAATCAATATCTGAAGAGCCCTGACAGGCTGCCTCCAGGAGCTTTATCCAGCTTGCCCTTCTACTGCTGAGAGAGTCCTGTGCTGCAGCAGCTCATGTCCTGGTCTCATCCCTCCACATCTGCAAGAGGAACCCATATCCTCTGTGGAAAGTGCCAGGACTCTGCCTCAATGACGCTTGTGCTTCAAGATGGGGACGCAAAGCCCCACAGGAAGATGGGATTTGGGCTAAAAGTCAGCCCTGCAACCAGGGCAGGAACACCAGGACCTGCTAACATGGATTTGTTGTGGCTGGGGTCTGCTGCTAGGAAAACTGTGACTCCTGCAGGGAGGGGAGGGAGTATGGTGAGTGTCTCTCCATGTGCTCCACTCCCTTGCCTTTCTCAGTGCAGCAAGGAACAGAAAATGTGCTCAGGCAAATAATTCCTGCATCCCAGCCCAGCTGGTCTGCTGCACTGAAGCTTATGGCTGTCCCAGGAAGATGGTTTTAGAGGAAGTGCATCCAGCGAAATATTTATTCTGTTAAATTACATATCAGAAATGCTGACCAGGCTGCAAATGCTCCCACTAATGGCAGCGGCAGGCGCAGAGTGGCCTGGAAGAAGAGTTCCTATTGATGGGGAGGTGGCGTGAGACACAGGGAAGATCTGAAGAGCAGCTGGCCAGCTGCAGCCTGCAGATCCCAATCTCAGGAGAGCATCACCCTCTCTCTGGGATTTTCCATTTTCCCGAAGTCTCTTTTACTTCTGTCACTAATCAGGAGGCCTGGAAGTGGCCCATGAAAGCAGCTATGGCCCCAAAAGTTGTCCCCATATGCTCCCAGCTCAAATTAGTTCAGGCTGAAACATCAAGGAGAGATGCAGGGAGCAGCCACCACAACAAAAGCAGCCACAGCCCTGGTCTCAGACCTCCATGAGATGTAAGGAATCTGAAGGGGTCCCTCCTCTGGCCTTGCAGTCATGCAGTGTGGCTGAGAGCAGATACCCTCCATGGGGCTGAGCCACCTCCCCAGACCCGGGGTGGTTATGGCTGCAGCAGCTCCATGGCAGCTGGGTCCCTGCACCCCTCTGAAGAGCTGCTCCTGCACATCAGACCACAGCTGCACCCAGGGCTGCCTCCAGCCACCCCCCCCCCCCGCCATGGCAGCCAGAGCTGGCCCCATGCTTGGCCAGCCAACATCCCAGGGACTTTTGTTTAATCCCGAATGGGCGCCTGGCCTGGAAACTTGCTGGCTGCAAACATTTCTGCTACTGCTCAAAGGCCTGGGACTTTTCCTTCCCTGCAAAGTGGCTGGGTTTTTGTGCAAGGCTTGGAGAGGTGCTAATTGCTTCTGCATGTGGACACATTGCTAATGGGAGCTGACAGCCAGCGGTGCTGGGCAGGTAATGCTCTGCCCTTGGCTGCAGCCATCTCCAGTGATACTAAGGATTGAACACAGCCAATGGCTCTGTCCTGGGCTCCTGGTTTCATTGACTGTTGGAGTGGGGAGCTTGGGGAGCCCTGACAGATGGGGTGGCTATGACCCACTGCTGCCCTATAACTGACAGAGAGACATGCCCTCATCACTGCTGCCCAGTGCCACTGCTGCACCCTGACCTTCTGGACCAGCTGGGATAGCAGGAGGCCTCTGACCCCACCACCTTCCTGTCCATGCATTGGAGCAGTTGTATATATATACCTAAGGCATATTGCATTGTCACCAGGGAGCAAGATCCCTGCCTAGAGAAACAATATGTCACACCAGGAGGGGAGGCATTCTCTGACCATAGGAACTGGCCACCCCAGCATTAGTACCTGGTAGGCAGGATGGCAGCTTGGTCCCCAGCTCTTCACTCCTCCATACCCCTGATGCATCACATGTGTAAGTGGCTGGAAGAGAGAAAAGCATTAGCTGGGCTGTGGTTCTGGCATGAGGGGGTGTCTTCTGCAACGAGATGTTGGCCAGCTCCCAGGTGCTCTCCCTTTTACACCCTCTGTGCTCCATTCCCCAGGGGCCGTGGCAGCCCTACATCCATGGACACGCCACATCCTCAGTTTCATTGCCTTGAGTTGTCTGGAGGGCTGTGCTGTGCTTTCAGCCTTGGCTGGCAGTGCTGCTCTGGTAATGCTGCCAGTGCCTGTTCTGCTAACGCATGCAGGATGCTGGGACCAGACACATGGGGCCAGCAGGTACTGCAGGGGGGATATAAGCAGGGAGACACGAACATGAGGAAATTCTTTGGCTTTGCATGCTGAGGGAGGAAGAAGAGGTAGAGACCTGGGGTGCTTGGCAAAGCACCTTTTGTTGTCTCTGTGGTTGTGGACCAGGGGTTAAGGGGGAAACTCTGCCATGATCCTACTTCTGTCTCTTTGGCTTTGGCTATGCTGGATGGTTGGGTGCTGGGGTGACGAGCCTTCTGGAGGAGCCCTTTCTGAGACTGTTGGCCCTGCTGTTCTCTGCTGCAGCATCTCCTTTCACAGACACACAGACAATTCCATATGCTGCAGGGAGTGAATGGCAAGGTAAGAAGGCAGAGTGCAGAAGAACAATCACGCTGCTCTGCCGAGGCTGTGAAACATGCAAAGCACCAGGCTGTACTAACTCCCATCCTACCTTGTTGTAGAACGTTATGTGACCAGTCTCATGATCCAGGCATTGCAGATGCAGGGTACGATGTATGTAAGCTACATCCACAGCCTGCTGCTTGCAGAGCACCCTGGAGCAGTCCTCCTAAGCTTCCCCCACTTGCAAACACACACACACATGGCCACGTGCCCACCCGATCATGCCGTGGGGACACAGCCCAGTCCCACTGCTCACCAGTGCTGTTGGGGGCCATGTGGTAGTAGGGGTGCTGGCAGTGGTACTGGATGGTTGCTCTGTAGGTGGTCAGGTTGTTCCTTGAGGAGAAGGTGACAAAGCCATGCTCCAGCTCCGGCGGCGCTTTGCAGTCAGCAACTGAAAGCCAACACAGAAGGGGGGTTGAGCCCTCTGCTGTATCTTGGGTGCCCATCCAGCCAGTGGGCTGTAATGCTGGGCTTTGGCATGTGATGGTGGTCCTATGGGGCAGAATGAGGGCCTGTATAGTCCTGTATCCCATTTCTCTAGGGCACTGTAGGGGGCACAGCCTGACATGGTCTCAGATGGCATCAGGAGGCTATCCCCAGCCAGAGCAGCCCGACCACCTGAGCACGCAACACAACCACCCCACAAAGACGGGGCATGCAGGCAGTAGTGCTGAATACCAACAACACATCTCACCCACAGGCTGTATGGAGAACACCACTTATGCTGGTGGAGAACCCAGCTCTGGGACCCCCTCCTGTGGACTTCATTTAGTGCAACATCTGTGCTATACTGCTGAAAGGGGAAGAAACCTTCTCTGGCAGGTGAGATCCATTGAGAGATGGTCCCAAAGTACGTCATTGCATCTGATATGGGTAATGGTTGGCAGGGAAAAGCAGGCACTGATTCACTAACTTATGCCATGCATCAGGGGAGCTCCTTTATGCACAAGGCTTTGCTGACTGCATGGCCCCATTCCTCCTGCTCTGGGTCTTGCTCACCATCCAGTGCTGATAACCATCTGCAGATCAGGCTAAGCAACCCATGGTCCTGGCTGCCTGCAATGGCAGGGGATGAAGAACACTGAGAGTGTGGCTGAACTGGTCTGGGAGGCCAGAAGATGTTGGTGAGACCTCACCTGCTGCATCCCCCAGGACATGGGCAAGGTTGTCTCTGCTTCACCCATCTCTGGTGTGGGCTCAGGGTTTGATGGAGAAGGTTGCTGTTGCTGTTGCCCTTCCCCATGGCCTCTCCATGGTCCCCTTTCTCCCCCAGATCCCTCACAGTGCCCTGCCCTGCTCAGCCTCTACTCCCAGCATGTCCCCTGAACTGGGTTTGCGCCACCCATCCCAGGAAGAAACCAAGGCTGGGAGGCGGCTCATCCACCAGAGCCATGGAAACTGCAGCTCCCTGCCTTGGGGGCAGTTCACAGCACACCCAGTGATGCTGTACAACCTCCCTCTGCGCTGTCCAGGAACTGGGGTCTGATCCTGCTTGGAGATGTGGTGCTGTGGTGCTGAGTTCTGTCACATTTAAGATGAGAGGTTGAGTAGCAGATGGGTGACTTTGCACATTGCAGGCCCTGTGGATTAGGGATGACGTGAGCTCTGTGGGTCTCCATGTGCTCCAGGATGCAAAGACGTTGGGACAGAAGGAGGAACTTATTACACAATGATGCAGGTTAACTAAGAGAGAATTCACTAGGAGTGGTATCTGGACCAGGGACATGTACTGATGCTCAGGATTGCCTAATTGCTTGGATGAAACGAAACTCTGGAGCTCACTGTTCACCAGGGTCCCCGCCACCCACTGTCAGGACAGCAGGGGTATGTGGGTGCAGCCAAGTTGGGTAGAGGCTCTGGGCACTTGTGCCTTGCAGAGGAGCAGAGGAGGAGATACAGACCCCTCTCCAGACTGAGGGGTCCTTGGCTGAGCTTTCCTGCTCAATTCCCAGGGTGCTTGGGTGCACCGTGCTACTGTGCCATGGTACCAGAAACCATGAGGCATTCATAATGAACTGGGGGATGCTGGGGTTTGCACGAAGGAGGGAATGGATATTGGGGGACTAGCCTGGCTTGCACATCTGCTCTGGGGTCGTTTATAGCTGCAGGGCAGCATCCACTGGCCTGCACAGTGAATCCCCTCCTTTTGTGTCCCCCAGGCCTGCAGCAGGCATGATGCCTGGAGAATGGACTTTTGCACAGAGGTGTTACTCCATTAGTGTCCTGGGTCCTGCAGAAAGGGTGAGCACAGGGAGTTTGTGCCGTGCACTTTTCCAGACTTTTCGTTTGGGAAAGTGGCCATTTAGTATCAGTGTCATTGTAGGAACAGAGAACACATCCCAGGATCCTCCTAGTGAAGCCTCTGGTGCCTTGGGGAGTCAAGGGTGCATGCCCATGGCTCCTGGGGACATGAGCGGGACCAGACATGAAGCTCTGACCTCCCTCAGCTGCAATCAGCTTGAGGCCAGACTGTCTTCACCTCTGCTGGGCCAGCACTGCAAAGAGAAGCAGAGGAGTATCCATCCCCCTGTGCTGGAGCCAGGGCTCAATGCTTGCAGGAAAGGGCTGGTGATGCCAACCCATCCTCCAGACCTCCTTGCCCAGAGGGCTTGAAAGGCACCAGGACTCTCAGAGAGAGAAAAAATGAGTGTTTCTTATTTGTGATGCTGGGCCAGGGAGGAAGGGCAGCGGGAGGCTGAATCTAAACAAGCAACCAACCAACCAGGCGGCCATGCCGCGCTCCTTTTGCAACTGCTGCCTTGAGGGGGGAGCCAGGCTGGCTGAGGCATCTGAATGGAGAGGGAGGGATGCAGAGGACGTGCTGGGAGCTGGTGGCAGCACATGGTCCCCAGGCAGTGGGGCTGGGGCTGGGCAGACACCCTTCCTTGGAGCAGTGTGACAGCAGGGAAAGGGGATTGATGCCAAATTTCCTTCCCCCTCTCGAGATGGAGTTAAGAAAGCACCAGACACAGGGGATTAAGAGCGCCATGCCAGTTAGACAAGCCACAGAGATGGGTTTGGCAGCCGGACCAGGGGCAAAGGGGACATGCCCTGGGTACCGGATAGATCAGAGAGACATTGAGACAGGCTGCCCGTCGGGGCGGCGCAGCCGGCACCAGCCTCAGGCGGCCACTTGCTCCGAGCCGGCTCTTCCCTCTGTCTGGTTGTCGGCTCTATCTGCAGCTGCACCGAAAGCAAAGGGGAAGGAGGAGAGCAGAGAGAAAGCCCAATTAGTAGATGAGCAGAGAGAGGCATGCAGGAAACCCAGCCCCCAAAACATCAGCAATCATTAATGAGAGCCCAGCAAGCCGTGCCAGTGTGCTGTGGGTGCCGGCAGAGCCAGGGCTGTGCCGGGGACCTACTTGCTCTGCTTGCCTAGGGGAGCTTGGGGACAGGGGCTGGGAGAGGCTGTCACGGGTTTGTGTTCAGACTCGCCAGGCCACGGAGCTGGATTTTATCCACCTTGGCTGGGAAGTTTTCTATTTTCTGCATTGTGTTCTAAAACTGTTTTTGCTTGTGCCCTGCCTCTCCCACACATCCTGAGGAGGTGGGAGGCATTGCACTTTGGAGGCCTGAACTGCCCATTTAGGGGCTTCTTGGCTTTCCCCAGAAAATCCTAGAAATTTAGTGTAGTGAGTCATAGGACACAAGAAGGGATCAGTTCCAGCCCGTCTTGAATAATGTAGGTAATCATTTAAAAAATAATACTTCCTGGGATTAAAAATATTTGTTCTTTTTTTCTGGTCAATGCCAATTTTCATCCGGTCACTGTTCAAGCTGGGTAAAATCGATGGGAGACTGGTAGTGAGAGATGTAGGAGTGGGGCTTTCCTTGGTAGGGCAGGGGCATCTCTGACCCCGCAATTTCTAACGAGCCCTTTCAGATACAAATCGATTTAGCAGGTCTGAGAGCCTCACAATTCTCATTTTGAATGAGAAAACATGAATGAAAGCTCCAGAAACGCTCTTCTAAGGTAGGAGTCACAATATCATTAAAAGGAAAAGGATCTGCCCAGATGAGGAGAGCCTGGATCCCAGCATCCCCTTAGAGTATCTCATCCTGCCTCTCCTGGAAGGTCTTGGGACCTTCTCTGGGTGTGCTTGCTGCTTTTCTCCTCTCTGGGACAGCCTCACAGCAGGCTGAGCAGCAGTCAGCACCTTCCTGAGGGCTGGGGGTGTTTGGGGGAAGGGAGAAATGTTTTATTAGGTACATCTGCCAAGCCTGAGCTGAGAGAGGAGCTGGGTTAGATGAAAGAAGAGGTGATGCAAATCATCACCTGTCCTTCCAAATGGCATCTCCTTTCTTCTTCCCTTTTCTCCTGTTTTTAAGGTTTGCAAATATTTGGGCAACTTTTCTCTTCCCTTTCACTTGCCTGAGCAGCACCCAGTTTAGGCTAGTGCCTGGGACCTCTCTAATACTCTGGGTCTTCGTAGCTTCTACTGGGAAGGAAATTTGTACCAGGAATTAATTACCCCAAGTTATGTCAGATTTATCCAACAGACCTGGCTCTCAAGAGCCAGGCTTGCTCTTTCTTTGAGAGAGAGACAGCCAAGCGGCTCGCAAATCAAGTTATACGAGTAATCTAAATAAAAGCACCAACCTCCTGCTTGCGGCATTTGGAGCAAGCCCTGCTGTTATCCAAGAATGAGCCAAAAGAGCTTTGCAGAGTTATGTAGCCTCTCTGGCTGGGTTTGAGTCTCTGAGTAAGGAACTCCACTCTGGCAAGGCAGCTCCCTTTAGCATGAGATTATTTCATCAGGAGGGCATTGGCAGGGTGGGGAAGGGTGTTCTTACTTTTGCAGATAGGGATCTTGTTACTCCACGTCCCATCCTTTAGACACTCTATCTGGAAGGAGTCGCTTTCCAGGTTATCCTGTGCAGAAGATGCCAGCAAAAGAGTTACCATCAATGTACAAGGCAAGAAAATTAACCTTCTGTAAAAAGTCTATTCTTGGTGATTAAGTCAAGCTATATCCAGACTCTCCTGGAAGAGGACTTTTCTAGCTAAATATTGCAATATAATAATAATGAAAATCTTGAAAAGTTTTATTGTTGCCAGCATCTCAGTGACATGCTGAACGCAAAAAACCCTGGAGTCATTTATTCCTATTCTAGGTGCTGGGATGGGTCAGGAGTCAGCTCTGCATGAAGGATGGGGCTGGGAGGAGATCAGAGAAATACCCAGCTCCGTGTTGGAAGTCAAAGCAGGCTACTGGTTTGGAGGGAAGACAGCCACCCCATGAGTCACCCCCACTCCCTGTGGCTCTCAGCTGTTTCCCAGAGAGGGCCTGCCAAAATCCCAGCCCCCTGGACTAGCTGAAGCTCTTCCAAAGTCCCAGAGAACCTCCTGATCTGCAGGGCTGCACAGGAAGCTGAGCCAGAGCCTGCCTAGGTGGAGAGCAGGCATGGGTCTGGTAGCTCCCCCGGGGCTTTTACAGACTTCTTCCCTAGCAGAGGTGCCAAGCCTGGCATCCTGTAGATCGGGTGGCTCTGGAGGAATGCTGGAGGGTGGCTTGGGAAAGAGCCATCTCCTCTTTTCCTCTGGAAAGCAAAGTTAGTGGCTCTCAGAGGAGCCTTATTCCTTGCCGCTAGGAATTGGGTCATTTGTATGTGGATGACATTCACTCTCCCAGAGATGCGATGGCTTTGGGAGGAAAGATCCCACTCTTTCCTACCCAGGTGCCCAGCTCCACACGGTTACCCCATACCTTCAGTACTTTGTATCCGGTGTTGCAGCTGATGACAACCTGGTCTTTGAAGGTGTACTTGGCTTGGGAAGGCTCAATTTTCCCATTGATTGGCGGTTGCACCAGTGGGCATGGGTTTCCTTTGAATAAAAAGCAAATGAAGCAAAACAAAATTCAGCTGAATCAATGTCAGGAAGTGGAGTCCCAGCTCTGCCACCCAGTTCATGTGGCACAGTCTAACCATCCCTGCCCTGCTCTTGCTGTTAGCCTACACTGGCTTGGTCAGCTAGACTCTTCTGGAAGGAGTGGAGGCTCCAAGTCTTTCCTCTAGTATGCAATACCCTGGCTTTGGGCAAACCCCAAATTATTAGCCCAAATATTAGCTGGGAGCTAATAACAGTAGCTTGTGCAATTATCTGCCCAAATACGCTCTGCTTTGCAATGTGGTCTTGTTTCAAGGCTCATCTTGAGTAGGGAAAAAATAGAAAGGAGGTTTCTTGTTATTTTGTTCCTCTCCTCATGTGATTTCTGGAACAGACTCTTTCTGGAGACGGGATCATAGACCACCAAATTCATGTTCTCCACCTGCAGGGTTTATAAAGCCCTTCCCATTGCCCAAGCCCAGCAAACAAAGGAAAACATCAGCAGTTACCAATTGCTGTGTATGACAGCTTCCAGCCCCTGTTCTCTCCAGAGTTGTCACTGTGGAAGAGGATCTGAACACTATTGGTTTGGGTTTCAATGCGTCCTGGGGACTTCTCTCCACAGAAAGGGCCAAACTCCCTATTTCCAGCTTTGATCTGCCAAGGCAAAGAAGAGTGGGTGGTTTGAGGGGATCTTTGATCCCTGAGGACTGCATCACCCTGAGGCTGGCTAACAGATGGGGCTGTGGTGGGGTCAGTGGGGCTTAAGCACCATGTGTTGGGAGCATGTGAACTGAAAGAAGGTCACTATTGGCTGAGAGGGTCAAAATCAGATGTGGTAAGAGACATGAGGTCAATTGAGCACTACTGTTTAGACAAGGGTGATTTTGGTCCCATCACCAGGGCACTGGGGAAGTGACAGGAGTGTGGGATGGAAGAAGTGTGCAGAGCCCAGCTCACCTTGATGTAGTCATAAGGACAGGTCACCTCAGGGTGGTCTTCCACATCGAAGCTGTCCTCAAAGCTAAGGGTAATGAAGAAACCATCCTCCAGCTTGATACGGTATAGGCAGTCCGAGCTCTTGGGGTAGGGGCTGGGGAAGTCGGCGCTGGTGACCACCCCGCTCCTCTGGGTGTACAGGTTATCGCTGCACTCCACTGAAACACAGCCATGGCTCTCTCAGGACCCTGCCAGCCACATCCCAGCCCTGACCACTCTCAGCAGCCCTCCCAGTGGACTGGGGTCTGCTGGACTGAAATATGGAACTGGGCAAAGGCGTCCTCACACAGCCAATCTCCAGATAGTCCCAGGCAATCTACATGATGCAGATTCAGAGCTAAGACTAAACCTTTTAATGTCTCTGACTTTGGGAAGCACAGCCCATAGGAGAAACCACATCTCCTTTCCCTCCAAGAGAACTGCAGGCCTTAGGCACTGTCCAGTCCCATGCTATTGGTGTGTAGGGGAAGAGGCAACTTGCCTGCTCTGGCAGCAAAATAGGGCAGTTTTGCCTGTGTTTGGTAGGTCTGTTGCCTGCTCAGGGACCCCTTTGCATGACCATCTCCATGTCCGAGCTGTGCCTAGGCAGTACCTTTGCAGGTCCTGTTGTCGGAATGGAGGATGTAACCGAACCTGCAGGAGCAGTAGTACCCGCCAATGTAGTTGTGACAGTAGTGGTCACAGGCCAGCTCCTCATCGCTTTTCTCCAGGCACTCATCCACATCTAGGATGGAGATAACAAGGAATGGAGGTCACCGTGCAGCCCTTCACATGTCACTCCTTGTGGTGACATTTGCCACAACACTGAGAAGGTAGTTGTCCCATATGGCCCCCAGTGAGTCCCATATGACCCAAGGGCTGCATACCAAGGACTCCTCTTGCTAAGTTTCCCAAGTTTGGCCTGGGATATGATCCTAGCAAATTTATTTTGCCACCCTAGGAGACTGGTCCTGCAAGCTGAACTTCTTCTTACCCACGGCAGTGTAATGGGCATCAAAGCCGGTGAAGCGCTCCTCATTGGAGAAATCAGACCTGAAAGTGAGCCCCATGTAGGGCCCCGGGGACAGGATCACTTGCTGGCCAGGAGCCTGCTCAGTGTCTGTGGTCTCCCTGCCGCAGAAGGTTGCCAGCTCCTGGTCCTCAGCTTCAATCTGTTAGCAGAAAGAACGGGTGAGTGCTTCGCAGGGCTTGGATGTCCGCAAGCCAGAGAGCTTTCCTGCAGGAGGTCAGGCTTGGAGTCATGCTCTGCCCCTCAGAGCTCACATCTCTGCCTGTGCTTCCCCAGACTGCTCGCTGCCAGAGCTCTGCAGTATCTCTGTGGGACAGGTTGCCTATTCAGCAGCCTTTGACAGCCACAGCCTAAGGATGCAGCTCTGGTACCCTGGGTGCCTTGGCCCTTCCCAGACCACCTGTAGAACAGCAATTTCCAACCATTACTGCTGCATCCACCTCACCTTCTGAAGGCAGTCACGAACTCTGCCTGATCTGCCCAGAGCTTCAGAAACAGGTGATGAGAGCAGGCAGCATCTGGGATGTAAGGAAGATCTGGGGAGTGTAAGGGGAGGATGCAAGGAGGGAGCCTGTTTGGGAAGTGGGGTGAGGACATAGGCAGGTGGTGGGAAGAAGGGGTGTGAAGATCAGCCCTGAGTGTCATTCCCACTCAGAGCTATTGGCACCTGAGACTCTTCCCCTCACCTCCTCCCTTGGCCCAAACACTGATATGTGCGGCAGCGTCTGCATGAGGGCTGTGCTGCTTGGGAAGGCACTTGGGACCCCACAGAAGCTGCTGCACATAGGCTCTGTATCAGCTCAAAACTGGAGCTGTAATTTGGGTGGTGCTTCTGTCCCCTGTGCTGGCTTAGATCAGCTGGGTCTTGTCCCTGCCACCCAGGGTCCCTGTCTGGCTCCAGACCTCCTTTGGACTCCAAGCCATGCATCCAAGAGGGCTACAGGAGGGCATCAGTGGGCCAGTGTCTCATGTTGTCACTTCAGCATGCTCACTAGTGTCTATGTGCATTCCTTTAACCACAGCCTCACCTGTGCCTTAAAGCACTGTAATCCCTGCAGAAAACCCTCCAGTTTTCCCTGGAAACCCCCTTTCTTCTTTTTTCCTTGCCATTTTCTCCAGGACCATTTCAGCATTGACCCCCACTCATCCTGTACATCTCATCTCCAGCCCCTGTCTCAACCATAACCTCTCCCAGCTGGTTCCCAGCATCCTGCCTGCTTTCCTCCAGGAGATATGAATATGAATAACCCCTAGTCTGAGGAATGCTATGAACACCACCACAGCAGCCTGCTGCCTCTGGTGCCAAGCCAATGCTATTGAGGCCATTATGAAGCGTGCTGTCCTCCAGCACATGCCTGGGGAAAACAGCCGCCTGCTCTGGGACCCATGGCATCCCAGAGGTGTTGAAACACCATGCCCAGCTTACATGGCCTCAGAGGCAAGACTCTCCTCTGGCTTCATTCCTGTTGCCTGGAGACCCTCAGGATGTGCTGGCTGGGGAGGGTCTGGGGCTGAAAGAGAAATTTCCCAGGGCTGAACAAGCAGGCGGAAACTCGCTCACACCAGGGAAAGCCAACATGGAAATGGCAACTCAGCATGCCTTGACATTGCCTCCAGATATTTTCCATCGTCTCATACAAGCTGGAGCTGGCCAGAAAAGAGAGAGACTTTCCGATGATAAATTTTGAGAATTTGGAGAAAAACCATGTGCCTGCATTGGGACAAAAACCCAATTGAATTTTAGTTTTTTTGTGTGAAGCAGTGTTCTGGAAAAAAAAAAAAAAGGAAAACAAGTAATTTGGGATCCATCTGGTTTCAATCCCTTTGCAATATACTGTGGTGCTTTAGAATTTCTTTTATATTTGAAAGAAAGCTTGTTTTGAAATGAAATAGTGTTTCAGACTGACAAACGGGAGCACCATCACTAAAACCAAAGGAAAACGGCATTTGGCCCCATCGTGCAGTCTTGGCTGCGCAAGCACGCGGCATGCAGCCTTTTGTGCAGGAACTGCTTTTTCTTAAGGGAAGCTGTGGGAAGGAGCAATTTCCAGCCAGCTCCTCTGTGCAGGGCTGGTGGCTGTCACCTCTGCAGGGACACATGGACCATCATGTGAGCTCCCATCCCTCTCCTCCAGCCCTGGTCGGTGCTGGACCTGCAGTGCAGCATCACTGAGGCACTGAAAAACCTCCCCTGGTGCCCAATGTCTTGGCTTAAGGATGCTCCTGCCATGTGGCCACCCCCAACACTGCCACCAGCATCCCTGGATACAGCCCCAGATCGGCAGGATGAGGCCCCCGGAGCTGTGGTCTCCTTGATGAAGGTATCCAAGGCCTCTTATCTGTGATGGGTCCCATGCCCCGAGCCACAGGGAGCAGAGGCAGCCCTCCAGCAGTAAACTAAACAGAGAGGTCATCATCCCTGGTTAATATTTGGTGCTGCTGCTGAGGACTGTATACTTTTTTTGTAGATCATTTACATCCAGCGAGCAGGCTGGTAATTAAATCCTGGCTGTTTGTTTGGAGTTTCTCCCTCTCGGGTCACGATGTCGACGTTTTCACTAGAGAAGATGTGTCCCTGAGGGAAATATCAATTGCCGCAGAGAAATTCCCTATAAAAATACACTGAAAGAATCCTCCTTTGAAAAATAAAATATAGTGACACTCTCGTGCCTTAAATTTACCCTTGCCACTGCCTCTTGCCGTCTGCCCTGTTTATGCCTGCCTCCTTATTCTCTTGTTATGATTTCTGCCCCTCTGGATGGAGGCAGATGGGGGTCCCTCGCTGGCTGTGGCTCTGTCCCCCTGCATTGTGGCTTGGGTTGTGGCTAAAAGATATGGTGACCCAAGCCATGTGTTCCCCTCTGTCCCATATTGATTTCCCCCTTTGGGGCAGGAGCTGGGGTGCTGCCCTGGGCTATGAGTGATGATCCAGAGATGCCTCCTGCAGCGGGTGGGTTAACACAACACCAGGAACACCAAGGGGAATTTGGCTCCTGCGGTTCAGTGTCTGCTGCTGGAGAGGAGCAGGCCGCCGGCAATACGGAAACGCAGCCGCCACCCCCCCGTCCAGTCCTCCAGGAATGCACTAATTGGACTGATGCAGGCCAAACATACCACTTGTAATATATATAAATGGCTCATTAGGCAGAGAAATCACAGTGCTGGGCTGAAGACACTGGGAACATGACATGGGGAGGATACACTCAGAGACGGGGAAGGGCATGAAACAGCCCCTGTCTCACTGCCTCACAGTTAGAGTGCACACAAGAAACCAACATGCAGATGAATGGGGTGTTTTTGCAAAATGACTGATGCTGCTGTTGACTGTTGGATTTCCAAGCAGGGATGAGACAGGAGCCTCCATCTATGCCTCCTAAAGATCCTCTCCCCGACATGCATGCATCCTCCTCCTGATAGATGTTAAGGGTCCTTTTATGTGCAAACATGCACCTCAATTTCCACAGGAACATACATGGCAGCTGTGCCATGGGGGAAAGCGGAGGATGCTGGTTTCCCCTGCTGTGGACTTGGCTCAGTGTCTGGAGACCATCCCCTCCTGTGGGCTGCTGCACCCACATAACCTGGTTTCTTTCCTTCCTGGGGAGGTGCAATGAGAGCCCAGGCAGGATGGTGAGGTGCTGATGGAGCTGCTGGTCCACAGCTGTGCAGGGGGTGGCGGGTACCACCACACTCTCTGCACAGAGCCAAAAGTATGGGAAAGGTGAACAGCAAAGCCCTAGATCCTCCCAGCTGCCTCTCAGGATTTGATATGCTCCTTCTGGGGCTCCATTCCACTGGGGCATGGATTACCCCCTGACTGAGGCCCATCAGAAAATGCTCTTCTTCTGACCCTCCCCCAGTTCATGCTAACTCCCCATTTGTGCCCTTTACCCCTCCTTTGAGCAGAGGAAGGTGTAAATGGGTCCTGTGCCGTCTTCTCAGAGCCCCAGGCTGGGCATGCACTGCCCTAAATGCAGCATCGATCTCCCTCCCTGCCCCTGCATGGCCCCTGTCAGCATCAAATGCTACATTGAGCACCGAATGCTGCTGAGTGCTCAGAACATCATGGCACGCAGTCCTACCCCATGGGAATCACCCGTGGCAGGGGATGGCACACTGTGAGCCCAGGACACTGCATGCAAAGCTAGTCTGCTATGCACCCTAAACATTGTGCCAAACCTCAGGGGGATGCTGCTCCATCACATCACATCACATCACATCACATCACATCACATCACATCACATCATCACATCACATCACATCATCACATCACATCACATCACATCACATCACATCACATCACATCACATCACATTACATCATCCTGCTCTTCTTCCCTAGCACTGCTTCCTGGGGTGGTGGCACTAGCTGATGCTCTGCCTGCAGCCCTGTCTTCCCAGTTTGGATCAGACCCCTGTTTTCCTCTCACCATCCCCTCACTGTGGCTGGCAAAAACTGCCTCCTGTGCTCAGCTGGACCTCTGGCCAACAGCAAATTTATTGCAGCCATTGGTTTTGCCTAAGATGCCTGGCCAGCTCCTTGGCACCCACACATGGGGTTAGTAGGAGTCCTGTCTGCATGAGCACTGGATGGCACAGATCCTCCCTGGGACACAACCAGGTCTCAAGCATGTGCCTCCATGAATCAGCACTCAGTGATAGGGATCCAGGTGAAGAGATGCAACCCTACGAGCACTGTGGGCCATCAAAGACTTGCCATGGTCTAACTGGGGAAAAACCTCTCACTATAGGTCCCACCTTCACTTCAACCAAGTAACTGGTCCCAAGCTGGCTGCCAATCCCTCAGGGGTTGATTTAATACCAGGGCTTGACTGAGCGATGTGCACAACCTCATGGACAGGACCCTAGGCTCAGATCTCCCTAATAAACCTGGGGATTTACTCATGGAGGCCCCTCAGAAGTCAGAATTTCATCTCCCATCTCTGATGCTCCACTGTGACTTCATCTCCCAGCTCCCTGCCACAACACTCCTCAGTGGCGCTAGTCAGGTCACTTAACCCAATTTCCCAGTCACCGCTGTGGCTTTTGGTGTGCGCTGGGCCAGTGCTGGAGAGTTGGGTACAAAAGCACTCAGTGCTGGGTGACACCAGAAAGGAGCTGGGCAAACCACTGTGAGGCCCCCTGCAAATGAGGAATGCCCAAATCAGCTCTCTGGGGACAGTGATGAGCTGGGGAGAGCGTACGGAGGAGCATGGCAGAGGGCAGGAGCCAAAAGGCCAGCACAGATGATAGCTCCTTCTCCATACCCAGGACCTGGCATGTGGCTGAGGGCAGCCATCCACAACCTGGGGAGAGGCTGTCTCCAACTGGTTTCCCAAGGCAGTCTATGGCTGATGTTTCTTACCTGTATGGGGCTTCTTCGGGTGGATATTTTGGGGTGGCTGTTCCTCCTGGCTCACTTCCTTACTGAAGTACCCCTCTCTGCCATCTGTTTGCACAAACAAGCTTCCTGACCTATAAGCATTTCTTTATGAGCCATGATCTTTTTATATATACATGCAGGCACACATATGCGTGTGTATATATATATAAATAAACAGCTATTGTTTTAATTAGCCATTGTTTCAGAGCTCTGGAAACTGTTCTCTTCTGAAGACCACCCTGAAGGCAGAGATCTACGTGGGTTTACAGCTCAGCTTGGCTTGAGCTTGCCACTCAGAATGACTTTCCACACTGCTTGAGAACTTGGGTGTATAGGCAGCCAAGGAGATACGGAAAGCAAAGGCCAGGGCATAGCACCTTTCTGCCTATCCTGAGCTGGACCCCCACCTTGTGTTGGAGCTGTTCAGCCCTTATTTTGACCTCCTTCTTATGGCAGACGAGATGATGAAGACCCTGATGGAGACCTCAGTAAGACCATTGGTCAGAACAAAAAAGAAGGTGTTTCTTCACACACACACACAAAGGCATATAATCACATATTTAACCTGTGCTGCTCTCCCCTAGAGGATGCTGCAGAGATTAAAAAAAAACCCATGAGTTCAGAAAGCAATGGTAAAAGTTCATGGAGGAAAATCCACTGAGCACCATCTAACACAGAGATGTGTTCTGTGGCTTTCTGAGCATCTTCACTGGGACTGACAGAGTATTACAGAGAAGCCCCTATGTGTGTTGGCTCTATCCTTATGTTCTACAGCCATGCACTGTTGGCCTCAGTCAAAGAGCAGGATGACACTTTTTATGTCTTGCATTGATGCAGACAGAGGCTGGGCACACAAACAAAGGGAGGAAAATCGCCACGGAGTCATTTGCTGCCCTCCTTAACATTTTCTAAACTGGTGGTTTAGCATCATCAAGATTGGACCCCTACCCAGCAGAGTAGCCTATGGGTCTCCCATAATCCATCCATTTTCAGCACTTTTCAAGTGTAATTCTGTGGTGAAGGCTCCGCAAACTGAGTTATAGCCCCAAGCAATTTTATGCAGCTCAGATCTAAATCCCTGTGAAAAATACCGCCTTCTTATGGAAATCCAGCGGCAGGGAGAGCTACGGTGCCAAGTTGGCATCATGGCTGAATAACAGGGAGCATTATGAAAAAGGAAAAAAGAGCAGGGGGTGAAGGGTGGGAGGAGGGGTAAAGCCTGGAATGGGGAAAGTTTCCAAGAAATCTGCTCCTTGAGCTTATTGGGTTTTTAAAGCAATATATCTCTATATATGTCCCTGGCCCTTGTGCTTGGAGAAGATCCAGGAGAAGCAGAAAGAACTAATCAAACCTCAATGAGAGCTGTTAGTAGCAGAATGAATGCCAGCACAAAGGGGAAATTAAAGCAGCGAACAACAAATTCTAGAGGAAAAAAAAATACAAATGTTTGCTTTGTTTTACTAGGGCAAGAATAAAATAATAATTTCAATTAGCTGGCAGCTAGCACCAGGGCTGAGCTCTGTGGTTCCAGACCTGGTGGCAAGCTCTACCTGCCTCTGTGTGAAGGAGCAGGGTGAGGCTTGTGCCAGGCAATGGGGTGAGGCGTGTTCAGCCAGGCAAACCTAGAAAGCACCTGTTTGCTATGCTGGTCTGCTAGAAAGCACCAGACCTGCCCAAGTTCAAAGGTATGGAGAACTCAGGATTGTCCTGGATACAAAGGAGGGCTTTGTTTGGAAAGACATGTGGTGCAAGAGGCAAGGGTGCTCTGTGGCACTGCAGTGTGTAACCCACCACAGTTTCTGATGGGTTTCTGCCCAGCAATGAAGCAGACTGAAATCTTCTGTGGTTTGGCCTTGAGAGGCCCCTGGCAGCCTCCACAGCTTGTTTGTGCTGCAAGTATTTGTCAGTAGTGGCCCCGAAATTTGTATCTCAGCTCTGAAATGGATTTGCATTAAACCAAAGAGAGACGTTGGGTCTGTGCCCTGCAGCTTGTGGGGGGCTCTGCTTGCAGGAGAGCAGCCTCAAGCTCAGGTCTAACCATTAGGGTTAGACCATCAGGTCTAACCCCTTTAGCATCTCCGGGGGCTGGAAAGGGTGTCTCAGGAGCCTGCAAGCTGCAGCCAGAGATGCAGGCTGGCTGCAAGGTGCACCCACGGCCATGGACTAGCAAAGAGTGCCCATCTCAAGGATCCTCCTTGAACGTGGCTGGTTTCAAAGTGGCACAGGCTGGGGGTTTAGCCACAGGAGTTCATCAGCCATGGGTGTGTAAATCCCATTGGGTCCAATGGAAATGAGGTGGCCAAATATTTTCAGAAATCTTGTCCTCTGTGTGTAAGTTCTGCATCTGGTGTCCCATTCACTGTTAGCTCGGTAGTATGTTGTCCCCTGGACTGACAACTCCTGTGTACAGTAAATGGGAAAAACTGGCTTGTTCCCAGGTTTTCCAGCACTACCCTCTCTTAGCTGGCCAAACAGGTCTCCTGTCTACCCACCATCTGCCCATGATATCACAGCTCACCTTCACATAATCGTATTCACAGAGGTAGGAGGACTCCAAGTCAAAATGCATGAAGTACAGCTTGATTTTAAATCCGTCAGGCACAGAGATGTTCCATGTCACTTCCGAGTCACTGGGATAGGAATCTGGGAAGTTGGGAGACTGGATCTCCCCAAACATGTCCGTCAGCTCAATGGCTTCCACTGTATAGAGCAGCAAGGCACAGAAGGCCCATGTCATAGGGTACCTGAAAAACATATGTGAGGAGATGAAATGAAACTCTGGCAATGCCAAAACCTGTTGAGGTCTCAAGCAGGTTGAGTAAGGTCACACACTCCAAATGTCTGGGAGAGGAGGTGCAGCACTCTTCCACCAGAAGCAACCCCTCTGCCAATCTGCAGAGAGGTGGAAGTGAGGGTGGAAGCTACATGTGTACCGTTTGAAAGGTGGATGATGCAGATGCCACACAGGATGCAAAGGCACATCCACAGTTCTCAGCCCCAGGCACAACCATGAGCTTGGTATTTTTCATACTTCTGGGAGCAGCAGCCACTGGCAACAGGTCCTTTAATTAATGGGGCTCTGAGGGGCAAACCTTCATTTAATGGAAGAATAAACATAAGGATGCTTAATAAAGTAATGATGCTTTCTAAATCAGTTTAATGAAAGTATCATGGCAATAACTGCTAAGTATCATCATTATCACTTTGCTCATCCTGCCAAATTGGGATTGTTGGCTCTCAATAAGCAGCACACATCTTTGAAGCTAGGCAAGGATGGACTGGGTCCCCAGCAGTGCAACCCAGCATGTTACGCTCCACTATCCTCTTTTCTCCACTATCCTCTTTTCTCTCTTCTTTCCTCTTCTCTTCTCTTCTCTTCTCTTTTCTCTTCTCTTCTCTTCTCTTCTCTTCTCTTCTCTTCTCTTCTCTTCTCTTCTCTTCTTCTCTTCTCTTCTCTTCTCTTCCCTTTTTTTTCCTCTTCTTTCTCTTCAGTTCTTAGGGTACACTCACCCCATATGGAGAAGCACACAGAGGTTGAGATCCTTAGAGATCTTTTGTCATCAAACTCAGCTTTTAAAAAATCTCAGCCTGAAGAGTTTGTCCCAACTTTGCCAACGTTCTTGTCCCAGAGGAGGGCAGAAAGGACAGGTAAATCAGTGGCAGTTCACCTGACCTTGCACCCCCCTTGAGCTTCATTTGAGCATGAAAGCGAGCATAAACCACGTGTTTCTCTGTGAGAGGTGAGAACACTGACTGTGCTGGAGGTCCAGGCACCAAAGCCGGTGCCATTGCATGGGATTCAGAAAGAGGAGCAGACCTCTGGCACTTTACACCCAGTGGAGTGCAGAAAGGAAAAGAAACATGCAGGAAATTAGAGCCATTAAAGATGGAAAGTTTTGCTTTCTAAAAAGGTACTAAGGCCTGGCAAAGACTTGTAGGTGTGTATTACAGGCACTGGAACTGCTCACATGTACGTGTACACCTGGTTTCAAAATCAGACTTGATTTGCATATGCTGGTGAGGAAATTAAAGCAGTTAATGGATTATTTTTAACCTGTGCTCTTTCAAAACCAGGACAGTAGATTTCTGGGACTCATTTGTGTAGTTCCATCACTTTTCTCAGCTCTTCATTACAAACCAAAGTTAATAGGAGCTGAGAAATTTGAATTGATTTTTCTTTCAAGCACAGTGAGGTTGAACATGCCTTTTTTCTGACAGCTTTTCTGAAGCCACAAAAATGTGTGAAGGGAAAATCTGTTTCTTCTCTGGACAGGGTACATGCATGGGGCCGGATACGTGGCTGGTGAAAATGGGCATCTCCTCCTCAACCTGAATGGGCTGTTCGCTGGTGCAACTCCCTGCTTTCCCTTTAAACAGGGGAGGCAAAACAATACCAAACTATTTTCCCATGCCAGGAAAATCTTAATCTGACCTAAAAGTGATAAATGACCATGGTGTGCACAGAAACCTGAAGCCCTTGCAGCGTGTCCAGCCTCTCTCGCACCTTTCGTCCATGGACCATGGCAGAGCAGTATGCCCCGGCTGCATGCCTATCACCCGAGGATTCCTTGAGCTCTGCCGGGATGCTGGCACACAAACCGGGCTGCAGCACGAAGCCGAGGCATGAGCAACGCCTGGTTCGCTTGCAGATGGGGAAACCAAAGCCACGGTCATCAGAGGGAAAACCTTCCCCAGCGGGATGGCCCCCCTGCTTGGCCGTGCCCCGAAACCACGGCATGCGGGAAGCCGGGGTCAGCCCGTTGCGAAGGTACTCACCTCATTTTGCTGCTAGGAGGGTTTGCTCGTGGGTTTGGTGTGAAGGATTGACGATTGGTTTGCAGGGGACGGCTTTGCCTCCTCCCGAGTGCTCCGCTGTCCGCCTTATCTCTGTCCGGAGATTTGTGAGCGTGTGTGCGCCTATGTGTGTGTGCGTCTGGAGCTGTCTGGCATTTTCCATGCAGGTCACGCCTTCCCCTGCCTGCAACCGTTCCCCACATCCCCACAGGCACGCAGACAGACCTGCCTGCATTGGAACCGTTCTCCCCGCCCGCCCGCCGCTCCCTCCTCTCCCGCCGCCCGTGCGCTCCAGCAAAAGCCGCGGCGTTCAGTGAAGATTTTGTCTTCGCTAATCTCCAGAGTTTTGTGTGTGTGTGTTTGTGCTCATGCACATTGTGTTTTCTCTCTCCTTTTTTTTCTCCCCCCCCTGTAGCCTGCTTTGCCAGATGGCTAAAATTTGCCTCTCAATAGGGTCGGAGGCTCCAGCAAAAACAGAAGGCAAGAACGTGAGAAACAAAACCTGTGCGGGGACAAATAGCTTTAGTGGTGGTGCTGCAGGTGGGATTGGTGCTCGGGACTTGCTTTCAGCTTCCCACTCAGTGCCGTGCAGCCTTTGGGATGGGAATCTGGTTTCCAAGAAACTTCTGAGTTGTGACAGTGAATAAAATCAAGACGTAGTTTGTAGCCTCCTGCAGGACTCAGTCGCTGGGTTCAGCGTTTTCTCCCAGGGTAAAAGAACAGCTTTAGATGCGGACTCTTCTCAGGAGTGAGAACTTTAAACGCTAAAGTTAACAGGTTTTGAATCTGACTCCCTCTTGTCGAGGAAACAGGTAAAAACATGAACACTCCTCACTAAGCCTCGGGAGATTCATTTCCCTTTTCTGTGCCAGGCACAAACCAACTCAAACCTCTCGTGTCTGCGTAGCTAAGTGGGAAGATCTTCTTGGGCTGCAAACAAGGGAATAGCCTGTAAGAACTCAAAGGATGCAAGTGACTCCCTTGTCCAGAAATGACACCCTTGGAGGCACGAAGAGCAAAACTTTAATAGCTGTTTACCAACTTCAGCTTGAGCTGGTTAATGTAAACCCTGCAGACATCCACTGGCAAGCACGGATACATATGCGGCATGTTAAAAGGCACAAACAAACGAGCGGGGAAGAGGCAGGGAAACAGGGATGTGTTGGCACCACTCCTGGAGCAGCAGCTCCCAGCCCTCCCTGGACTCCCCAGCTCGCTGATGTCAGGCTGTGGCGCTGCCGTTAAAGGGGCGATGTTAACTCAGCCTCTGCGGCAGCTGTGCCCCTCCAGCGATCCCAGAGAAGCTGGGAAGGAAGGGGATGGTGTGGAGAGAACAGTTTTACTCTTTTTGCATTTCTTGTCTTTGTGTTTGAGGAGTGACAGTTCCTTGGCTTCCCGTGCAGAAGCCACTTCTTTTGGTCCAGTGGGTCTCTGGTTCTGCACTGGAGAAGAAATGGTACCTAGGAGACACAGTGAAGTAAAATAGAAAAATATGAGTGGAAAAGCACTAGAAAACCAGCAGGAAGGCTTCGGGCAAAGGGAAGATCTCAGCCTGACATTATTTGTAGCTCTATTTTGGACGTTTTAACAGCTCATCACTGAACAGACACAAGCTCTCACTCATGTTAACACACCCAGGCAAGCTGATCAAACTAATTAATATGTAAGCAATGTGTCAAATGCAACGCTTTATTTTTGCAAGCAAGTGTGGTCTTGTCTGAGCCCTGACTACATTGTGATCTATTTTTTCCCTGCCTGTTCTGCAGGGTGGGTCCTTCACACATTCATTTTTCCATCAGGATAGCGTTTTGAAACAGCTCCTCTAATTCAGGGACAACTTAATTCTGAAGTGACATCTTCTTTGCTTGCTGATGCCTCTTTCAAGCCAGATCACCAAATGGTCAAAGTCTGTTATAACACTGTGAGGCTAGACAGGAACACATGAAGTGGCAACAGAAGCTCCATGTGTTTTTGGACCACATTGCTGGGTGTAGCAAGGGCTTAAAGAATCCATGCTGATCCCATAGGCTCTGGAGAGCAGGAGACAATGCCCAAGAGGCATGCCACTGTAGACACTATCAGCAGACCTCTGGGTTGATTTCCCTGTTAAACTGTCATATGCTGGGTGGTTCCGTTGTCCCAGTGCTTGTCCCTATCTGTCAGCCTACCAAACCTCTTGGTATGCAGAGCCATAGCTTCCTGCAGGCTCATGCCAACCAGCTCAGGAATTGGTGTTTTCTGGCCAAATCTGATGTCTTATAGTGTGGGCTCCTAAAGAAAGTTGAGAGGCAGTGGCTGAATGGTCTCAACTGCATTTCTGCCATCCCCAGGTGGCTAACTCTATCTGCAGCCTCATGCAACCCTGTTCCTTCCTGATCCAAACCCCATCTCCAACGCCTCCAATGTCCCAGTCCTCCACTAAGGTCAGGTCTCCAAGCAAGTCTTATTGGAATCCTAATTAGCTGGCCTGGGTAATTGCACTGTCTGCATCAGTTACAGTAGATCAGCCCCAATGGACTTTGTGCCCCACTGCTGCTGTTGATCTAGAGCTACAGTGCAGGATTCTTCTGTGCTGAACCATAGTGCCAGCCAGCAGCCATGTGAACTTGGCACTCCAGGTTGCCTTTGTGTCAATATAAACCCTGTGCTGCAGAGTCTGCTGGTGGGGAGATGGCTGCAGGCCTGCAGAGGGAAGGAAGATGGTGGAGAATCTGCTCTGGCTGCAACATCTTCAGTGCTATTTCCACCTGAGAGGATGGTCTGATGTGGCCAGGCCTGGACACTCACCTGGCTGTGTGAAGTGTCCAACAAGAGTAAAGGCAAAAAAAGCTCACTGAGAGGAGGATGTGGCGCTGGCCAGGCATAGTGCCAGGCGAGGGTCACCTTGTCACATGTACACTGTTACTGCTCTTTACCTAAAAGATCCAGCTACACTTAGCTCTCTCAGTGATGCCAGGGCTGGTGAGTCTTGTCCCCACCTTGCTGGGGGACTTCACCTCACCATGCAGTAACAGGAGTGGGCATGCTGAGTCTTTAACTCAAAAAGGAGTGTTTTCTTCCCTCAGTGCTGATGGGGCAGTGGAGTTAGACTGTGACAAACTTGTAGACAGACTCGAACCTGCTCTGTCACCAATGTCTCCCATATTTGAAAAGGTCATCCTTGGAGTGACTTCTGCATGTCCAGGATGCTTGCCAAGGAGTGAACTCAGCAGTGTTATCCAAAGCATTTCTTTAGTGCTGGAGTCAAATTTACCTCCTGGAAATAATATCCCTACACTCAGTGGAGTTAGACAGGGATGAAACAGCTGTGAGGGATAAATGTGGACCTGCAGGAATAACACTGTGGGATGAATCCACACCTGGTGTAAGTGATCATACACTGAGCACCAGTATCCTGCAAGAGCCTGTGGCCCTGCTGTCCCCTGAGTCAGGCCAGCACAGCCCACACCACAGCTTCTTTCAGGCTCTGCGCTGGGCACACTGTGACATGTGCACTGCTCCTTGTCATGATGTACGTGACAGGGACAAAAGTTCTGGCAAATCCTTGACAGAGCTGTATCATCTATCCTGCTCCCCTCCACCCTGAATGATAGACGAGATCCTTCAGGAGATGTGAGCTCAGCACCTAGCATCTCTCCTCCGCCCTCCAGGAAAAGCAAGATCTGTTCTGGCATCTCTGCTCCAGCTCAGATGGGTTCCTGGAGCCCCCTCGTGGTTCTTTCAACTGAATCCATCCTCGGGGAGCTGCTTCTGGGGCCCACAGCACTCTGCTGCGGGTTCTTTTTGCAGGTCCAGTGGTAGGGGGGCAGCAAGACCCACCCTGGAGATGTCACTGGGAGACAGGGCATGGAGGTGACAACAGAGGCACTCATCTGACACTGACAATCAGAGAGGGCAGATAGTTGTAAAGCCATCTTTGTGCTTTGCAAGTTTGTGAGGAGCACCTTTGCAGTCCCTTGCCCTTGGAGTGTGCTGCACGGTGCATGGTACATGATGCAAGTCCCAGGTGGATGTGTCCATAGCCCAGACCTGGAATGCAGGAGAAGGAGGATGTACAGGCATGGGAAAAGGGGGTTATATGACAATAGGCAAAAGAAGGAAAAGATGGGGAAAGGAGGCTACACAGAGGTGGGAATAAGAGGCTTGAGGGGTCTGGCAGAGGCAGGCCTTGTGGAGAAGAGTGAGGAGCAGCTTGGAGGCAGCGTGCACAGAGGTGGTGAGCAGGGGAAGAAGGCTTGCTGCCACAAGTGGGGGTGTCTGTGTGTCCCATGGGCCCTGTGTGCCACTAGACAGTACTTGAACCTCTGCCTGTGGTGGCTGGTGGGGACAGTGGCCAAGCACACTGAACTCTGTGGGGCTTTCACATCTGCTCCTTGCAGGCAGCTCCCACAGATAATTCTGCCCCATGGGCTGGGTAAGGAGAAATTGTAGAGGTGGGAGGTTAGGAACAGTGCCCCTGGGCCATGCCGGCCCTCTTCTGGTATTTGCCCTGTGGTAAGGCTCATGCTAGAGCCCTTGGCGAGGTAACTTGCTGAGATACACACAGCACTGACTAGAAGGTACCTAAAAAGATAATCTATTGCACTATCAGCACAGCCCAGTGGCTATTTGCAATAAATCAATGCTTCATTTGACTGCAAGAGAAAATCAGATCCATAATGCTGTGGATGGAAATATTGAGCCCTCTTGTTCCCCTTTCAGCCCCATCCTCTGCCCTTGCATGCACACCGTGAGACACAGATCATGGGTGTACCCTGGCTGCCAGAGCATGCTTATGACTGATATGGAATGATTTGGATTGTTTCAGCAACCTAGCATTCCCTCTTCTGCTGAGACAAGTCTTGGGGAAGCCCAAAAGGATGCACAAAGGGAAAAATGCATATAACACTGAAACAGAATCAGAAAAATGAGAATGCTGTGTCACATAGTTGCCCAGACAAATGGATCTTCTACTGCTGGGTTCCAGCCACTGCATCACTGACTCTTGACAGAGCTGTGGTATTTAACCATGTGTGCTGGTGCTGACTTTGATGGGTGTTTTGGCACCCTTTATATTTCCCTGAAAGGAAAGCCCCTAAATACTTTTGAGAGTGCGAGACTGAGGTGCTGAAGCATCATCCATGATGACAGGATATAGGCTTGACTGTGCCTACACCCACTGTTGAAGGACAGACACAGCCTTGTGAAGGGTTTAGGCATTTAGTACATACAGAGGCTGGCAGCAGAGCATCCATTGCACCCCTTTGAGAGAAAAAGACCTCTGAATTTTTTTTGGAGCAGTCTGAAGGAAATCTGGGGAAGGGACAGACTTTGAAGCCTACAGTTCTGCCTCACAGCCTGATGCTCCATACCCTCCCCAGCCTGGGGTAGCTCTTGGCATGGAAAGGGGTCTGTTTTCATCCCCAAGCACTCAGACCCAGCACCCTTTACTTGTCCAAGCACTTTTCTCTGTCCTTTCCAACCCTAACTAGTCTATGATTCTATGATTCACTGGGGAGCTCTGGACCCTGTGAGGGTCCCGCCACAGCCAATCCATCTCTGTTCAAACCAGTGTCCTTTTAAGAGGCAGCGTGCAGTTGTAATGCTTCCAGACAAGCCCAAATCGTTGTGATTTCCCCCTGACTGAGAGGCTGTGAAATTGCAGCGGGGGAGAGCGTGGTGTGACCAAAGTGATTATGCGGGTGGCAGGGGATGATAGCAAATCCAAAGTGTTGGAGGGGAGTGCATGCTGCGCCGTGCTCCCGAGCACAGATAACATGAGCTGCCTGAGTGCAATCAACAGTTTGTTGGCAGGACCTTGCTTCCCTGTGGGAAAAAGAGAAGAAAGAAATGACCCAGAGGAATCTCAGAGCATTGTTTTCTTCTCTTTTTAGTTTATGAAAGCTGGGCCTCTTTGAAGCTGGTGGGTGCTGAACCATGATGTGAGTCATTGCTGGCTCTGATAGCACCTACCACTGATCACATGCCCGGGGTTTGCTGTGACTCCCTGTAGCTTGTAGCTCATGGCATTTGTGTCTGCAGCCCCTGTGCTGGGTGCATAACTCTCTGCCCTAAATGCATCCTCTTTCTTCACTTGGGGAGACTGAAAACTCACAGCCTGGGGAACCTAAAGCTTCCTGCTGCTCCAGGAGGTGGATGTCCATTTTGCCTTAGGACCAGTAGATCCTTCAAAGCTCCCCCAAGGAGAAGCTCTCTCTACTGGTGGTGGTGAGGCTGTGATAGATATGGAAGCCTGCTGATCTTTGCTAGCAGCAGTGATGAGCAATCTTGTCCCTGCAGGTGATGCATTGGGTCTGCCTGCTTGCTGAGATGTAGGTTATCCATCCATCTTCCACCATCCACCGTGGATGGTGGCTCCTGGTGGTGCCATTTGGTTCTCAGTGGAGCTGGGGCAGGCAGGCAATTTGCTGTGTCTCATTGGGGCTGGGGACACTGCCCATATGTGCCATCACCAACATGTATTTAAGCTTCAGGATGTTCCCTTGGTAGGAAGCATTTTCAAGGCTGGTAGTGTTGTCCTCATGATGTTGGCTACCTCAAGCAACACAGCCTGGAAAGAAAACGACCTAAGGGAGATCTGGTGTATCAAGAAATACCAATGTGACATCCAGCACTTCTGGAGCTGGTGAGGCCAACACTGATGGCAAACCAGTGGTGCTGGACTGCTTCAGAGATGAGGCAGGTTTTCCCATACAAACACCAGTGCCAAATTACTCATTTGCTCCTGGCCAGAAGTGGAAACATCCCCTGCTGCCACCATCATGGAAACCCACATGTTTGCAGGGCCCTTCAGTCAATCCAGGAATCGTCCAACATGCTTTTGACATGTGACTATCTCTGGAGTGGGACATGGCAGCTGGGTTGCTGTAGAGCTACTAAGGCTAGAAGGTAATACAGATGTATGGGGGAGGTTGCAATAAGGTATCTTGACAAGTCCTTTTGGCTTTTGATACTAGTGCACACCCTGCTACTGCTGAAGAGACCCCCAGGTCCCTACAGCCACAGTTAGCCATGTGTCTTGTCTGAGAAGCTGCACCTCACACACAGCATGGCATCCATGGCAGCAGCACAATGTTCCCTGCCTCGATTTCCCTTGGTGTCACTTTCTTACAGTGAGGATTACTGTTAAGACACATGAGATATGCTGGCATTGGAAGGGCTGAGATATTAGTCATAACAGCAATACAAATGTTGAAGTCATTGCTCCCCTAACTGATGAAAATGCTTCCCAGAGATGCTGCCTTTAATGTGGCCAGCTGAAGGGCCAGCTCTCAGAGCACCCGCATCCAAGCATGATCTGGACGTTTAACTCTTCCACTGAACATCCCTTGGAACAACAATATGAAGAGTGGAAACTCCTGGCAGTGCAGACAGGGGATTAGGAGAGGACTCAGCAAAGGAGGGATGCAAGCTGTTTGCTTGCCTCTGAACATTACTCCAAAACAGCCCTGGAGTAGTCATTCTTCATGTGGGCTGCATGGGTCTTGCTGTGGATTATTATTGACAAACACCAGCTCTGCCCTCATTAACAACCTATTAATCATCTGTCACTTGTCATTAGGAGGTGTGCAGAGACACATTGACTGTTATGGCAGGCAATGCATAACACGTTCTGTAGGCTGGAGGGGGAGCATAACTTATAGATCACATAGATAGAGACTGGAATGCTGGGTGGATTTTAACAACCCACCTGGATTTATGATACCCAGGAGTGGGCCATTAGTTATCTTCAAAATCTGCTGTGGCTTGTGCTTTTATGAACAACCGCATTTATTATGTCATTCAAGTCACATTTTAGTTCTTACTCATGCCCCAGCCAACCCGTCCAAGACAACACCTCAGCTGATGATGAGCCATAGGTTTGGGAGAAGCAGAAGATGATTAGTTTTGAGGGTGGCAGAGGGCAGAGAGGGATGGTGCCCTGGGCTGTATTTGTGGAGAGCAATTTCTGCATTATTCATTCATGTGTGAGCACTTTGGGGGTGTATTTGAGCACAAAAATTGATACTGAATATTTCTAGCATCACAAAATGATTTGCACATGGGTGATTTCACTCACTGTTAGGATGCGGCCACTTCTAGGGCAGGGTACGGGTGCTAAGAGCACATTACCTGTGCAGAAATATAGCAGGGGCAGGCTGATGAAGGCAGAAGTCTGAAGCCAGTGTCTATCTGAGACGCCACTGGGCAGTGACCCAGGCACACATGTGCCCTTGCTTGCAGATCGAAGAAATTTAAATATCCATTTTACACCACAAAAGCTCTGAAGCCTCAGGACATGGCTCAGGACTACATTTCCCTCTCAGATCCAGAGGCTAAGGGTGGCTGTAACCTTGAAGCTATCACTGCTTGCTGCTGTGACTCAGGTACACTGCATTTGCCTAGGGATCAGTTAGAGGAAGCCTGGAAACAGCATAAATACCTACAGAGCAGCTGGGGATGGTGTTGTTGTACTGATCTTTGGAAAGATTTTCTTTTTCCTCTTCTCTTTTCATTGGCATTGGGCTCAGGGCATGCAGGAGTTCAAGTAGTAGCATAGTTACTGCATAAGGGATGCAGTCTGGGTGAGGCATGGCAGGCCTGGTTCTTAGGAAAGCCTGGTGCTGTGGGTGCGAATGCCTTAACCTGCTGGAGAAGGATGTAGGCTTGTCTTGCCATGGAGGATTTTCTTGCAAGCCACCTATGTCCATTTTCTTCTTAACTGTATCTTTATAGTGCTTCTGGAGCTGAACACAAAACTTTGCTTGGCTCCCAGTGTGGGCTCCTTGGGGAAAGCTCGTCTGTGATGATCAAAGGCTGGATGATACAGTGTGTAGGGGATGAGCTGCATCTATAGCTAGTGTGGATGGGTGAAGCTACTGTGTGTGGCTGTGCTATATAGCAAGTCACTGTTGAGATTCCAACAGCTCTAACAAGAGACTGAAGGGACCATCAGCCCTGTGGCTGGCAGAAACTGCTAGTGGTGAGTTATGCTTCTTGTGCTCAGGAGCTAATGCTGGTGGGATGCTGGAGAAAAGAAGCAAAAGGTGAAATCAGGAATGGAGAGGGAGAAGATGGACAGAAAATGTGACTTGTATCTTTTTCCTAGTGAGAAAACCTTGAGCATATTGCAGGATGGGGTTGGCTTGCTCAGCAGGTTTTGGGTCACTCCACAGCAGCACTGGGGCATGATAGGCTATTGGTGTAGTCAGTGATAGCATCCAGTTTGAACTGCACATTTATGGAGTGATTCTACCAAACATGTGCGCATCAGTGCTGTGAGCAAAGGTGAGATGAGTCCCAGTTCCCGGGCCTCTGAGTACTGGAACTGTCAACTTGGGCATGTCCTGTACCTTCCTCTGAAGCAGCTAACTTTGGGGATGAGGAAGTACATGGCATGGGATGACTGTCAATTCCAGCTTGTCCCCACTGCTTTGTGCCAAGGTCCTTACTGTTTTCTGGGTCTTCTTTTTGTTTGTTTGTTTCCCCTTTCCCCAGCTGTGTAATTTCATTTATAAAATGCTGAAGTGTCAGCTGGGATCAAGTTCTGCCTTTCTTCCGTTTCTGCTTAAATGAATATTGATGTAGTGTTTATTTTCCTTTAATATTCATTATAATAAAGGACTTGGAGCCATTCACTTTTAATTACACCCTTCTCTGGGAAACAGTCTGGTGCAATTAGAGAGCTTCCAGTGTACAAAAGGAAAACAAACAAACTTTTTGCCTCCTCTCCCAGAAGTGTCCCCTTTCCCTCTGCTGCAGTGGCCTGGGAGTGGGAACTTCAGTCCAGGACTCCTGGGCTATGGCAACTCCCTGCTGTGCTGTTGGGGAGGCCACAAAATTTGGGGGACATTTGCAGCCTCTGCAATGGGGGGGCGTGGCTTGGAGGGGTGGTAAGGAGGGAAATTTGCATCCCCACTGTTTCCAGATGGGGGCTGTAAAATGGGAGTTCCATTTCAACCCTAGCACCATCTTCCCTGTGTGACCATAAGCTCGGTGCTGTCTCTCCACGCCTCAGTTTCCCCAGCAGTGAGGAGGAATTGGACCAATTGTACTGCCTGCCCTCCCTCTTGACTGGCCACTGTCTTCCTGCCCTTGTGCGGCTCAGAGTATCTCTGTTCTTCTGCAGCAGTGATTAGCTGTTTAAATTGCATCTGGCAAAACAATCACGGAGTGATGCCTTGATGACAGAGCAATGACCAGCTTTCCCTTTCAGCATTCAGTCAGCACTTCTTCTCCCTCCCCTAGCATTATCCACGAGCAAATTGTGATATTGAACTGTGCAAATTGCTGAGGAGCTTCTGCTGGGAGCCTGAACCTTCTCTGACACATAATACCAATCTGTCTGAGCATGCCTGATGGTCAAATGCAGTCTGGTGTGGAGATGAGCAATTCCCTAGCAGCACCTGTTTTGGCAGTGGGGGCTGTGGTGGCTTCTGCTCTTGGTGTAGTTGGTGACAGAAGGCAGCAAGCCTGGAGACTTCCTGTGGACCATAACAATTCTGCTGCTGTCTCAAAGCTGGGTTTTCACAAGTCCTTGAAAATCAGAGCCCTTAAGTGTTGTGTGTCAGCACCCAACGTGGAAAACATCCTATGTCACAATTACGTTTGGAGACTCCTGTGCCAGAAAGCTTTCTGTTCTTGAGCTGCCTTTTCATGAACAATCAGACATTGTTGGTCACATCATGCTCAAAAACAGCTGAGTGTTATATGGGGCTTTCTCACATGTAGTGGTTGTTTTCAGCAGCAATGTCCTTTGGCTGAGACAAAACCTTAAGAGATGCTCTTTTAATGTCTCTGTTCTGTCACATACGGGTAGGGCCGAATAGTGCAATGGGCTGATCATTTTCATCCTGTAAAATATGCATAATTCTATTTTACATAGGGAATAATTATTGTAGAGCTGACTCTTTTTTTCATCCTTTTCCTGCTGTAATTACTATCCACTTGCTGATGCCTGTGCCAATGTCTGTGCATGATGAAATGAGTGAGAATTTAAACTGCCCTGGGTGATGGGACATGGACCTTGCTGAAAAATTTAAATGTCTCCTAGCCAGAGGAGGCTGGCCCATAAATAAAGAATGAAATCCCCACTGCAGGAGTGGAGAGCTAGTGCAGCTCCAGACTTAACACCTTCCTGCCCACCTCCAGACATGCCTAGAGCTGTGGTACCCTCAGCATGTGGAGGAGCCCCTGGGCTAGAGGGCTTGGCTGTACCCCTGTGTGTCAGAAGGAAGCCTTGAAGTTAGGAATAAATTGAAAGCACCATCCTGAGCTTAAGTTGATCCATTTAGCTGAAGAGCTAAGGCTACTGGCACCTGTGGAGCAGAAAGGCTTGGCTGGAGCAAAAGAAATAGGCAGTTTTTCTCCATTGGAAAATGAGAGAAACAAGGAATTAATCTCCTTGCAACATGGAGGGGGTACATGGGGAAGAGCATCTTTCACATTCTATGGCTGGTAGCACAACTAAACCACTATCCTTTAAAAGGTCAGTGATTTTTAGTTTTCCAGTGAGAACTGTTTCCATTCCCACATCTCTTTGAAGATATTTTACAGCTGTCTTTCGCAGATCAGCCCAGACGGTCACAGATGAAATGACAGTTCGGTGAAAAATCTCTCCCAGAAGTAAGTTGTTATTTCTGCCCATTACTGACTGTGCTGCTGAGTTCACTGTGGAGCACAGGGGTTAGAGACCTACAGCATCATCAGCTCTGACTCCTTTCTGTCACATGCAGAACATCAGGGATCTCTTCATCTTTTGCTGCTGGCAAAGGCTCATCTAGCATGCAAATATGAGGCTCAGTCTGCTTCTGGACCTTTGTCCTCAGTCCACACTGATTTAAGCAGTTGCATGGAGGATGAAATTGTGTGGAATGGACCAGTGTCTTGGGAGGAGGCCATGCCACTGCTTGTTTCCTAGGTGGTAATTTGCCTGGGATGTGAAATCTCTTATTTTCCATATTCATGTCCCAGGAATGAGATGAGGGGCTTGGCTCACCTGATATCACCAGATATCACCTGATATCTCACCCCAGCCCCAGGTACAAGAGCCAGTTGCCCCATTTCAGCCAAAGCTGTCACGGGGCATGAGTCTCAAAGATGTTAAGTCCCTCCAGTTCAGTGAAAGGGGGGGGGGAGAAATACCCAAATTGGTAGTTCCAAGGGAAAGGTAGTTTCCAAGGGACAAGCTCACAAGCATCAGACATGTGAGAATCCATTCAGGAAAGTCCCTGAAAAATCACCTTTGTGGGTTCTGCTGCCTGTGGATGAATGGGTGTGATCAGGTGGGATGCAGATGAAGGCAGGTTTCAGGCTTTACTTAGATGGCTCCATAGCACCTTTCTGCCACCAGCTCTTAGGGGTGGGATTACAGCAGCAAGATAGGCAGTATGAATATCTGCTTCCATTAATGTGGGTAATTGCTTTGTGATTCCCTTCTCAGAGCTGGGTGCAGTGAGCTGTGCAGAGCAGATGGCAATTGCATGGGTGTAATTCGGGGGGTGATGTAGAAATTAGCCAAGGTGCCAGAGCATCCTTTGCTGGGGTTCCAGGGAGGTGGGTGCCCTCCACTGTACTGGTTGTGCAGCAAGAGCTAACAAACCCTCTGGGGGTTGGAAAGGATGGTGTGGGGTAGGGGAGAGCTCATTCTCTGGCCTTGATCCTTAGGGACGTCTGTGTGGGTTCTTTCAATTTACCCATTGTGCTTAATTAGTAGGAGTTCTCTGTGGAGGCAGAAAACTAGGTAACAGACTCAAGGTTTGGTCCTTACTAGCTCTGGGTTAGGATATGGGGAAGTGCAGGATGCTCTGGGATCTGCTGCCTGAACCCTGAAGAAACTCAACCCCCATCTCCTGAGTGTCCCTATCCCCAAAGTGGACAGTGCCATACAGTCCCTGTGAGCACTGTGTTCTCTGAAATGTGTTTCCATGAGGTAGCCCATTGGCTCCCCAGGATCACCTCATGGGACACAGATGCCTGTGTGCAGTGTTTCTTTAGAGGGGAGGCCCCAGAGATGGAGTGTTGCCCTCAGGGTACAACCAGCAAAGCTCATGTTGGTGACCTGGGGCCTCAGATGAGGAAGCCTGTGCTAACAGCCTGGTGCAGATGACCACACACCCCTGACTGTCACATCTTCCTGCTTTCCAGCTATTGCCTGTGCTGGAGACTTTGGAAGGAGGTTTTCTTAAGGCCAGAGGAGTGCATCCAGCTCTGTTCAGGCTGTGTTCTGCCTATGGTAAGTAGTTTACGATAGCTGTTGCCTCTAACAGTGTCTAGCCTTCTAATGCCTGTTCCCACCTCCCTTAGGGTGGCCCATCCTCCCCATCACTGTGAGGCAGCCCTTTCATTTTGCAGCTGCACTGTGGAAGAACAAGGAGCTCTGGGTTTTCATTAATTTTGAGGAAACTGATATTTTGATTCTCAAGTCAATCCTGGATTATTTTGGGCAAATGCAGTTTGACAGACCATTTTTTTGAAGGGACATGGATCATTTAACCAAGCCTAATTGCCTCTGTGTCACAATTAGTCACTCAGGCTGAGAAGGAATTGGTGTCACCATCATTTTGTATTGGGAGCCAGTGACTAAATCTAGTGAAAATGTTTGAATCAGAACTTTTATGTACATACATTCATTATACTTCTAAATTGGTCTTATCTCCTTGCAAGACTGGAGAAGACTCCGTGTGAGAGTGTGCTTGAGTGAGATGAAGTGCTGAAGGTTTAGGAGAGGAAGAAGGGGAGACTGAGATTTTCATGTGCCTTCTTGGCTGGACCAATGCAGGGCTGCTTCCACAGTCACAGAGAGTGGTGCCAAGTACGAGTTTTGGGGATGCCCTCTGAGATAGGATTAACCTTCTGGCAAGGGTGATAGGCCTCTGTCTGCAGGACAGACCTAGGGGATGGAGGAAAATATCAAAAGGGCTGGAGAAGGGAAAGGTTCAACAATCCTTTAACTGCTCCATCACCTGGTGGAGTCACCTTGAAAACCAAGTCAAGGGGTTTGACATCAAGGATGCAAGTCTTTTCTTCAGTATGGGGTGAAAGGGTCTGTCCCCCTTAATTTCCGAGGGTAAATGATGCTCTGTGGTTGTGTCCCAGCAATGGTCAGTGTTACACAGCAGGAGGAAGAGCTCTCAAGCTTCCACTTCCACCACCATAGTACAGACTCATGCAATGCTGAAGGTGGTTCATTTGCTATTTACATTTTAAATGTGCCAGGTCAATCTTGCCAAACTTTAAGGTTGTCATTTGTCTGCTGTGCTGAGTTTAGTGATGGGGAGGCTGTGAGAAGGAAAGCTGTGAGCCTTGTGGAAAGCCAGGAAAACACTCTTGTGCTGCAGGTACCACAGGCGCTGGATGCCACTGCAAAACTGGAGGGGGCAGGAGGATGTTGGGACCTCACCCTCCCTATCCACAAAGCCCAAAGTTTCAAAGTCTGTCAGCTCTTCAGAAAGCATGCAGACTGTCAGCCGAATGTCATGAGTGAGCAAAGGAGCCAGGAAATTAACTTCTCCATGAAACAAAAATCAAACTGACTCATTTGTTTTCAAGGTTCTCTACCCCGGCAAAATGAAAGACATAATCATACAGGAGAAATAGGAGGATAAATTGGGTGTTATTTCAAGTATTGCTGGCTCACATAATTTTATTGTGATGTTTTCAAGAATGGGCATTTGTTCTAAAGCTTCAGATTCTGGATTCGAATGGATTCTTGCAACTGTAAGCTTTTAGTACAGAAAAGGACATTCTGTGCTTCATAATCATGGAAAACAGCTTGAAAATTGTGGTCTGAGATCAAAGTCAGAAGTTCAGCAACCAGAAAGTAAGTAAGGAGAACTCAGAGGGCACACTTCATCTGATTTGGGCCAGGAGGTCTTGTCTTTGAATGCCTCCACCCGCAGTGCAGTACAGATAATGAACAAGGAGCCAACTATGCTGTGTCTGAATGTCTGGAGATACCTAGGTGTTGGATAAATGAGCTGATAATGACTGAACCAGCCTACTGAGAAGCTCATTTTTCTGCAACATTTCTGTAGGTTGAGTGGGGAACAGCTGCTTGGGTAATTTGTCTCACTGAGTGGGGGAAGGAGTTGGCACTGATAGCAGGGGAAGACACTGTGGGAGCTGATAGACCCTATGACCACTGGCTTTCTGGCTTTATTCTGCTCCTGTGCTGTCGTCAGATGAATGGGGGGAGTTGGATGCAGCTCCTTCTCCTCCTGTGAACAGTTTGACAGCCTCTCTGATGGAAACAAAACTGTGTTGCCCCCTTTCCTGTTTTGCTCAAGACAAATTTCTCTGTAGTTTTGAACAGCCAAACACACAGCTTTGGAAGAAGAGCAAATTTTGGGAACATATCGGGTAATCTGTATGTGACTTGGAAAGCTGCGCAACATCAGGGGAGATGTGGGTGCAACACAAAATTTTGCCATACTCTTGAGAGACCAAATACCTGGACCCACTATGGCTTTGGGGAAAGGGAATGAAGAGGAAACAGGGTCAGTTTGGTACAGTTAAGGAAAGATTAGCACAGGCTCTCTCACATCTCCATCCCACTACCAATAGATGGGTCCCTGTCACAAGAGGGTCCTTTTGTAATCATCCCACGTGAATGGAGCCCTGAATGACACTAATGTGTCTTGCGGAGCTATCCCCCCACCTTCATTATTAATGTTTAAATCCCTTTCAGAAGCACAGCCATTAATTTTGCCGTTGCCTCAGTGTTGAAGAGCCAGCACAGGCAATGTCAAGTGTTCCTGGTGGCAGAGCAGAGGTCTGGATGAGAACAGCCTCCCCCCTTTGCTTAGCTGCCTTTGACAACAAAACCATCCAGGCAGAGGTAGGCTTGGGTTGTTTGCTGCAGGTTCTGCTGGTTGGAGAAGGTCTGCTTCACTGAAGAAGGGACAAACGTCTCGGTGAATGCAGAGGATAAAAGGTTGTATCTTGTCCCTGTCTTCCTCTTATCTCATCCCATATAACCCAGCCAGCTTGTTCAGTGGCTTGTTTGGCCGTTGTCCTGCCTTACCTTGCCCATAATGCAGTTTCTGGGGAGTGCAGCTGTAATCTGTCACTCTGAAGTGTCATACCTTTGAAATAATGAATTATTTCAGAAAAGAATAGTTACAGAGTAGCTATATTTATATATAAGAGAAGTATCTAGGGTTTTAAGGAATAATCCCACAAGGCTTTTGGACAATTACAGCTTCTATTTTCCCTAGACAAAAGGGAGAAACAGTGAAAAGGAGCAAGGTGATATTCAACAGAGGGAAGCAAAAATTTTTCTGGTAAGTCCGTGCTCCCTGGCTGGTTTTGGCCAAGTGGTTCATGTTACACAGATGCAGCCCAGCCAGTCTGGACTCTAGGCTTCTAACAGAGGATTCTCTCAGCCCCATAGTAATCCAGTTCTAACTGATAATCACTTCACCCTCTTCTCAGTATTTCAAACCTGAACTTGACTGACTCCTGTTCCTAGCTAGGAGACACTATGCTTTCTTCTCCTGCAAGATTAGGGTCCCTCTGTAGTTAGGGAATGACAATATTCATAAAAACATGTAGACTGGGAACTGTTCATCCCATAACATGAATATCAAGTGTCCTGGAGCCACACAGTCTGGCCCTGCTGCAGCTAAGGACTTTCTATGTGATGTCCAGAGCAACATAAAAGTCTTTGATTGCTCTGCATGGCTGCCTGTGGTCCAGAGCTGCTTAGCTAGCAGACTGCATCTCCTCGTGAAAAGACAAGAGTGGGGAGGAAAACCTTGCATTCACAAAGAGGATTGATATGCCATATTGTCAGTTCACAAGGCATTTCCTTATTTCTACTTTTGGATGTACCCTTGCCCTGTCCTTGAATCTTACACCACAATCTGAACTCTCCCAACAAAATGTGGTGGGGCAGGTTGATGACAGACACAGATCTCCAGCAGCTGCAGTGGGAGCACAGCAGCAGGATGGTGCTAGGTCCCTGGGTGCATGCAACTTAAGGTGCATGTGGGTCTCTTTGCTACAGAGAGACCTCTTTGCTTGATTTCTCTCTCCATCCCTTTTTCATTTTAGGAAGTTCTAAAAGTAAAACTGCTGCCTGAATTATTGACATAAACTGAGTTTAAACTGCTTCTTGCATAACTGGTGAATCAGCAGGCAGCAGTTAAGCAGCCTGTTGTGCTGATGCTGTGCCATGTTACTGGTCATCACCCTGAAACATGGGGCAGGAAAACATTCTGTCCAACTTGTGGCAAGTAACCATCCCACACTGGTCTGCTAAAGAGCTCTTCTTCTGTTTTATCCACTCTCCAATTGATTTATATGTCTGTCTGTCTAGGTGCCTGTCCTCTGATATGTCCCACAGACAGCCTGGTCCCTGCTTGCCTTTCTTATCTCATCCCCACTGTGATGCTCAACTGTTAGATGGAGAGCTCTGACTCACCGGTAAAACTGGGATGAGGCAGAGAGCAGGGATGTGCTGAAGTGAAGCCAAATGGTTGTTGGAGGCAGCCAGGAGGATTTTTGTCTCTCCTGGCTTGTTCTGCTCATTTTCATGTCCTGTGTGAGGGGAAGCTGAAGGCCTTATAATGGAGCTGTGGGATGATTGCAGAGCATGCACCTTCCACCTGGAAGACAAAGTTTTGTCAGCAGAGGTAGGTCAAGACAGCAAAAGGGGCACTGGAAGTTCTGGCCATAGATGCAATTTTAAGAGTAGGACTGATCTTTTCGTTCCTGAGCTTCCCTTCCCAGGAGAGGCCAGGGGAGCTTTGTTCCCCAAGCAGTGGAGGCCAGTGTGCATCTCCTAGGGCCAGAGCACCCTGCAGCAGAAAAGGCTGTGCTTTTCCAGATGGGGCATTAATGAATTTGGATGGATCTGCTATCAATAGCCAGCTCCAGCAATCAGCGACTGTACTTCAGATCCAGTGGCTAACCACAGTCAGCTGCATGGCTAAATCTGCACCAGGGCTGGAGCTATTTCCAATGATGCTAATGAGCCCTGTAGACATGTCGTGTGGCACATTCATGAGATCTGGGACACATTTGCTTTTGGTACCTGTGGCTGCATGTGCAGAGCAGAAGCCCATGGGATTGGAGGCTTTTGGAGGAGAAAATGGGAGCAGTGTGCGAGAGATGGCTGAAAACAGCAGGGAGGCAAAGATGTAAACCAGGGACGGGGAGCCCGAGGACTAATGTTTCTTGGCTCCGGGGCAATGTAGCAGCACAGGCTGTGGTTTATTGAGGCCAGCTGCTTTGAAGAGCAAACATCCCCTAAACACGGGTTTGGAGACCGGTATTTCCTGGCGTGCAGCCACTAGAGGCTGCCCTGCTCCAGCTCCTGAGCCGTTCGTTGCTCGCTGGGGCTACGAGCAGCACTGCTGCCTGTGTTTTAGGCACTGAGGGAAGGTGGTAGGAAAAGCCACGAAGTCTTTTTTATACTTCTGTGAGTGGATTGAGCAGGAGACACAGCAAACCTGGGCCCTCAGGGATGTCACTTGTGTTCCTGTTTATAGACGGAGAAACTGAGGCACAAAGAGGTGCATGGAAATGGCTGGCTTGGCTGATGGCAAGCCAGCTCTGCAGCTCAGGGCCAGCAGGGTGTTAGCACAGGCAGAGCCCAGTGTCACACGAAGGGGTAGGAACAAACTCTCTGTGTGTGGAATAGCTACAGGATCCACAGACCTTCTGAGAGAGATGAGAGACCCGATTCTGTACAGCTGGGCAGACCTGAGGGCTGGAACTGGCCTGAAGCAGCAGAGCTTCTCTGGGGGAGCTGTGGTATCTCCTGGTGTGCCCTCAATCCTGCACTTGCACACCTATGCAAGCCCAACGCCTGTGCTGGTGTTTGCTGAGTGCCCCAGTGCTGATGGGAGCTTGGCCTCATCTTAACTCCTTGCTGGGCATCCACTGTCAGCACACCAGCTGCAATGTCCTGGTCAATGGAAATCCTGCCTGAACACCTCTCACTGTTTGCTCCCCACATGGTGGCAGATGTAGATACAGATGTAGACAAGCAAGACCTGAGCTTGCTAAGCAGTTTGAGTATGTCCCTGAAACAGTCCTACTGCCTGGAGAGCGGTCATGGTGATGAAGTCATGGACTGCAGGCAGGATACATGAGCTGATCCCACGGGGTTGCTGGATGCCAGGACAGATGATCCTGATGGTCCCTCACAGCCCTCAGACATATCCAGTGCTTTTGGGCTGGTATCACCAAATGCACCAAACCTTCCTGTCTATACCCTTAGGGTGTTTGGGAGTTTCAGCTCTGCTTGCCAAACCTGCTTTGCATGGTGCTACATGCGACGCTGGGTTTGGCTCATAGGCCAGATCTGGTCTTTTTGGATTTGGCATGTTTGCTAACCCAGCTAGCCCCAGCAGGAGCTGTTTTCAGACAAGGACCCATGTGCTCCACCGTATGGCAGCAGGCAAGGCAGCTCTGGGGATGGGGTAATACCCAGGGGTCAGGCAGGTTTGGGGGTGTTCATGAGTCAGAGCCCCCATTTCTCCTGTCTTTCTCCTTTGATCCCACTCATGGCTGCTCTTCCCTTTTATCCCTGCCCTGCAGAAGTTGTCATAAATCTCTGCTTCTGCCTTTCTGCTAATGGGCTGCTTTGTCCAAAGTGAGCAGGATCCTTAGACAATGTAAATCAGTGTAGCTGCCCTGTGATTGGAGCCCTGGCACTGAATTAACCCAGGTGAGGATCTGCTCCATAATTTCTATTTTGCTGTTATCAAAGCTCAAGCATTGCTTTTAGTGCCTGAAAATCGCTGCCTTCTATCACACTTGGTCTTTGGCAGACCAGTGTGTTGGCAAAGTTGTCTTCGTTTATCTTCTCAATGCATCTGTTGCAGCTGGATGCTTCTCTGACCCTCACGTTTTCAATAATCTTTTCCCTTCTTCCCTCCAGCGTTACAGAGCCTCTTATTCATTTGAGAGATAAGTATTTACGTATGTGTTGGTGAGAAAAACTTAATCAATAATGCCCATAAATAACATTTCTTTGTGTTTTAGATCCACCAAATCTGCCTCCCTCCTTTTGTTCTGCTGGGGGTTGTGGGGTGTTTTTTCCTTTCTAGGCAGGATTCACATTCTGTTCCAGCTCTTTTTGTCAAAGTTCAATTGTCAGAGAGAGAAAGCAAACTCCAAGCAAGCTGTCATTTTGGAGAGACATCAGTCTAATCAGTCCCCTCCACCCACAGTGTGCCTGTCCAGAAGGGCTGCCCATCCTGCTGCCCCCAGCCTCTTCCTGGGAGACAGAATCATCTCTCCCTGCAAATTCAGGGTTGCAGCTTCTGGGCACAGACTTTACCACTGGGAAGCAGCTCCCTAATTTCACAAGTTTCAGAACTGACCAGCATAATGCAGCTGCAAAGTCCTCATGCACAGATTTATTTCTTTTTTTTTTTTCCACCAGATGATTTAAAAAGAAAGATTTTGTCTTGGGTTCCAGGGTAGTCTTACAAGAGGCTTTAGCTGTGTTCTTTGCAAGGGCAGGATGTTGTGGGCACTGCGACCTGTAGGCTGCTTGGAGTGAGTTGCTGTGAGCTGGGGCTGGTCGAATGTTGCTCTGCCTGTGGAGTCTGATGGGATGTTCCTGCTCCAGCTGAGGTGCTGGCTGGTGGGGAATGCACCCTCTGCTTCCTCTGCCATGCTTTCCTTACTGTATTTTCTACATTGTGCCTCTGCCAGATGGATGTCATGCAAACCGTGCTGTGCTGGGACATGGGCAATCTGGGCCAGTCCTCACCCAGTAGAGTCCTCAGCTCAGTGTGTGTACATCTGCATTTCACATGTACCAACTGCAGCGGACATCAGCATCCTCTGCGTTGCACTGGATGCAGGTGAGACACTTTTTCTGTGCCCCCAGAGCAGGTGTGACTACTGCATGTATAATCTGCCTGGTCCCTGTGCAAGCAAGAAATACACACCATCGTGATGTGTGTATGTTTGCAGGGAGCAACTACAGGAAATTAATGGATCATGAAATTATCCAAGGAAATATAAAAAAAAGGGGACTGTTAGAGCAAACTGCACTGCATCCATAGCCCTGCTCCCTTTTCAGGCAGCTTAATGTGGTAGCAAATAAGATTTAGTAGCTTTATGTTGAAGACAGGAGGGACTGGCAAATGGCTCTTTCCAGGTTATCTGAGTGACCTAGTGTGAAGCTACACTGGAAACAGCAGTTACCTGGGGAAAGCTACAAGGAAGTGTTATTGCATTAACAAAATAAAAGAGGCTTTGGAAATGTCTAGGCTGGCTTTTAGGGGATAGTAGGATACTCATCAACATCTTCATAATAGTAAAGTGCACTGATCCAGCAATCTTTATCCCAAGAGATCCCGAAGTGTGTTGCTAAACTATGTATACAGCAATTCCTTCCTGTTTTCCTGGAGCTCACCTTGGTGGGGGAAGTGCACACAGAGGAAAAATGTGATTGTGGGTTGCAGGAAGAAATTGAGAGACATGATGCAGACACTTAGAGCAGAATTCAGAAATGGGGCAGCATCCCTGGTGAGAGGGAAGGAGGTCACTAATGGTCCCAAATGGGTGGAGAGACAACAGCAGCAGCTTTCCATCACCAGGCTCCCGATCTAACCTAATGTGGTCTAATCAATTCTCCTTTCTAGATTTCTGCCATAGCAGTGTCCGAGATGGGAAATGAAGTTGTCTGCAGTAACTAGAGCTCTCTGGGAAATGTGTTATTTACTTCTGCCAAGAGAAGCCTGGTGAGAGCATGTGTTTTTGTGGAAGCAAGGGAAAAGCCCTCTGATTTTCATTATTTTTTCCTGTCTGTTCAAAGTCTGAAGCTCAGGGTTTCAGGTTCCTCGAGTGTCTACTGGTATTAATGCATTTCTTAAATCACAAAGAAGAATTGGCTGGGAAAAAGGGTTGATTTGATCAAAAAGCAATGTAATTTCTGTGTTGTTTCAGGAGTAGAGGACTGCCAAAGAAACAGTAAGAGATCATTTATTCACCTCACTGCAAGCAATTTGTGCTATGATGGCCTGTTATAGCTGCACCTTTCTCAACGTCTTCATAGAATCATAGAACATCAGGTTGGAAAGGACCTCAAATATCATCTGGTCCAACCTTTCTTGGCAAACGCCCTGTTTAGACAAGATGGCCCAGCACCCTGTCCAGCTGAATCTTTAGTGTTCAGTGCTGGGGAATCCACCACTTTCCTGGAGAGATTATTCCAATAGCTGATTGTTCTCATTGTAAAGAATTTTCTTCTTGTGTACAATAACCTTATTCCTCCTCAGGTTTTGCATCCTTCAAAACGGTGCATGTGACAAGGACATGCGTCAAGCCCCAACCCTGCTGCAATTCTTTGCTGCCAGGTCTGAAAGGATTTACCTGCTCAGGGGCTTGTTTTTTCCTGATAGAAATAACTGGCAAGGGAATTTTGACAGGTAAGAGACAGCTGGGAGATCAAGGGAAACCTCTGTGGCTGTTTTGTACTGCTTGAATCTGTGCGGCACTTCGATATCTTCACTGCAATGTTTGTTAGTTTTACACTGGTGGAGGATCTGAAATATGCTTGCTGAGTTAATTTGCTTGCAAACAAGAGATAATTGAAACCAGTGCTGCAGCTTAAATGCTACATGAGAGAATGTAAGTGCATGTGAAAGGACACCCCCTCCCTCCCCCCCCAGTAAAGCACGGTCACCGTGTGCTCTGCTAAATACAGCCCCAGCTGGGATGCAGAAAGGGGAAAACACGTAAATAAGAAAGAGGTGGAATTGCCTAATGCGGCTGCTTTGAGTCATGCACAAAGGCAGCTGTGGGAGGCGGATGGGCAATCAGCACATGTGGGCTTTCCTCCACCTCTTCTGTGTTTTTCTTTTGCAAAGTGTTTGGTGAAAAGAACATTAAAAAGTCCACGGCAAGTGAAGCTGTGCTGTGTGCCTGTGGTCCTGCAGTGGGATGAAGCTCTCCCAGACCTCTTCTCACTGAGGTCCTCTGCTTTTGCCCGCCTAGGAGGTCCAGCCCGCCTCAGCAGTGCTGGTCTCTTCTGTTGGCAGGAAAACCAGCTCAAAGTCTCCCAGGCATAAGGGATGTTCTTGGCTACTGCCTCCACCTCCTAACCCTAACCCTGTTCACATCCCAGCCCAAGTCATGTGTCCACAGCTAATGGGTCTGAAGGCAGTGATGCCTTCCAGCTCTCTGCTGTAGCCACATCCCTGGGGTGTAGACAAGAGCTCTTCTCCTCATGGGTCTGCCTAAGATCACTCCTTTTGAATTTGAATAAGCAGTAGATTGCACTGTGCCACCACACTTGAAGCAGCCTGAAGGAGTGCTGGGTTACACCAGTCCAGCACCTCTCAGGTGAGCGTGGAGGCCTGCTCTCTGGTGATGAAAAGAAAGTTACATTAGAAAGGCCTTTTATCCAGATACTTAATTAAAATAATATTGAAACAGGCAAGGCACACTGTGTGCTGAGCGCACGGTCGCAGCTTCCCACATCTCATTTGCAAGAGTGCTCAATAATGGCTGCGGGTAATTATTTTTTAATCAGCCAGTGTAAAGAACGATTGGCATGTTAACAAATGGTACTTATTTTCTCTTGCTCCAATGGAGCAAGATCACAGATGATATGATGCCAGCCAATGAATATCCCCTGGCACAGCAAAATCCTCCATCTTGCTGTGGCGGAATCTTGTGTTTGGAGACACAAAGCAGTAGCTGTCATTAGGGATAGCTGGAGGCAGGCAGGAGCAGGAGATGGGCACGGGGCAGCCAAAAGCACTGAGATGCTTGGGAATGAGGATGTTTGTGCAAAGGCAGATGGAGGAGAGCTAGATGGAGATGCGTTTGCAGCTATTTGGCTCCTGTCCTCCCTCCTGTGTTAGCCAGGATATAATTCAGGATAGTTTAGGGGTACTGGTTTATGTCTGTCCAGAACTAATACTTCAATCTGGGAGACTTGGGCTGGTTTTCTCATTAATTAGCTGAGATGTCACCAAAGCTCAGATGTGATTTCAAGGGAAAGAGCATCATTGTCAGCCACCAGCAAGCTCTACCCCTTGTGAATATTTAGCCCTTCCTAATTGCCTACTGTCCCTCTCCCTAGAAGCAGAGAGTGGCTCAGAATCAGGGCAGCCCTGAACTAGTTCAATTAGACAGTTCTTCCTTTTAACAGCTAAATGTCTGTGCTATTTTTTCCCTTCCAAACAGCAAAGCCATCAATGGGGCACGAGGTGTTTTCTCCAGGGTTTCTGCTTTTGTCCCTCTGCCTGCCTCTGAAGGCAAGCCCAGCTGGGCCCTGAAGGATGTACCTGCTCAGTTCAGGCTTTTACTTCCCCAGTTTTTCAGCCTTGCTTTGTCTCTTGGAGGGCCTTGTGTTCCCAACAGTGCTCAAGTAACTTTGAACATTAATAATTCTGCTTGTTCTAAAACCACACTGTGGATGCCATGAAAATTAATGAGGGAGCCTCTGGAAATCAATTTTCTGCTGTAAAATCTCCATTCTGCAGAGGTGGGTGCTATGGGCATTTGGAGGTTATCTTAGCAGGCAGTGTTACATATCCTTGGCTAAAGGAGGCTGTCTTGGGCTCCTTCTTTACCTACCATACACGTGCTGCCTCCTTTACGTGACAAGGGAGTGGAAGCCAAACCTTGCTCCGATTCTTCTGCTCTAGTTTTACTCAGTCTACTTAGACTTTAGTGAGTGCCAACGTTGTCTCCTCATCTTTGCAGGGTTAGGCCATGACATTTCTCCCATCCTTTTTGCATTGCTTTTTCTTTCTGGCTCTTTCTGCTGCCGCTCTCCACTCATCCTACAGATATCAGCTTCCTATGTTTTCCAGTTTTGCTCCATTTAGGAGACACAGCAGCATTCCAACAGGATGCTCAGGAAGAGCAGGACTCCATTCAGAGTCCCCCGAGGTTGTTGCTCAGCTGATCAAGAAATTGCCTTTTTGTAGCTCAGCGGCCATGTGTTCCTGAAACATCAGCCCCAGAAGCTGGAGAGAGTTCAAAGGTGCTTCCCCACTTGGGGAAATTGTTGTTGTCGCCCAAATGTGGCTCTGATGTCTTCCAGACAAGATGTTTGCTCACCAGCAGCTGGCTTCATGTGGATTTGTATTCCCACGAGACTGTGTGGGTTTGTCCTCATCTCTTCTTTTCGTCTGGTTGATTTATTTCATTAAGTGACAAAATTACAACTGACACATTCCTCCCACTATTGAGTTGGTTTTTGGGGTGCAAAAAATTTACACGTCATACCACCGAAGCAGTAACTGTAATTTTCCCATCTGTGCAGATGTTCACGGTGCCGCTGGAATTTCCATGTTCTTGTTGTGACAGATAGTTTAACATCACCCTCTGTTTCCAGTATCACCAATGCAGAGTGTTGTCCAGAGGCTGGGAATGGAGATTTCCCATTCTTTTGGTGCATGTTTAATTTATTTTCACTGATGTCACTAGTTATTTTGTCTGGTTCTTCAGGTGCAGTGAGTTCCTATGTTCTTCCTTCCTTGAAGAATCTCCTAAACAAATAAACCAAGCACAGAGTATGGTCACAGCAGGGAGCTGGCTAAGGGGATGCTGAAGTCCAGCTGAAAACTGCTCCCAGTGGGCATGACTTATGGGTCCCGTTTGGAGCCATCATGCATTGGGATGAGTTTGAATCCAGCTCCACCATCTAGCAGATGATCTGCCTGTCCTCTTCCCTCCTTTATTTTCCACTCCCCAAATGAGATTTTGTTTCCATCCTTTTTTCTTTCATCTAAGCCAGTATATCACACAGTTTGTGCCTGTATCTTTGGGGTGGCCAAGGGTCAGACTTACCAGAGAGTTTTTTCCTTTCTGCTTTTTAAGAGCAATTTGGTTAAAACAGGTTGTTGAGCCATGCCCCTGCCCAGGTCCAGGGGACAGAGCCAGAGCTCTTCTTGCAAGTCAGTTTTCCCTCTTGGTCAGTGCATTAAAACCCTTTCCCATGATGGAGCTGTTCTGGGTGAAAGCACTCCATTTAATTAACATGGACATGTTTGCTTGGGAATTGGAATAGGGGGGTTTCTAAGTGGATTTTTTCCTTTAAAACAATTCAGTGGTTCTGGCTGTATGCATTTGGTTTTGTTTTTTTTTTTTTTCCTGGAATGGAAATGAGAGTTTTCTGTGGAACTGACCCATTAGGACTCTGCTCAACTGGCTGAGGGGAGATGCTCAGGAAAGTAAAATACCAGCAGTTGGTATTTAGAGCCCACTGTGTCCCTGGTCCCAGCTATACCCACTCCATCCAAATTGCATGGATTGGACCTTGAAAGGTGTCCAGGCTGCCTCTGTGCAGAAATGGGTTCACCTGCATGTCTCTCAGCAAATTTGCATTGCAGAGAAAGGGTAAGCCAAGTCTTGACCCATACCAGATGGAGCATGCCAACAGAGACATGTTGAGGGATGCTGTGTGCTCACCTGGCTCATGGGGTGGTAGCTGAATTGGATATTCTTTGTCTGTACAACACATAGCACACCCTCATCAGTGTTTGCATCTGTCAGCTAGATAAAAAGCTTGCTCTGAGATCCAAGATAAACTGCCATTCAAATAACGGAAGATTCCACATGTACATTGCATTTTCTATTTAGAGTCACTGTTAGCTGGAGAATCTCCTCTGTTGGAGGAGACAGTTAAGATACACCCACACTGATATTCAGAGTTAATCTTGCAGTCACCCTCAGCCAGTTCCAGTAAAATGAGCTACCCTTTCTTCATCAGATCAGAGGTGCAAAGTGGGATTAAGGTGTGAGATTAAGGTTGCCCAGCAAAGGTCTTTGTGGGATAGCCACTAAATACAGGGACCAAGCACAATCACACACATTTTAGCACACGCAGGGATGTGTGTGCACGTGCACACATCCCAGCCTTGCTCTAAAGATCACACGCTGATGGGCAGAGTAAGCTCCTGCTGCCCAGCCAGCACTCAGGCTCTCCCCAACATCTAATCTCTTCCTGTTGTTAGTGACAACTGGCATAAATACCCACGACACCAATGTGACTTCAACCAGGCAGTTAAATTCTGTTTGTTTTCCCATTATTTAAATCCCACCGACCTTGACTGTGTTAAAAAATGTAATTGTTCTGTCTTTCCCCACAGCCCTCCACTCTTCTCCGTAAGGAGATTATGATCTGGGGGAAAGTAAATGCCTTATTTGAAGTAAAAAAGAAAGCTAATGTTGAAGTAACTGCAGTCAGAGGAACAGACATTTCTCAAACACGTCCCCTCCGCTCAGCATGAGGCAGCGGCTGCCTGTGTTTCAGAGCATTATGGTACATTAGCCTCCACAAGCAGTGCTGCTTGCTTTGTTTATTATTTTAATTTCCAAGTCTCTAGCAGGGGTAGATAGTGCCGGGGTGACAGCATTGGAAGAATGAAAGCCTCTCCCTTGCTGTGCTGTGGGGATGGGAACAGCGGAGACATGGCTCCCCAGGCAGTTGGCTCAGTGGGGATAGTGGGGAGCAGGGCACTGCCACCCTAGCAGTGATCTTGGCAACTCCTTCTCTTTTTCTGAAAATCGTATGAACTGGAGCCCCCAAACTCTGCCTGTATGGACACCCTGAAGGCCTAGCAACAGGACTCTTTGATGGGACATTGTTCCAGCTACTCTATCCTTATCTGCTCTAGAGGAGTTGTTGGCTCACTAAGTTGCAGGGTTAAGGATCTGGCTGTGGAGAATGATTTGGGTGAGGTAAAAAGGAGGTTTTTCCTCTTTATGAGAGCAGCACTGCTCCCCTCCCCCCCCCCCCTTTCCTGAGCTCCCTGTGCTCCCCAAGTGAAGACAAAAATAGGAAAACATGGGTTTCAGTCAGACCCCATATTCCGCTCAATCCTGTGCACATGAATTTGTTTGTCTGTGCTTTGTTTTAGTGTCTCCAGAAAATCAGAGCAATTTCTGAAGAAAAAAAAAATAAATGACTTTGCAACAGGGGGGAAAAAAGAAAGAGAGAAAATGTTTTGACATCTCTCTCAAAACACCCTCCTTTCGTCTCCACCAAGGCTCCTTGCTGCATTTGACCTGAATTCTCAAAGAGCTCCAGCCCTCCTGAAAGTCTGGTGTTCAGCAAAAACAGCCCTCTCAATTCACCAAAAAAACACTGCTCACCTCTGCTCAGGAGACCACCCATAGGATGTCCCCTGGGTGCTCTGAGGTGCCAGGACCTCACAGGGCTGCTGGCTTCCCCATGGGTGAATTAGCCTGAATATCTGTGATCCTGCCTCTGCCCCCATCCCCAGACTGTGCTAGCAGCTGACGGTTGCATCTGTCCCCCTCCATTGCCTGGAGAACCCCAGAAGATGAGAAGCTTGGGAGTTATCATTCTCCTCTGAGAAACTACCTACAAATATTAACATAAAGCCTATTTGTATGCATTCAAGGCCAAGAACGGTTAGGCTGAGTTCCTCTTATCTGATACACGATTAAAAGCATCTCCCAAGCCCTGGTGAGCTCAGTGGGGAGCAAACAGCATCACATGGTGGGTGGATAGGGATGAAATGCTGTATTCATTAATGGCACTTCTATCTTTCTGTCCTGGTTCTGGTACCTGCACAGATTTACAAGGGAACGCCATCAGAGATGCCTGGAAACGTAATCTGTTTGCCTTTGCAAACACGGAAAAGAAGTATAAATCGAAGTAAGCCAATCCTAACAGCTTTAGAAACAGGTTTTAGTTCTGATAACAAAATGAAACTGGAATAAAAAATTCTCTTCAAAGCCAAGTGGTTTGACATGAAAGGGCTGAGCAGCTCTAGCAGCTGGGTAAGCAGCCAGTGACCGTGCAGCCTTGTATCAAAAGACTGATGGCCCTGCTGAGCTGCTTTGGCCATTCCCCATGAGCACCAGCTGCCCAGGGACATGGCTGTGGTCACCCAGGGCTTTCCAGTGTTCGTGTGGCTGCACTGGGCTGTGCCTTATGAAACCTCAGAGGATCCCAGGCAAGATGCAGCTCTCTTGAGCTTCTTCAGCCCCTAACAACAAGAAGTCAGATCTGAGCTGGTCCTGTAGGAGATGGTGGGATAAAGTGGCCACCTGGCACACTTATTGTCTCACCTGCCTTAAATCCCCTTCCTGAAGTGGAGCGGAGCATCCTCTGTAAATGCCTCTCTCTTCTCTGACTGCTAGGTCACATAGCAAACATGCTCAATTCCAACGCAGCCAGATTTTGGGGAGCAGTCTCTCCCTGTAGTAGCTTTTGTGTATCCCAAGAGAATGGCTGGGAAAGGGATGTAAGGATCCCAATGTGAAAGATGCAAGATCCATCCTGCTGCACAGGACTGAGATGCCTGCATAATGGTACTGCTGGCTGCTGAATGCTGGTTCATAGCAACCACTGCAGGTGGAGAGATAAAGGTGAAGATGATCGTTGTGAACATGCAGCACATGGAAAGCTCGTGAACAATGAGTGCTATTGATTTACTTTACTGCCTGCTCACATCAACTGTAATGGGGTAAGCAACTGCTCAATCACACTTTGTAAGAAAAGAAGCCTGTGATTTTTAGTTTCAGCTCATCCAAAAGAACCCAACACTAAATATAAATCACAATCAGAGATGGATGAAATGACAAGTGTGTATGTGTCCTTTCTGTGGTGTTATTATATGGCCCAAATACTTCCAGTTCAGACACGAAACTTCTAGTCTAACCTCACCGTAATGCTTCTGAATTGAGCTGTCATTTCAAACCCAGAAGAGATGGCTCTGTCCAGTCTTTATTTTTGGTAGGACTAAAATTTGGAAAGATTAAATGAAATCACGTGGCCTTGCCAGACAGCTGACACTCAAAAATAAAATCTGTCTTTCCATGGGGAAAAGGGAGAATTTTTAGAAAATGTATTAAGGTTTGCAAATCTCAAGCCTCTGTTTCACTTTCTTTATAAAGCTATATAATTGCAGAGAGGATCTGGAGGAGTTGCAGCCACTCGAGATGAGTGATTTGTAAGTAGAAACTATTTTGAATTTCAGTTTTTGGAACTGATGGTGAAGGGGCAGTGTTTGCTGGTTTCTAATGCAGTGTTTTCCAGGTACATTGTATACTGTTTTTTTCTTCCAAATCTCTTGAGTGGTCCATAATGAGCTATTATAGAAGGCTAATCTCATTAAAAGCAAAATCTCCTCATTCATTTAATTCTTAAATCTCTTTCTGTTGGGAGGGAAATATTTAAATGAGCTTCCTCCCATTATAAAGTTACTTCATAGTCTGTTTTCCATCACAGTTAAATCAGAGAACTGGCATGAGGTGCTTTTACTTTAATCTGTTTTTAATCTGATTCTTCTTAAATGAAGTTGGATCATTTCTGGTTCAGAGTCCTAGAAACCAGGGAGACAATGACTAGCAAGAGGTCATTTATTCTGTTCCATGGTCCCCACAGGGACACTAAAGTTTCATTAATGATCATTGCAGTCATAAAAGAACCCATTGGCTCATAAATTTTACCTATTGGCCAATAAATGCTCTATAGTATTATTATTTTTTTTTAAGATGAGGAGGGTAAGAGCCCTCTGTAAATCCCAGAACTAGCCTGAAGAGGGCTGTCAGCAGGGAGGAATGCTGTCTGAACACCATGGGGTGGCTGGAGAGAGGGACCCAGAGCTGGAGTGGCATTTTAACATACCCCAGAAGCCATGTCTGGGAACGGGGATGCTGGGAAGTGACAGAAGGGACAGCAGCATTCTAACATCACAAGGGAGGTGGTCGCTAACCATGGCACTTTGTTATCTTGGCTGCACACTCTAAGGCTGCTAGCCTGCATGCCTGGATAGCTCTCCATTGTCAAGGCCAGGTTTGTCATCAGGCCTTTCTTCTCCTCCCCTCCCATCCCTTATCAGACAGCCCCGCACCTCATTCCTCACGGGTGCTTTTGGGAGACAAGGCTGTGCCTTCACGGCTGCCCTCTCCCCTCCGCAGCTGAGGACTTGGCCTCTCTGGCCACTCAGCAGGAAAAGGCAGAGCTCAACAGGACAAAAATCAATCCCGATAATAAAATAAACTGCTGCAGGAGAAGGAGAATTTCTGGAATTACTTTTAATTCAGAAGTCAGCCTGAGATAAGGCGCCAGCCCAAATGCCAATATGCTAATGCAGTTCCTTAGCAGTGTGCACCACCAGTATCTCTGCCTGGCTTGTTCCACATCTGTGACAGCCTGTCTCTGCTCAGGACCAGAGATACATATTTTGTTTAGAAATTAAAGCAAATCATGCCAATATTTCAATGTGAAAGATTAAGAAACACCAACTCCCTTACAACATCCTCTTAGGTGCCCTCTCTCTTCCCACCACCCCCATCCTGCTAAGCTTACCATCACATTGTCTTTGAAGGTGACCCCATGTTGTTAGGTTTGATCCCTACCTTCCACCCTATCCACTTCCCAGTGTTTTCTTTTTGTATCAATGGGAGGCCATTCTTGAAACAGTAACAGTAATCAGAAAATGTCCATGGTGAAACAGACCTTTTTTCCACAGATCAACTCCCTGTGTATAATTTGGAGTCTGAAATGCTGTCGTTAGTTTGTAAAGTATTGGAAAACGTTTTTGTTTCTTTCCCTCTGAAAATAGTGACTCTAATGAAAAAACTCCAACAAAACAACAAAACACCCAAACCAAAACACTCCCTCCCCTGCACACTAAAAGAAAAAATCAATTGAAAAGTGCAGAAAACATTTTGAGTGAAAATTACCCAATACTATAAATATTCTGATCAAAACTGTAAATGTCACTTCCATTTTTGAATGGAAAGATGTGATTTATTTGCGAGGAATACTGCAACTTTCTAAAATATTCTAGCGGTACATAACCAAACTGCCTGACTCCCAGTGAAGTATTTCTGCTGGGAAATTTCTGCCGTGCTTGGAAAAGCCAAAGTTCTCCAGTCTTGTCCAGCCTAATTCCCACTGGCACACACATCAGTGAAAGGACCCCGGGCAAACCCTTCTTCAGCTCTCCAAATCAAGACAGCGATATAGTGCAGTCTAACCTGTTTCTAAAATCTTTAAGGCTGGAGGGAAGGATAGGTGAATGGATGTGGATGGATGGATGGATGGATGCTCAGTCTCTGCAAACAGTAACTCTTTCCACTGCTTGGCCAGTGATGTTCCAGCTGTATGTTGTCAGAGTAGCTATAGGGCAGCTCCTCAGTTTCAGTCACCAGGAATGCCCAGCAATCAGACAGAAAAACAAGTGCAGCCTTGCCCTGAAGTCAGAGCCTTTGTTAAATACAGCCCCAAGCGTCTCCAGCAGGATAAAAGCTACATTTAAAGAGAAACCTTTGCTTCTTTCCACTCAGGGCCCCTGACCAGAGGTAAATCTGGGAGAATGTAGGAGATATGTTGGTGAGACTACATCGGAGCAGCAGGATGAGGATGGCAGAGCTAATTCTGCCTGTCAACTCTCTCTAATCCTGAGGCTGCAGAGACAGCTGGCTCTGCTGCTTAGAGTCCTTTCTTATGAGAGCAAGAGTGCTCACAAAGACGTGTATTTTTTCCAAGTGCACAGCTTTCTGGCTGCTATATTTGCTTCTCCCATGGCATGACGATATTTCTGATCTTCCCTTTACAGCATCTTCCCTGACAGAGTGCACAATGCTTTGCAAATATCCATAGATACATAAGATAAACTTGCCTTATCTCTTTGGTAGGGGAGGGAAACTGAGGCTGGGGGAAGAACTGTCACTCAGCTGCGATTACTTAGGGAAAGCAAGAGGCCTCAGGAGCTTAGCTCTGGGTTCAGTGATTTAACAGCAAGGCTGTCCTTCCCCTATGAACTGGGCCACTTTGAGTTGCCTTTGCTGTTTATTATGTACAGGATTTTCGTCAGACGTGCAAAGTAAATTAGCACCGTATTCACAACCATAATCACCTACCAATGATCTCATACATGTGGCACAAAGGGAAAGGATCTGCATGGGATTCTGTTCTGCAAGTATAATCCGCCCATAGCCTCCTCGTTAATTAGCTCCTCTCAAGCATCCAATCTGTGGCAATTATAGCAATCAAAAATGCATTCAGCCCCCCCACCCCTCCTGCTCCCCATCAGCACCTGACAAGCCGGCAGGCACGCACATTATCCCAAACCCCGGCAAGCACACGCTGATAGGACACAAACCTCCCAGCCGCCTGACTCAGGATTCATCACCCACAATACCAGCCCCGGCACAAGGCCTTGCATACCAGGAATTATTAATTAAAAAAGAAATAAAGAAATAAAAGGAGACACAAGGAGACAGATTTCAATTTTCTCCCATAGTTTTGGGAGCCCATAGAAAACTGAGTGAAAGGCGCTATTTAGCCCCTTGGGTTCAATTGGCATCTTCTCTTTCTATCTTTTTTGCTGATGCCAATGGAAGAGTGAATCTCTCTTATTTTTAATGTTGCCTGATTGAAAGCGTCACTCCTCACATCGCGCTGAGAGGCCCAGGTGGGATGAATGCCCGTGGTGATTGATGCATTGTGCTGTCCTTCTCGCTCTCAGAGGAGCACTTTGTGAGAGCAGCAGTGAGATTGCGCTGGGGAATTTGGGCAGCCCTGAGTGGAGCCCTGCTACAAAGAGCTGCCAGATAAATGCAGCTCCTTCCTCCTGCTGCTTCCCAGTGCCTCTTAGTCCAAGATCTCTGCAGCATGTGTGCAAAAGCAGCTGCTGGTGGGGACCCCAGTTTGGAGATGGCTCTATGGGCACCCGTTGCTCCCCAGGAATCAAAAGCAATGTATTTCCTGATCAGAATCTTATTTTCACCAGTATCTACTACCTAATTAACCCCAGAGGAAAATTTGCTCCTTAGCTTTCTGAATGGAGTTTTTTATTTGCTGTCCAAATGTGCTGATAAAATGATGTCCTAGAGCTGTGTAAAGGATGCCCTAGACTTGACATCCATTCTGTCTTCTTTGGGGCCTGGGCTGAACCTTGCTGAGAAAGCTGTGAAAGCAGTGCTATGGGGTGCTGTTCCATCCTGGTATGTATCTGACTGCAAACTCACTCCAGGGATATTTTACTTCTCCTGCCTGCTATTGCTGTCTCTCTATCACACTGGTAGAGGTGCTTGGGGGCAGCATTAAGGCTTGGTGTGAGCAGAGGAATGGCTTTTGCTGCCAGGTCCTTGATATGACCCGAAAAACCAGCCATTCCACAAGGACAGTTCAACACGGATGAGGTGGGAGGGAAGAGGGGAAGAAGCTGTATGAGCAGCAGGTCAGTTGCTGCTGCATCTAGTCAGGAGAGCGTTTCCATTCTTGCCTAACCAAGACAGTCTGGAAAAGTGTCCTTTGGCAGAACCAACCATGCAGGCAGGATCCAGGAGGATTTCCACCTCCCTGGCATTGCCAAGCCATTTTTTATCTCCCCAGCAACCCTCATCACCTTGCTGGGCATTCCTTTTTCCACTTCATAGCCCATTTCTCTCTAATCACTGGACTTGTCACAGAGCTGTCCTCATCACATATTCTGTTGGCCCTGAGTCGTTCCTGACCTCTGGCAAGCCAGCACTGGGCAAATGGCAATGAATTAGGCCCCAGACACTCTCTGGCCATCTGCCATCAGCAATGCCATTTCCCTTTGATTGCCTAATAAATAAAGACCTTGCACCCATAGCTCCATCACTGGAGGGTACTCACGTTGCTGAACATCATGGGAAGGAGTTATCAGTCATGAAATAACTTTCCAGGACAGTGTGGTTACCTCGAATCTCTTGCTTATCTCCATGTGTTTAGGGATTCATGAGGGGAGCTCTTACCTTCAAGCACAAACCCTGCTTGCTCTTTCCATTCCTCCCATACATTTGTGATGGAGGATGACAACAGACTCACATACAGGAATATGAACACCTGAAGGGTGAGGGTTGATGGAATGAAAACACAGTTGCCTGCATCCTCCCTGAGATGGATGCTGAGCTGGGGTCAGGGGGCATCACTGCATGGAGGTGTAGGCACCTCTGCAGAGGATACAAGCCTATGCAACAGTATGGAAATGGTTGGAGAAGGGGAACTAATTAATATATGTGGAGATAACAGGAATATTAGCTGAATTAGTTGAGCTGTGGCTCAGCTTCCCTTTTTCCTTCCTGCTTTCGTTCCTTCCCAAGCCAAAAAAAGCTGGTTTAAATTCTAATGGCTTTAATTACTTCATGAAAATGTGAGAGGATGGGGAAGCGCTACCACCAACAATGTTTTAATGGTTGACTGAACGCAATTTGAATTAATTTGGTTGAGATGGCTATTAGCACTAATACTCCAGGGCCTGTCTTACTGGTGTTGCTGTAACTTCCCTTGCCCCTGATGGAGCAGAGGCTTCAAGCGCTTGCTCAGTCGCCCACCTGCCGAGGCACCTGAAGGAGAGTGAGGAGTTACCCCATCTCCTTATTGTCTCCCTCAGTCCTTACTTTATTTCACTTGGTTATGTGAGTCCTTATTTTGGAAATGACTTTGAGCTGCCTCAGAGCCTGTATCAATCTGCAGAGCCATCTTTCCTGTGCCTCCATCTCTCATGATTGTACTCTCTGGCATCCAGACCTGCCCAAGGTGCATCCCAGCTTGGCTTTGTGTCTGTGTGTAGCCATCCGTGTGCAGTGTAGCCATCCGTGTGCATGTATGTGTGTATTCTCTGTTGTATACCATGGGGTTGAGCTCCAGCTGCTGCGCTTCTGTGGAGAACAGGATCCCCCTCTTCTGTTTAATCATCTGCATTCACATCCATTCATTCACAGCATTTGAAGGGACTTCTCTCTAGGATCTCTGCCTCTTTGTAAAAATGGCCTGAAGGTTTAAAAGCTTCAGGGATCAGGGCTGATAGTCCTTCAGACTGCATGGTGCTTCTACATTCAGCAGGTTCATATAAGCCTCATCTCATTAGGAAGCCAACTGAGAAGCAGCAGCTCTGACAGCATCATGGCAATAGCTCCACATCTGAGAGCTGAGACTCAGCTCTTTTCCACACGACAAGATCCCCTTTTCTACAGCCCCAGGACAGACTTAAACCCCAGTACCGGCCGCAGCTGCTTTCTTCTCCCTCCCTGCCTGTGTCACCTGCCCACGAGTGCCACCTTGCAGGCAAGCCTTGAAGGCAAGCAGCGGCTTGACTGGAATAGCCATGTTGCCAGTAGGTAAGATAAGATAGTAAGATAAGAGCAGGTGTGGATTGACCAGGATATTTCAGCTTCTCCTATTAGCACCTCTCAGGGTTGTATTTGCAGCAGGTCACCTGGATGAGGCACGAGAAACAGGAGCTGTCACCAGTCCTTTATTCCCTCCCCTTCCCTGGTATGATCCCTTTATTTCCCCTCTGCTCTCAGGGTTGTCATGAGGGATGTGGAATGTGTAGATGCCTTAGTCTCTCTTGCTCCTGATTTGCACCAAACTGCCATCAGGTTTAGCCTGGCCCCCACCATCACTGCAACAGCCAGGGAGAGGGATCTGGCAGGGTGTTAATAAAGAGCCTGAAGGAGAAGGAAATTCAAATAATCTTCTGCTTTGTGTCCTTTCCTCTACCCCCACTGTGCTCCCTCCTCCCAGTCTCACACAGATTCTGCTTCTCATTGGAAATGCTGTCTCCTGGGATGGATTTTCTTTGATCCATCTGCAACCAAATCTCCCCAAATGCCATCAGCTTCACTGATTTACAAATCTGTCGTGCTGGAATGGGCTGAGAAGCCTGACACTGCTTTGGATTTCATGCCCTTTTCATGAACTCCAGGTGGAAAGAGAAAGCACTGAGACCATCTCAGCCTTTGCTGGAATTGGTGTTGCATATTGTCCCCTGCATTATTGTCTTTTCTTGCTGGGTGGAGGTGGGACCAGCAGTGCTAAGGCTCATGATGCTGGTGAGACCTGGCCCAGTGAGTGCTGAGGGAGACAGGGGTTACTCCTGTAGGACTTTGTGCTGGGTAGTTTTGAGGTTGGAGCATCGCCCTGAATGCTTGGTCATATTTATCTCCAGGCAGTGCTTCCCCAGACTCTTTGGCCACCTGGCTTGGCCCAGCCTGTCATCTCCATCTGGCTCCACTCTCTTCCCCTGCATCTGCAGTAGCCAGACCATTAGCAGTGGCTCCAGCTGCACCATAAGCACAGACCTGTCTCACCCAGCAACCGTGGGCTTCTGTCTCCCTCATCTTTTGTCCTGCTTATGAGAATTTGATCCCAGCCCAGAGTATTAAACTGAGGCACCTTTCTGCCTCAACACTGATGTGATGGGAGGGGACAGCAGTGGTTATTGTAACTGGCATAGACTCCCTTGCCTGAAGAAGGGCTGCTTCTCCCCAAACTTTGTCTCAGCTCTATGCCCCCATCAGATTAAAGCTGTTGCCTTTGCCTGGCTCCCAGGTTGTCCTGGAGCAGCTGGGGAAGGATGAGTGTCCTTAAAGGGGTGCACAGCCCTGTTCAGTTCTAGCATCCTTATCAATGGATGAGCTCCCTAGTACAAACTGAATAGATAGATACAGGGTCTTAGCAGCATCACGGATCAGCAGATTAAAAATCTGATACATCCTAGTGCTGAGGAGGGCAGAAGATCCATACCGAGATCTTTGGATACCCCACTGCTTGGTGTGAGGCACCTTTTTGGACTCCAGACTAAACCTGAGGCTGGGCGGGTTGCAGGCTGCAGTGGAAGCCAGTCTGGTTCCAGCCCTGCAACTGGACGTGCCAGAACACAAAGAGAACAATCAAACATTAATATTCATCCCTGAGTGCTGGTGATGGACTGATTGCTGTCTGCAAGGAAGATATCACACTGCTCACGGCAGGGATGGCTTTCTGAGGGATAAAAAGTATTATTGTATATCTAAAATACAGACTTCGAGAAATGTTTTCTTGTCTCCAAGAAGAAAAGCTTCTTTATTTGTGGAGTTAATTTGCATTTACTGTAGCTTGCATTAAAGTTACCCGTTTCCTTTCATTCAAGGGACTTCTCTTTTGTTCATATGAAAGCAGGCAGATTAACCATCTGCAGTGCACGTGTTCCTCCTGCTAATTGCTTATGGGATGTTCCACTTTACACTCCCCAGAACAACTTCCCAAAGACTAAGCCAAAGTCACCACAACTTGCCAACAAGATTACCTAGGAGGGGAGGCTGGGCCACCGTAACAAGAAAATTATGAGTAATACAGGCATGACAGGCACTAAGAGGTGGATTTAGTGCCCAATTCTGCTAATATTCTCTGTGTTACAATAGCAATCAAAGGCTGTGCCTGTCAGACATCGCTTCCCTGCTGGCCCTGTTAGCATCATGCAAGGAGATCACAGGGGAATGTCAGGCAGCTTTGAGAGGAGCTTGTGACTTTGTGGGTGCATATGCAGCATGTCACGAAGTGTGGCAGTTATTCTGGCATCCCTGCCTGGCTTGCTAATGAGAACTGCTTTGATTTAGCATCCACCTTTGCCCTTGGTGGTACATAGCAAGGCTTTTAATAACAGTATCAATTGGGCTCTGTGGTGCTAGGTGCTGTACATAATAAAAGAGATGCTTGCTAAAAGGCATTTACAGTCTGAAAAGACTATACAAAAGACAGAAACTGAAATCCCAGGTAAAAGAAGACTCAACTTCAGAAAGGTATTTAAATACCTCAGACACCCACCAATGCTAAGAAACTCCCCTGAGACCATAGCAAAACTGGCACAGCTCCCAGTTGGGTATCCCATTGACAAAAGGGGCATTTCTTCCTCTTCTGATCAATACTTGGAAAAAACTGGGCAAGGAAATGACTCACCACAGTACCTGCTCTATGGGAACACAGCTTTGTGCCTTGCTCCTGGGTCTGAGTGTTCCTCTGGAGATGTCTTGCTCCCCTAAACCACACCCACAATTCCTATTAGCTGACATGTTTACAGGTGTAAATCCTTATCTGTCCCTCCGTACAGAACACTCTGTCCCTGGGTCTTACAGGGTTTGAGGATGCATGAGGTATGGATGCCTATCGTTGCTGTGCCCTTCTCCTTGGGCACATGAGCAGAGCCAGTTGGTTTCTAAAGTGCTTGGTCTGGGAGGGACCCCCAGCCAGTATCCTTGCTGCGTGTCTTCAGTAGGCCTGTACATCTGTGCACCACCTAAAAAATATCCTGAAGACTCCCCTCAGATGTTCTTCTTAGGGGACACCTGGTCATGCTTTTCCCAAGGGAGTTTATTTTACAGGCATTCAACACTACAATTTATATATGTTTTAGCTAAGTGGTGCTGATTGCCAACCATTAAAACAAGCTAAAATCAAAGCAAGTGATGCTGCTAAACAAAGGCTTTCAGAGGAGCCAAGGTCTGTAAGCAGTTAGAGGGAATTTGTTTCCTCCATTTCAAGTGAAAGTTTGCTTATGTTTATGCTTCTAGCATTAAGAATGAGGATTTCTGCCTCCTTCTGCAAGGCTGAAGAGCCACAGCTTCTTGGGCTCAGAGGAAGAAAAGCAGCAATCATGAGAACTAGAGCATCACGGATCCCCCCAAATGATACAGAACCAATTTTCAACATCCAATGACATTAAGTCCTTTGTGGGAAAGGACTACATCTCTAATCTGAGAATCCCGGGATGAAGATTTCATCTAAAGAATCACCTTTGCCTTTGCACAAGGAGATTTGTAAAGAACAAAAGCTTCAAATAATCCTCCTCATCTTAACAAAAGGATAAGACAAAGTTACAAGCAGTCTGGAGACAGTCTAGTTAGGTTCCAAATTTGGACAGGCAGCTTAAACCAGAGAGATTAAACAATTTGACAGACACAAGTATTTGTGCCTTCCTGAATTGTTTTGACAGAGGACAGCATTTTAGGCTCTTAGATGCTCCTGGCACTGTGCTGGGAAGAGCAGTCCAAATTCCTTGGTTTCGTTCCTGTGAGCAAATACTGGTTCAGACCCTTGGCTGGCACAGACAGGCTTTTCCCTTCTGAGGGCAAGGGAACCCAGCCAATTCCACCTTGCTGAGCGCCTGGCTCGCTTTCTGAGCTCCAGTGTGGAGGATAAGTGTGCCGGGAGAGTCTTCAGTGAATGAGCCTGTGTGCTCAAGAGACACCATCTGGTTTTACTGGAAACACTGCAGATTAAAGGTCTCCTAATGGTGTTTAATTTAGATTCCACGAGAACTCCAGCAGATAGCTAACAAAGGATCAAAACCATGTTTTTAAAAACATCTCCACTGAGAGGTAGCAAAGCTCCTTGAGCTTAGTGGTTGTAAGTGTGTAAACACTGCTCAGCAAGCTCCTAAGCACAGGCTTGGTTCTTGGATGCACAGCAAAATCCAGCAAAAAGCTCTTAAGCTTTTTGTCTCATCTCAAGGCTTCCCAAAGGGTTATGATTGTGAGATGGGTGCTGGAACCTGGTGGTAGGACTGCAGACTGCTGTCAGGGTTTGCCCTTTGCCTGGAGCACAGTGGCAGCATAGGCATATTCTTGATTTAATCTTGGTGAATTTAGACCACACAGTGAAGAAATCTGAATGTGTTTCTAGGGAATAAACTGGGTACTTCTTTGTGGGTGCTCAACATTTCACAGATCAAGCCTTAGACTGGTGAGAAGTGGGTTTTGGATACATCCTTTGTGATCCTCTCTGCTTTCAGAGATTGTGTCTGTAGATCTTTGACCTTGCTGAATCTCAGGCACATTCACGAGGAGATTGCAATTGCTTGTTTCATGCAGCATTTACCTGACTTCTTTCTGAGCGCAGTCCTCACTTTTTCATTTGCTGTAATCAAGGAGTCATTGCTGGGATGCCATGAGTGGTGCTGGACCATCATTGGGCTGTCTAACTCTGCATTTCACCACAGCGAAACCTTCTGGTGAGACACTGCCCTGCAGAACGTACCCAGGCTTCGCTGCTGGTACTGCACCCCCTGCCAGCAGTAAGAATCCTGCTGTAGAAGTGCTGTATAAACTACTCTGAGTCCTCTACCACAGTGGTACCATAAATCCTTATCTCGATGCTCCAATTATCCTTCTCAGTGCATGTCTGACTTCAGAATCCCATCAGACAACTTCACTTAAATTCTACTAGCGACAGAGTCATTAAGTGCAGTCTGGTCACCCTAATTCACTTAATATCTTGACATGGACATTTTTCCACCTTTTTTATGCCCATACAGGGAGGTGATTATAATCAGGGAAGTGACTTGGTTCAAATGACATAATTGGTTTTCATATTTATTCCCCCTCACTGATCTCAGTTCAAATGTGCTCAGCTCACAAGTCAAAAAGATGATTTCTTCTAATTATCGGTTCTGCAGAGCTCATCTTGGGCTCTGCAAATCCAGCTGTATCCTTTGTGCCTCTACCATGCTGTCACCAAGAATAAAGTGTTTGCAATCAGGACGCAGTCAGTCATGTTTTGTTGCTAATGTGCAAGGCAGAACGGAAGCTCATTTGCCCCTCCACCCTGCTACTGGCTCTGTTGATTCAAGAATATAAAAATGCATGTTTCCAGCTTGGGCATGACTGCAGAAGCGAAATGCAGGGGTCTGTTGAGGGGGAACAACGCAAAAGGGGTGTTCCAGGCTGCAGGAAGAGCAGATGATGAGGTGTAGCTGATGAAAGCATGGTGGATGAAATTACTCATGAGTCAGTGTCCTTGCACAAAGGGTGAGTGGAAGAGCCGTGTTCCCTTGCCTGAAAGCTTCCTGCTCCATGGGCTGAAAGTTTTACAGTAGGCTCCCACAGCCTTTGCTGACTCCTCCTGAAGTCAGGAGTTTTGGTCACACAGGCATATTTTTAGGATTGTGACACAGTCCCAGAACTGAGGCCATACTTGCATTGACTGACATTCAATCAGTCCCTGTCAGTGATGCCACGGACCTTCATCTCTGAAGCTGTTGTTTCTGCTAATTGAGTTCCTTCTGAACGTTCAGACCTTGCTTTTGTAGGCTAAGACAGAGCTTAATGAGACCTTGGAGTTGGGCCACTCTTGCTGTGGGAGTGGGAAGGGACACGTGAAGGTAAAAGCCAGGAGTGAGAGCACAGCTTTTTCTCCCTGAAGTTGCTGGATGAAGCTGCTTCTTCCATATGGATGGAGCCACCATGTCCACAGTTTGACCATCCTCTTGGAAGTAGTCACGAGTCTGACTCTGTAAAGTCTTGCTCTTGCCAAAGGAAGCAATGGGTCCTCAGCTTTTATGCCATTCTCATCAGTGTTTTGGCTTAGCAATGACTTAATTTGCTTGTGCATAGAGCTGGCCCTGCTAATGGGTTTGACAGACAGCTCATCAAAATCCAGGGCTTGAATGGGCCTTTGCTCAGGACCTCTATTTAGTGTGTCCATCTGTTGCTTGGATGACACAGATGGCAAAAGCCATATTTCAGCAAGACCTCTGCACGTCTCATTGCCCAGCAGCCTGGGGGGTGAGCTGATGGCAGGGCAAAGGGGAGAAGCGGTAAGTGCAGGAAGTCTTTGTGGGCAGATGGAAAAGAGACTGAGGTTCAAGTAGCTGGGGTGTGAAGGTGGGTCACTGGATGAGTCACACATTTTTAACAAAGTGGCTTCTACTTGGAACAGGCAGCCAAGGAGCACAGTGCCATCCCCCAGCACTTTCTGACCCAGAATGCAGGTCCTGCTATAGCAAAACCCTGTCAAATATAAGTGGGCTCAGCACAGAGTGGCTGAGCAAAATCCTATGGGCTATGATATTTGCAGATACAGAGGTTCAGCATCTCAGTCTCATGTCCTGATCTCTGAATTTCAGCAGGCAAACCCACTGACATTTCAGACATTTAGTGATACATTTGCTATGTCTCCTCCCCTTTACTTGTGCCATCTGATAGTTCTGGTTTTGTTTTCTAACACAGTACCAACATCTCATGGGATTTTGGGGTGTTGTGTGTGTGGTGGGTGTGGATGAGATGCTCTGGGGGCATTTCTGAATCACATGGCTGCTCTGGCCTGTGATTGCTGGAGGTGCAGCTTGAAGACCCTTTTCTTCCCTTCCAGTCTTGTGTGCCTAATTCCTCTGAAACAATCCCAAAAGGGCAGTCAAACATTTCCATAATAAGGAGCATTTTGAATAAGCAGTTTCTGTCTCTGCCTCATCTGTAGGCTTTTTTTAAGACAGCAAGAGTTACTTTTGAAAGTAAGAACAAAAGCCCAAAGAAACTGAATTGGATTTATTTCCTTCAAACTATTGTAGAAAATGTTAATTATGATGATGAGTGTGTCATGCTCTGTGTTTCTTTCAGTGCTTAGATCTAGAAGGAATGAGTAAATTCTACCTACACTTAAAGTATGAACAATTTTGTACACTTATACATTTTTATATATATACATCTATATAAATAAATTGTTAAGCTTTCCTAATCTTGCCTACAGCCTTTTTGGAGAAAGCCTGTGATAGTCTTGCAGATGTGGAAGGGGAATACGTCATTAAACTTGGTGAATGATGCAATGGTTCTGCACCTGAAATAAAGATAAGGGGAACAATTCCCCAGCTCTATTAATAATTTTCCCAGCAGGAAGAATAATACTCATCCTCCCCTCCAGATTGGTCACTTTCTTCAGTGTTATAAAATATCAGTCACACATCAAAAATCCTCCTACAATGAAGGGCTGCTTTTCTCTAAATTGAAACCTGGATTAACACAGAATACAAATGCGAAGCTGATTGATAGATAATGAGATTTCTTTCTAAAGCTCCTGTTGCTTTCATATTTCTAATCATCTGATGGACAAGTCCACCTCAAGTCAGAATAGCAGGTGATACCATTTGTTTACCCCTTTAGCATGATGAAGGAGGTTTATAAAAGCTTTTCCTTTTTCTCTGAGTTTGAGATCAACAAAGCAGACAAGTCACAGTGAGTTCAGATCAGACACTATTTTTCTGTTTAGTAAATCCCTCTGTCCATGAGTCCATCCATCCGCATTGAACTTTGCAGTTATCTATGCACTGATGTATGAACACTAAGTTTGCACAAACACACCAACCCACCCATCCACCCTCATATTTCATCACAGAATAGTTTGAGTTGGAAGGGACCTTAGAGATCCTCTAGTTCCAACCTCCCTGCCATGGGCAGGGACATCTCCCACTAGACCAGATTGCTCAAAGCCCCATCCAGCCTGGCCTTGAACACTTCCAGAGATGGGAAGCGCTCACACATGGCCACTGCTGTAACCCCTGCAGAAAAAAGCAATCTTTGCCCATCCTAGGCATGAATCATGTCATCAGGTGCAGAGTGAGAAACTGCTGTGAGGTGATTGGAGCTGGTCCTTTGGCCCAGGCAGTAGAGATTTGTGCTATTCTCCCTCGAGCTGGTACACAGCTCAGACGTCAGTGAAGCTCTCATTAAATGCACATTAATCAGAAGCTTTTTAGAGCCTATTTTTTCCCTAGTTTTTGTTATCAGTTCTCCTTGCAGTACTCTGACTCTGACTCTGCAGCCAGGCTCAGTGGTTGCAAAGGGACCCAATGAAATTTGTGTAGGACTTGGCACTTCCACAAGGTCCTTTCTAGGAGAACCAGGGCAGGAAGCTAGTCTTGTCCAACCCTGTGGCCCCTCTGGGGACTCTGAATCATGCCTGTGCCATCCTTGCAGAGAAACAAGAGTCACTAAGGCCCCAAAACCCAGAGCATAGGTGTGCTGGGGTTGGTAATCCAGTGGGAGCTCCCAGAGTGGGACCTCATGGTCCTTATCAAGAGAGAAACATCTTTTCTTCAGCAAATTTTACACTCCTCCTTCCAAGGTCGCTTTTCTGATAAATCAAACACAAAAGGGTTATTTTGGATTATATTTAACAGTCTCTGAACAGGATATCCCATCCCAGCATGGCAGAAGCTATCACACTGTGAATGAAAGAAGCACCTTGGAATGTTCACATGGGGACATGCGGTTACAAGCCAGTTCCCAACAGTGTTCTGAGCACAGGGGCAAACAGGGAGGTTGGACATGACAGAGACAGGAGCTGCTGCCTTGCATTCATCCTCTACCCCTGCACATCTCACATGTCCTGCTCCCACCCCATCTTGCCACTATTATTGTCTCCCAGGCCAGGCTGGTGGGAAGAAGACAGGCTCCTTGCTGCTCCCTTCCCTGGATGGGAAATGATGCTGCCCCCATCCCCACTGGCTCTTGTGTGGAATGAAGAAGTAGTCTGGGAGGCAGGGGATAGGGGAAGAGGACAGCATTTGGGAAGAGAAAGGTGCTGGAACAGCTGATTCATGGCTCACAGCTGAGGAGGAGGAATGGGAGTCTACAACCCTTCAGAGGCACTAGCCTGGGGGAAAAACTGCTGAGTGAGCATCCTTGCCCTGCAGAAAAGACCGGGCGGGCTTTTGCCATTGCCCATGAGAGAGACCTCTCCTCTGTGTCACTAGCATAGTATCACCCTTGTGAAGCCCCCCTTTGCCTTCTCAAAGGCTTAGAGAGCTCAAAGGGCAGCCCCAGTCTTGCGTGATCAAGGTTTGGCTCCATCATCTGTGTCTGGGCCTTCAGTCCTGACCATACCAATGTGCAGCAACAGGCAGCTCTCACCAGCAGCACAAGCTGGGGGAGCTCTGAAGGATAAACCACTGGATTTTCCCTACTACAAGTGGCAACAAGTGGCAGCAACTCAAGCTGCCCAGGCTCAGCTGGCAGCTTTCCTGAGAGCAAGCATGCTGAGAGGACTGTCTGTAGAGCAATTTTCCATGGGTGCTCAGCTTTGGTGCTTTGGTGCATGGGAGCACAGACAGCCACAGTCCTCAGGGCAATGGAAAGCCCAACTCACAGCAGGCTCATCTGGGATTCCTGGCAGTATGACTGGACATGCTGGCTACAATCTGCTCCATGTCCTTATCAAGGTCATCCAACATCTATCGACCACACAACAGCAGCTGATGTGCAAAGCCTCCTGCCTGTCCTCAGTACTGAGACAGGAGTGGGACTTCAGAGAGCCTCCACTGGCTGGTGTGCACCTCCAGCAGCCCTCAGCCTCCCAGGCCAATTAAAATCCTCTTCAAATGACGTGTCTCATCTCCAGACCCCTCTGGGGAACTTGTGCACTTCATTAGTGTAATTGGGTGATGTTTTCACTTGCAGAGCACACCCAGCCACTGAACTACTCTGACTGTTGTGCGAGAAGGTCCCATAACTTGAGACATGGTAGGGTGAAGGGGCCCATCAGCTCTGACATCCTGAGGACCTCCCATAGCTACTTCTTGTGGGGTTCAGCAAACAATGCAACATCACTTCTTAAATAGCATCTCTTGTTTCTGTGATGCCTGTGTTGAAACACCTCTGCCCCTCCACTCACTTCATAAAAGCATGCCACAGTGTCTAAGTACCCACTGGGTGTCTACAGCTGTGAAAACTTCCCAATTTATCCTCAGACCAGCAGGTAATTATCTAAGCCCTCTGTCACAAATGGGGAAACCAAGGTAGAGAGCTGTGAATTAAAGAATGTATAGAGTGGTCTCTGCACCCCTGGAAGGTGGGGGGGTTAGCACAATCAGATGTGAAGAGCCCACCCTCCCACTTCCAAAGCCATTTCCAGAGAAACAGAGGTAGGGAGCAGCAGTTTCTGGGTTTCCTAAGGCATTCCTTCCTCCTAGGACAGTCCGGATGTGGCTGCCCACCTTCTACAGGACTCTGCCCTACCAGCTATTGTGTGGGGCAAAAGATTTCTTTTTCACAGTGGGGGCCAAACTGGTGTAAATGAGGCTGGTGCTGGAGTGAAGAGCTGGGGAGGCAGTGGATGCAGGTCTGCAGCCTAATCCTATAGACACAGACTGGGACAAAGTAAATTCAGCTACAGCATAAGGACAGAAGGTTTTGATAGAACCTGGCTCAATGAAAAAAAAATTGTGTGGCATTTAAGAGATCTTCTGCCTCCTCGAAGCACTGGCTCCGAACTGATATAGAGCAGGACTTGTATGGCAGGATTCTCCTCTTCGTGTCTTAAAAGTATTATGAAAGATTAGTGCCTGCTGTCATCATGGTTTGCAGGCATGTTATTGTTATTAATTATGGTTGTTACTGTAGTGCAGATCTACCCAGCATCTGGCCGACAGGCTGGTTGCAGAACCGGGGCTGCCAGCCGTGGAGAGGCAGCCCCTGCTGTCTGGTCAGCTTGGTAGCCAAAACCCCGGCAGCTGCCCGAGCAGCAGACGCTTACCCGTGCCGTGGCCAGCTGGCTCGGCAGCAGGAGCACAGTGCCAGCCAGCCCGGCTGCAAGCGGCAGCGTGGCTGCCTTCACACATTGCCTGCCGCAAAGGTGCGACACTGGGGAGAGCAGGGAAGGGAGCAATCTGGAGGAGAGCAGCCGCGCCGGGGTGTGGGGCAAAGCTGGGCATAAAACAGGAAAGGGGTTTTGTGAGTGTTCTGAAGCACTGGATTTACCCCTAGAAGTTTTATGGCGATCTGCTTGAAATGCTTGGGAGCGCTAGAAGGCTTTTATGTGGCATTTCTGGGGGTGGGGAAGGACTTTAGTATTTTTAGAGGCTCTCCTTCATCTCTCCTCTGTTGTCTCTGCTTTCTCTCTTTGAAGAAAAGCGGAGAGAGGAAAAGGAAAAAGGAAACACTCAAAATTGGAACAGGAGGGCTTGAAGCTTTGCTGGAAAGCAAAAGAGAAGAAAGCTCCCCTGGTGGTTCTTGCCTGGGGGAAGAATGAAAGGAAATGTGGTGAAATCAAAGTATTTGTGGAAATGTAAATTTCTAGTAAATACCATAGGGGAAGGAGACTGTGAATATTTAAGTAATTCTACTTAGTTGTATCAATGGCAGCTCAGTCCTGCTGGGATGGCTGCCACCTCTCAGAGCCCTGTGATATGGGATCCCTGTATGCCCCACAGCAAGTGATTCAGCCGAGGGAACTAATCAGTGTTGCAGCAGAGGGGTACTCCTTGCTCCTTGGGAGTTTCTGTTTTTGCCATGACTTACAGTCATTGCTGCTCTAACGGGAATAGTCAGGTGTTAATGAGCATCCCCAAATGGGATGTCTTGGCTTGCTGTGCTTGACAGCAGGATGCACAAGCCCCAGACAGTTTTGTCACCTCTGGAGGTAGGTGATAGGATTCCGCGGGACCTTGCGTGTGACTCGGACAGGAGAATTAACAAAGGCGTTCACTCCATCCAGAAAGGGAGAAAGTTATTTGCTGAGGAAACTGTTGCAAGAGGAGAAAAGAGCAGACCCATGATGTTACCTGCTTTTTGTAGGAAAAGCCCATGGAGATCCATGCCTGGAAGTCTGGGGTCCTTGCAGAGAGGGCTTAGCAGATAGAGTGCTTTTTGGCAGCATGTAACTTTACCAGGTGATTGCTCATTAGTGGCTTGTTTGTACTGCCCAGGAAAAAGCTTCCTGTGAGGATCTCTTGGTAGTGAGCATCACAGTTGCACATGCTCAGGGGGCAGTCCTGTCCCAGACACACAGGGTTGGGGGGCAGGGACTTGAAAAACCCTGAAGGGTAAGCAGGCTCTGCCCTAAGACTGATGCATTGCGAGCTATGTACTGACATGGACACAGAGCATGAAAGACTCAGGGCTCATCCTTGGTTGTCTCCTCAAGGTGATTCCTAGCCACCCTGCTTAAACCCAGAGCAGGTGAAGCCCTTGACTTGGTGTTACATGTCTGTGTCCGGAGATCCCCTTCCCACTGAGTCTTTGAGCAGGAAAATGAGAAAAGGCCAAAACATGGGATAATGGGATAAAAAAAAAATCAAGACAGAGCCTGTGAACCATTTATTTTTAGCATCCTGATGACTTTCTTCCCGGAGTCATGTCCTTGCTATGACCATGGGAGCTTGAAGCACGGACAGAGCTGTGTTTTGGCAGAAAAGCATGTTTGCAAGAGCTGTGAAGTGCTACCTGGATCCAGGAGGTGCCAAAGGTGCCCAAAGGTGCTCCATGGGACTTCTCCTGGCAGGAGCACATGAGATTCTTGCTGGACTGGGTACACTTGTCCCACATCTTTTCCAAAGAATGAGGATGGAGAATTGTGAGAGGGAAGGAAAATGTAATTAGCAGCTCTTCAAACCTGCCCAATTAGTGTGGACCTGGTCGACAGCAGAGGCAGGAGAGAGTAAGCTTGCTTCTGAGTTTTCGGCAGCACGGAAATGCAGCTGCAGTTCAAAAGTCTATTAAAGAGCCGAGACATACACAGACTATATTAGCCACATGTCAGACAGCACTTTCTAGAGTAAATCCTACTTAAAAGCCATATGCTAGGAGAAAATTAAATGCTTTTTTAGCTCTCAGACAGTTATGTAAACTTGAGAGAGCCGAAAACAAGGATAACAAATATCAGCAGAGGAACTTTCAGTACATACCGGCTATTAATGCATTTATCTAGGCCATTTATTTATTGAAGATGGTTGGTTTGTTTTTTTTCTGGGGCAGACCTATTAATTCAGACAGCTTAATCGACACCCAATGGGTAAAATGCCATTTTACAAAGTAGCTGAGCTCCCATTGATTTCAATATAAACTCAATTTTTTATTTTGTATTTTTTTCCTCAGCCATCACAGTCTGTTTGACAGACTCATTAACAAGATATTAAGCTGCCCCACTCTTTTCTTTAGGACAATAAATTACTATGGAGAAAGATGCTGTTGTCTTAACAGATGCCTTTCACAGTGTAAACATCCCTTGATGGATAAGCGGAGGGGGAAAAAGCGTGCAAACTGGCCTTTAAATGCTAAATAAATAACAGAACTGGAAAACTGGTGCTGCAACCAATGCTGTTTTGCTCTGTGAAGAATGCCATACTGCAGGACAGGATGGTTTAGAAGATGGATAATGAGATACAGAGTTTTTTGCTTGGTTGTGGTTTGTCATGTTAATCCATCCTGGCTGTGAAAGAAAGGAGCTTCGCAGCTGCCTGGAAGACTCACGCAGGGATGTGGCTGGTGAGGGCTGTGGTGCAGGGCTGGATGGTCCCATCTTGCTCTGCATGCATGTTGGTCACAGCAGGTTCTCCCCCTATCAGGTCCCTTCATCTGTGTGACGGCCACAGCATGGCTTGAAGCAGGAGCTGGCTGTCCTGCAGCTCAGAGGGGCGAAGGGACTATTCAGAGGTGACAATGGGTTGGTGGCCCACGGACCAAAGGGGGCCCATGATGCAACATCATTTGGCACAGGGAAACCCCTGTCAGTCATAACACTGTCTGCATATGGGCATTTGCAAGGTCATGCAGTTAGGTGGTGGCATGATGGCAGTACTCTGCTAGCAGGGGTGTGAGAAACCCACCCCTCTGCAGGGAGCAGGAGGATGTGGGCTGCAGGGTTCATTAGCAAGGGACAGAGCCATCATGCCAGCACTGAGCAGGATTTACTGGATATCCTCTCCAGGCGGGATGGGGAAGACGGACTTGCAGGTGTCTCTGCACAGGTACCAGCTCTCCCTGTGCAGGGAGGCTAGGTAATGGCCAAGTACCTGGTGCTGCTGGTGTTGGCTCAGCATCATCTGGCTTATTTAAACTCCACTCTGAGGTGTCTCCACAACAGGCATTTTAGTTCGGGTTCCTCTTATACAGTAGCAGCTCCACCCAATGTGGTGTCATGAGACATTGTTCCCCAGGATGGCAGCACCTACTCTCACTAGGAACAAATAAATGTCTGCAGTCAGACACACCAACATGAGTTATTTCTCAGGGGCTGGGCCTCAGCCAAGCCACCTGCAAGTCACTATTCAAGTTCCCAGTGCACCCCCATCTCTACACTGAGTGCTGCTGGGCTGTGCAGGTGACTCTTCCATTGCAACTGTAAGTAAAGGGGCCATGTACTTTGTTTTAGAGCTGAGATTTGTGGCAGGCAAGACAGCAGCTCTGAGAGGGGAGGTTCTGGGTCTGGCTGCGGGCATGGGCAAGCTGCTCATGGCTGCTTCATCCCTGGCCTAACAAGATGATTCTGGCTGCTGTCACACCCACAGTATTTGGCACTGGTCATGTTCAAATCCCTGGTGACTGTTACACTGGAGCAGCAAGGAGGAAATGAGAGAGATAATCTTTTGTGCATTTAACCTTAATACTTGCATTTGACCCTGCATGGTCCCTTCCTTATAACTATTACATCCAATTTTTTTCCTGTAGGTGCTTTGCCAGTACCCCTACTAACTGCTGCATTGAGCAAAAAAGTTTCTGGCTTTTCTGGCATCCCCTTTCTTCTTCCCACCCAAACCAGCCCTCCCCATCCAATGTGCTCCCAGCTCAGAGCACTGCATTAATGCTCTGTTTTATTGCACACTCTTAATGACGCATCTGCAGATACTTCCCTTCTCTAACTGAGCAAATTCTTGCTGGGATGGAAATTTTAAAATGAGAGTCAGATTGTTTCCACATCACAGGGCACAGCCAGGCTTTAAATGCAACAGAATTCCTGAAATCTGTTATCCTGTCACCTAAGCATTTAAATAATTAACTACAGAAACATCCCACAGGTTGGGTAGGAAGGTGAGAGTGTTTGCATTTTAATTGATCACTAAATGCAAAGCAAACAGCTCGTGGATCTGTCAATAATTACTTTAGAAGAGGCAGCTGTGGTCACTAAGATGAACTTAATCTACTCAAAGACTCAACAGCATTTACAGGTGTAAGCACTGGCTCTGGCTGTTCACTCTAATGACTTTATTATTTCAATATCATTAGTCCCGTTCCTCTCTTAGTTTTGCTAATGGGCATGCACATAACCAGTCTTTGCTACTGAATCATTCTCCCACTCTTTTATTTATTCCTTTCACTCTGTGGGGGCTGCAATTGCTTGCTATATCGATGCACATACACATATGGAACTTTTAATTTTTTTTTTTAATTAGAACTGAAAGGGCAATTTTCTTGCTGAAGGTGGCAATCAGAGGGGAGTGCAGTTCATTTCTGAGGGGCTCCCACCTCCAGATCCCCAGCACATGCTGTGCATCCCAGGCTCCCTTACGCAAAGACACATCAGAGGAAGGAAATGAGCTCGGCTGCCATTAACTGTTGGGATGCTATTGCAGCTCTTCTCTAGCAGCCTGGGATGCTGAAAAAAGCTGGAGCACCCTCTGAGTGTGTTGCTTCCTGAATCCATGACTTGGCTCCTGGTCTCTCCCTGCACCTCTCTCCAGCAGCTTGACAGAACCAGCCCCAGGCACACTTACTCTCTCTGTTCAGTCTCTCTCCACTGTCCCCTTCCTTCCCCACTGCCTCAAAGACCCCACACCATCTTGGTTTCATAATGCTGTACTGAAAACCTTGGGTCTGCTGGGGGGAGGCATCTGCCTCCACTTGGTTGCCTGTGGCTCCTCCCTACGGAGCCTGCAGCTGTGTTGAGGGCTTGGTGGAGGCTCTGTTAATGAGGAGTGGTGCAGAAGACTCTGAAGCTCCCTTAGTAAAAATCTCCCTGGGACTGACCCAAATCTATTTCAGTACTCCAGGGACAGTTATTTTTCAGGATTTTCCATGAAATGACATGTCAGCAGTTGCATTTCCAGCAATCCCAGGTGGGAGATGGCTGTGGGGGGCAGTGATTGCAGGAAGACAGGTAATTTTGTGCTTTCTGGATGGTCCTCGAGTAAAAGAAGGGTAGAGGTGACCAAAAGGAGGTATTGGGGGACAGGGATCTTTGCAGACTCACTGAGCATTGCTGAGCATCAGTAATGACCCTCAGTATACACCCATACATGTATACACCGAGTGCTGCATTTGGAGCAGCACGGATGAAACCTTTCACAGGCCATTGCCATCATTAAGAATATGAAGTCCACCTGTGTCTGTCTTCAGAAACCACTTTCATCCTGTCCTTCCCTTTCCTGGGGAAAACCAAACCGGTCTGCCATTATAGTCTCCCCATTAGCTGACACACCTCCAGCCTGTCCCTGTTTGCAGTGACAGCCCTTAGAAAAGCTCTTTTGTAGAATTTTGGGTTGGAAGAAGCAATCACTCCCCATTGAAATATATGTTGGCACTGGAAAGCATTTCCAGCCCTGGGTTTCTGCAAGTTGCCATCCTTCAGAAGGATTAAGTGTCAATATATGCTGCTGCATGTCCCAAGCAGTGGGTTTCAAGAGGAAAAGCTCTGCCTCCTGGCCACAAACACCCTGGAGGAGGCACAAACCAAAGGCACAGGGGATGGTGGTGACAGCAGGGTACAGGACAGAGCCATGGAATGTCACCACACGTTGGTTTGCACTCCTTCACACCGGAGCAGCAGGCAGCCTTAGGCTTTGGTGCTCTCCTCTGCCTTAGGCTACCCATAAGATCTGAGGCAGAACATGTCTTGAAGAATTCCCAACAGATTTAACCAGGAGTGGCCTTAGAGGCTATGGGACTTGTTCTTCCTCAGTTTCTTAGCAGGGTAGCATGGATGGGAGGGCATCCCCTCACTCTTTCTTTGTGTACATCCCAGTGTGAGGAGGAGTACAGGCACCCTGCTATTGCTTCAAGCCCAGATTTCTCTGCATCCCATGGCCAGGTGGACATGCCCCCTTTCCTTTTTGCCTGCTGGGATAGGGCCTCTTTCAAACAACCACCACTGCATTTACGCAGCACATAAGACTCCTAAGGCAGTGCAGGGCAGAGGGGGAAGTCCACTGCCTGGTCCCTTTAAAAGCATTAGTATTTTTTCATTCAGCAATGGGCCAAAACTGCCTGCTTTCTACTCAAAACCCTTGTTTAGTCCAAAATCCAGCAGGACACAGGACTAGACTCACCCTTTTCACAACCAGTTAACTAAAAGAAGGGAAGAAACCTCCCCTGCAGGCATCCCAGCTTTGCCTGGAGGTGGTGGTGATGTTTATTTGAAGTCACACCACTCTGGGTTCAGGACACACACTGCAGCCAGCTCTGACTTTGCCATCCCTGGCCCTCCCGAGGATGAAGCAAGCGATGGGGGCTGCTGCTTTTAACCCTGAGCACGGAGCTTCTTGCAGGAGTGTGAAAAAGTGCTTCGTAGGTGGATTATTTGCCTTGGCATTAAACTTGAATAAACAGGCAGAGGACACTTGGGTGAGGGATGGAGGGCACTGAGCACAGAAACAAGATAATGAATGTAGCATCCTTGAGTATGCGAAGGAAGGGAAGGCAGACAGAGCTGTCTGTGTGGGAGGCCTCAGCACTGACAATACACTAATCAGTACAGCTTCTGCTATTGCTCATGCATTAGTTGAGCTATTATCATAAAGCTTTTCCTTTGCCTACCCTTTAGGTGGTTCTGGCTCACAACGAAAAACAACCTTTGGTCTTCTCAGGAGTATAGAATACATGAGATCACCTGTGACCAGCGAAGGGCTGGGGAGCCTTGTACTGCTCCCACATCCACAGTCTGCTTTCTAAACCTTTGCTGCCCATATTGCAGCCTGATGGAGGCAGTCTCCTTTTCCCAAGTTGTGTGGTGCAAGTATTTATTCAGCTACCCTGCTCAGGGCATCTTTGTGAGAGACAGAAGTATTTTATAAAATCAAAACCCCTTTTATTTTTGGGGGCAGAAGGATGATGCTAGGAAGATGTTTGTGCCGTTGCCACAAGCTCCATTGCTGTCCATGGTCAGCAATGTCCCAGCCTCCCTGTTCATTGTGCACATGAGGACCCCTGTGCTGTGTGCACTGGGTTGCAGCCTTTTTCCCCCCTTTGTTCCATTGATCAGAGAGATGGGAACAAGCCTCGGCTATTTGGCTGTGTCTTCCCTGAAGTAACACAGGATAAATAACTCCCTTGGGTAGTCTTTGGGAGAGCTCCCTGGAAAATGGAAAAGGCTGAAAACAGCATTTTTAACAATCCCCGCCACGACTCCGCCACCAGCCTCTTTGACTTCATGATTTATTTCTTTCCAGGAGTGAGCCAGACCGTAAAATCACTTTGAAGTTTTGCTCTTGAGACGAAACATCAAGAAAGTATTAATACAACCAATTTTTTTTTGTGATAGGGGAAAAAAAGAGAGCCAAGCAGAAATAAGCAGAGCTCCTGCAGAGTTGTTTACTCTAGATTAAACTGTCCCAGACTCTCCAGATCTTAACAGCTTTAGCCAAGAAACAGCCTGAAAGTGATTAATTTATAAGGTGACAAGTATCACTTGTAGGCAAGAGGCAATTCAACTGCTTGGCTGAGAGTGAAGAGACTGTAAACAGGTTGTTTCACCTTGTGAACACTCCATTTGCTTTCAAGTTGGGGGTAAGATTTAGTGGTTGGGATACCTTGGGTTTTGATATGGGATCCAGAGCCTTCCCACCACAACTTTGCTGGTGTTGCTGTTGGTCTTTTACCAGGTGATGGCCATTCACAGCTATGCATGACCTGAAGGTCACAAAACCGCCCTGAGAGCTGCCCCAGTGAGTGACTCAGCCAGACCTCTGCTGGGTTGTTCTGGTCAGGCACGTGGGTTTTTAGAGAGAGGGTGCAGCTGTGATGCTCATCCCAGGGAGGACACAGCAATGCAAATGGGTTGGGGCTAGAGCCACTTCCTGGGCACAGGCAGAGTTACCTGTCTCGTGAGTTATCCCCAGAAAGCCAGATCATCTCTCAGGACTAGTGACATTAATTGTGCCTGGATGAAAGGAGACACACGCCACTTAATTTATTCTTCCTGTATTGCGGTTGGTTGGTTGTTATTCTATTACCCCCCCACTGGATAGATCTTGTACTCAATTATTACACTGATGACCTGCCTTTACTGTTAATGTGACACTCTTGTTTCCTTTTCACTACAACAACCTCTGAAATAACGTAATGCATCAGTTCTGTGCAGCAGCACACTGGGCCGGGTATTGTGCAGTTCCAACAAGCGGATGCAGAGCAATTCTGGCAGCATGAGACACGATCCTTTTGTGATATTGGTTTAATGAAACATTTTGTGAGTTGTAGTTGTCTCTGCTGCTGTCCCTAGGCTCTGTGTTTCGACCAGGCACTGGAGGCTTGAGAATTATTGATCTGGGTAAGTCGGGAAGTTGTGAACAAGGTTGTTCCCTTCAACAGAAGGACTGATCTTGCAGGAGATATATGAAGGCATGGACTCACTCCTTGTATCTACTGCAGCTTTCCCATATATCTTCATGGTAAAATATTCTCTGGCTCAACTAAGATAATAACTTGAGGAAGGCTGAGGGCTCAAGGAAACACAAACGGTTGCCTTCCCACAACCAGGATGTGGGATGCCTTTGTAGCCTAACAGATTATACGACAGGATGCAATACAAACCAAGACTTGAGCTGTCTTCCTCCCAGTCATGCTGACTTGGAAAATCACTCCTTCTCCCTGCAGCTGTGACATGGTGTCTTTTGTGTAGTGAGAGGAGAGTACCAGTCTGCCACTCTGAGCCCCAGTTTCAACCTTCTGGGTGGTCTGCAAAGCTCAGAAGGGAAGTGGGTCGCAACCACAGAGACTGAGACCCTGCTGGAGGCCCATCTGCAGAGCAAAAGATGCTCTTCCTGCCACAATGATTTGCTTTCAGAGGTCACCTGTCCTGAGCTTCCCACCAAGGTTCTTGGACCCAGGATGGTTTCCTCTCATCTTGTACTCTCTGCAGAGGTTTGCCTCCAATGTCTGCAGTGTCTTGCATCCTCTGTGTTGCTGTGCCCATACTGCGTAAGGATCATGCTAGGAATTATCTGATTCCCCATAAACTGTGGCTGGGACAGTTTAGAACAAACACTTATGGAAAAGTGAGAGGCTGGTCCTCTGCAGAAGGATGCAGGGTGACTCCAACCGTGCTCCAAGCAGACCCACACTCCCTCTCCCCAGCCTGAATGAAGTCTTGTTGCTCTGCAATACAGTGTGTTAAGAGCCTGGGTGGTTTTTCCTTCCTCAGTACATCCTCCAGCACTGAAGTGTTTCAAAACAAGAGTTTTCCCAGTTCTTTTCTACCAGTTACAGAGAAAGCCCCTTCCACAAGACAGCTATTCTCTGACTCTATTCCTTTGTTTATATTACTGGCTGCAAATAGGCTTTGTCCTTCCAATAAAGTCTCAAAAAAAGCTGGTTTGAAGGAGTTTCCTGAAGGATAGCACATCTCCAGATCTCAGCAATGTTCATCTGCTTACTGCTGAAGGCGGTGCTTTAGGGGGTTTTAGAGATCTGTGACCATTGTAGGGCTATTGGAAAGACCCCATGCAGGGGTGAGGACTGTCTGCTTCCCTTCACTAGAAAACATAGAAGCAGATTATCCTCAAAACTCTGAACAGCAGTTAAAAGCTGTAACAGGGCAAGTCATTCCAAACCATGGCCAAAACCTGTTAACTGAGCCTCATTCTGCTGCTGCCAGTGTTTTATCTGCTCCATGAATTCATGGTCAAGGGCTTGATCTTGGCCTCTGGTGATGACCCTCTGGATGGCTGTTCAGCCCCTGGGGCATACCTGCTCATGCCAAACTTTCTCCTGTGGACCAGCCAATAAAACAACCCTGGCACTAACAACTGATCTTGGAGGTGTTTTATTCCCTCTTCACACAATGTCCTAGTTTCTCATAAATGCAGGAAGATGCAGCCTCCAGTTCTGCGTGGTATAGAAGTGCCATTAGGGCAGTCAGCGTGAGCCTGAGCAGGAGGCAATTTAGGATGATAGTGTGCTAAAACAGTTGAGCAACCCACTGTCAATTCAAAAGCTTTCTGGCAGCTCTCTCTTCATTTTAGAGATTTCTGTCTTATCAGACCTGTAAAGGAACGGATTAGTAGAGATAAATTGGATAGCAACTTGGCCAAAAGTGTCAGCAAAGCTAGATTATGGCTCTCTGATGCTATGTAATGCTTCATAATGCTTTCAGAGGTTTCTCTCACATCTTGGAAGAAGCTTTTGTGGGACTTTGCAGAGAGCACAGAGGTGAGAAGGGAGCAGGCAGTACCCTGTGCTGAGCTTCATGCTGGTGGTTTGAGGCTGTTTTGCACTCAGCTACTGTCCTGTCCATATCTGGCTATGCTGGCTGCCTGTACCCCAACCTTCTCCATGGGCACTGGAAAGAGGAAGGGAGTCTGTCAGAGCACAAGGACTTCAGGCTTGATGCCATCTTTGACTTGTTCCTCGTATATGTCATTACTCCTCCCCGGCTGCATGTAAAGCTGAGGGAGGACCCGCTGTGAATTTACCTCTTTGAAGTCCTGAGTTGTGGCAAGCATTCCAGTGAAGGTGAACCTGCCTTGGCACTTGTACAATTCTCTGTGATGCTTACCCTCCTCTCTGATCTTGTCCAGATGCCACCACCACTTGTTTAATACAGCAGATTTTGCATCTTTGCATGCAGCTGCTTAGCATCATCCAGCTTCGATACAAAGAGCTTCACAGTGAAGGATATCTGTGAGCACATTCCTTTCTGCCCATAAATTCAGATCTTCTTTCTTTTAAATCCTGACTACATGAACTCCATTCTATTTACTCCATTACCCACAGGCAAATTGTAAATTGATAGCCCTGTACTTCGTTTGGGAGCCTGTGCTTTGAGCAGCCACCACAGCTCAGAAACTCCTAATAATTAATAATGCTCTGCTATAAAGGGGAGGGCTGGGGACCAAGGGAGCCCCTTAATTACTAAAGATAAAAATGATAGGAAATACTCCAAGACAAATGTACTGAAAAGGCTCCCTGGTCTATTAACCACTGAGATTGTACTGAAGCTACTCAGTTTAAACCTTATTTGCACTCTTTCCTCGTTTAATCCACTTACTTGTGTACGCAGACAGACAGATGGAGAGGGACTGATCCCTCTCTCACTCCTCACCATGCTATCTGCTGACTTCCCTCTGCCTGATACCATCATTTAGTGGCCACTGTCTGCATTTCTTTAAGATGTTCAAAGCTGTGCTTTGATACATAAATCCTCCTGCAGCTTAAACTGCCAAATCTGAAAGTTCTGGCTAGAGAAGGGATTAAGCAGCAAACCCTTATTTATTTAGAACTTGGTGCTCAAACCAGACTGTTACTGCCATTCCCATGAGGCACTGCCTGTTCTGCCCCTGCAGGCTCATGATGTGCAGAGGAGCACATCTGGCGCTGACTTGCCCAGGGAACTGAGGGAGAATCCCCTGACTGAGTGGGAATTGAGGGGGAAGGGGGAGGAATGCCCTGAGGAATGGCTGGGGACCACAGGGGATGCAGGAAGCAAAACAGCCTCATCTGTCCACAGAATTTCCTATCATAGTGGTTTTCATCTGCTTGCTCTAAGAGCACTTGCAAATCTGGATGGAAACATCCTTGGGCATAGTTATTTTATTAATATGCTGATTTAAAAGAAAATGCACCGAATGTAAATATTAAGTTGTGTTCACTGCACGTCTGGAGCTGTTTTGGAAACTACCTAGCAGTAATTTGGCTTCTGACCCTAGTCAATATGGGAATCCTCAGAAAAATCTATGAAAGATGGTATCTGGGGTCCAAACTGGCAGGTAATGTAGTCTTCAAAGCTAATCACTTCATGCCCTTTTGTTGACTGGCAGCTTCAAAATTGAATGTCTCTGGTTGTTGCTCTTGGGAGCAGAGCTTCCTGTGGCTGTTCCTCAGCAAACAGTGATTAAACTGCAGCTTTATGCTGCCAGGGAAAAAAAAAAGGAGGGGGGGGGAAGCAGCTTTGTAAACAAGCTCTCAGGAGAAACCCTCCAGCTCGCCCTGCTCACCTTCAGCAGTCAGAATGCAAACACCAGCTTCCTCCTTCCAGAATCTGAGGTTCACTTAAACATTGCCACACAGAACTGCTTCATTTTTTAATTTTAAATACAGTTGGGAAACTCAATTGTAGGTTTGATTTTGCCACTGCTCAGCTTCTGAGTTTTCCGGCTTGACTGTGAGCTGCACTCACTGAGGAGAACAGAGACAGGGTACCTGGAGCCCTGGCTGCACAGGGAAAAGACTTGGGAATCACCCATTGCCCAGACAAAGCTCTCTGCTGGCTTGTTCCTTCCCTATAGGTTGCTCAGAGACTCAATACCACAAATGGGAGCTGCCTTGGCCAGACCTTAGGTGCTAATGTATAGCAGGGTTGTGTGGTATCAACCCTGACACATGGAGTTACTGCCAGAATGGAGTCAATCCAACACTCTCGGCCTGTTGCTTCCTCATATTTACCTGCTGAGAAACTCTTCTGCAAGAACATTTGGGAATGAGACACTCAAGCACACCATAAATAAGCAATCCCTTTTTGTTTGTTTTTCCATCCTCTGACTTTTTTATCCTCTATTCTCTATTTTCACTTAGAGGTATTCAGGACCAGACATGACTGCAATGGATGCCACACAAGCCAGCTGCAGCTGCCCCATCCCCGTGCGAGGACTTTGGAGCAGACATTGGCTGAGAGGTCAAAGCAGATGTTGATAACAATAAATGCTGAGATTAAACCCAGAAGAATCAGTAATTTTCTTTATGCTTTCCAAATAAAGCCTATTCCCATCAAACAGGGGCTCATTATTACAGCGTCATGAGAGGAGGGATGTTACCATATAACTAATGTGATGATTTCAGATACAGTTGCTGATGCCTGACTAAACATTTCTGGGATCAAGCAGACTGCTTGGATTGAACAGGCCTTTATTCTATCCTACTAATAGCAGACTCACAGAAACACATTATAATTAAACCCAGGATAAATGTCATTGCTAAACTTTGATGAGAAGAGCTTGTGGCTTTATGCACACCCAGGCATGCCAGGTGAAAGGCTGAGGACAGATTCTGCAGCATCCTTCAGGTCGGCACATGGCAGCATACTGTAGTTGTGCTGTATTGGGGGAGCTGGGGATATAAAATATAAGGTAATTCCAGAGACCTGAAGGAGTAGACTAGATCTATTCCTACTGCCTGAACTGATGATAATGCCTGCAATGGCCTGGGTTCACAGAAGCTGGTATGGGAGGTGAATAATGGGACCCTGAGTCCCAAGCCCTGATGTGGGTTTGAGGATGCACTTGAGCACTGTGGGCAGCACTGGTCTCTGCACTGAGGTAGGATGAAGGGGGTTAAGGGGGTTTCAGAGAAGACTGGAGTGATGCAGGGGATGGGAGAGCTGCCTCATGAGGAAAGAGAGATGGGACTCTTAGAAAGGAGAGGAGAAGGCTTGAGAGGGATGAAATCATGCAGGCTTAGGCAAAGGTGACTTGTTTGCCACATCCCACAGCACACTCATTGGAATTAGCAGGGTACCTATTTAAACCAGATACAAGGTGCCAGCTTTTTTCACAGTGGTAGCACATTTCTGAAACACAGTGCCTGCAGATTGAGGAAGCTGACAGTGTTAACAGGGTCAGTGTTGCTGTTCAATGCAAGAGCTGGTGTTGTTGTGGCTGCCCTTCAGTCTATAGCACAGTGCAGAAACAGCATCAGCACAGCACTACCCCACTGCTCAGTGCCTGGCAAACTTTCCTTGTTTCTCAGTGTAAGCTATTCAAGTAATGGTTGAAAAATTCCAGGGGTTGCTTTGCAAGTGGAATGTTTGTCATTATCAGCATGGGGTGTCACTTAAAACCTGATTCATCCAGATCCCCCTGGAATGACATGTTTAATATGAATTATTTCTTATCCCACATCAATTTTCTGACTGCTCCTCACTGTAGATCTGCAAGATATAGAAAATGGTACATATCTCCTTTCATGCAGCCGATGTGGAAATTAAACAATTTGGCTCCTCAAGGGACTTACTTTACCCCTGAGCAGGAGCCCAGGCAGCAGAGCTGGCAGGCTGGTTTATCACTTTTGTTTGCAGAGACACAGCAATAGCCAAAGCCCCTTGGGGACACACTGTGTCCAGCAGCCCCTGTCAGGTAGCATCTCTCGCGTTCAGTGCAGCTGGTTTCCACCTCTCTTTCCCTGAGATAAAAGCCAGCCAGGGATGCTCCTGTAAAGGTGAAGCCTTGTAGAGGTAAAACCCCCAAAACTGTTCAGATGAGGCATAAGAAAAGGGGTTCATTTGCTCATCCCACCAGAACCTGCCTGCCCCAGCTAACATAAGTAATTTTCCAGAGCTTTTCCTCTTGGAAGTGTTTTCCATCATTTCTCTGAGGTTCTTCTCCAGCCCTCACCCTGGCTCAGTGCCATCTTGCTGGTCCTACCCAAGTTTCCCTCTCTGAGCTGGAGATTCTGGCCCAGCCCCTGAGAATCAGGGGGGCTACTGTGCCCCAAAGTTCAGCAGAGAAAGCAACCCTGTGGCTGGAGAGTCCCTGGCCTGTTTGCAGACTGAGGTAGCCATGCACAGATAGAGCCCTGAGCAGGACCAAGGTTTACAGGCTGGGCAGTGCATAGGCCTGAGTCTGAAAGAGGACCATTGTCTGCTCTGCATGGCTCAGCCACAGTGCTCCTGCATGGGAAGCTCAGGATACACCAGACATGCATGACAGCAGTGTGTAATGAGTGTGTGTGAGTCTCTGCATGTGTCTGCCCCATTTGCTTGCCTCTGAGAGTATGTATGTTTGCAAGCACACGTGTGAGCCTGCATGTCCAGACTCCTAACCCCATTTCTCAGTGAAGAAGCCACTCAAGAGCTCTTTCCAAGTAACATTTCCAATAAAGAAACCTGCGTAAATGGTGCGTAAACCTTTTATGAATCAAGCCCTTAATCAGGACTTCAGGTTTCTGAGCACATCCTTCAGGCCTAACAGCCCTTTAATGCATTCATCACATTAAGAGTTAATTTACAACACGCGGTTTGAGATGAGCTCTCGGCCCTTCGGTGAGGATCTGCCTGAAGTGCAAGCCATGCTTTAACAACCCAAATGTATTCCACACTCAGGGAAAAAAAATTACCCCTGATATTTTTGCCCTTCAAGGGAGACTCTGGGCTATGGAACAACATAGCAATGGTCTAACAGGACCACCACTGCGTTCATGAATTTTAGATGCCTGTGAGAAATTATCTATTTTGCTGGACCCTTGCTGGGCTCAATCAGTTCCTCCGTGGTTGGTGATAATTAAGAGCCAGTATGATGCAAAGAGGATATTTTAGAAACCGCTTAACAACAAGGCTCCCATCCCAGTAGCTTTGGTCTCTACCTCCCAGGACATGTCTCTTCTCTCTCTTTCCCCAAAAAGGTTTCAGTGTGTTTGATGTGTTCCCAGTTTCCAGGAAATCAGCTTTCATGTCCAAAGGTTGTGTATTTCTATGCAGAAATGATAATTATATTAGGAAGGAAAGGAGTTCATTGGCTAATGTCATCTGCCCGTGCAGGATATTGGGAAGTCTTGGGGCTGAACAGCAGAGCACTGTGGTTGATGCAGAGCTACTATCAGAAAGGCAAATCTTCCCCTACTTCTCACTTTTCTTCTTCTCTGTTTTCTAAGAAGATGACAATTTACAGATCATTTTACTCTTTTGAGATGGTATTATTATGGAGCATAGCCACAAATCTGCTACTGAAATAAAAAGGCCATATAAAATACTTTGTTAAGCAGCATCTTACCTGGGGTAGCAAAGCTTTGCAGATCCAGAAGGTCCCATTGTAACACTTACCGCATTGTTCCTCCCATATCCTCTTTCATTTTCTCTCTCACAGTAATGGGTCAAAACCTGAGACACAGGAGACATAAAGGGAAATTGCAAAGCCATCTCCCCCTTCCTTAACCACTCCATCCTGCTTGCTGCACCAGTATTGTTGCATGACACAGCTACCTGTCTCAGCCTGTCACAGGCCAGCTGCAGACATGGGCTCCACTTTATCGTATAGAGTCATACCAGGAGAAGGGAGATGAGAATCAGCTGTTTCCCTCATTAAGATGGCCAGAAAAGCTTTACAGTTTTGGATGAAAAGGGCTATTTTAATTTAAATGAAAATCTTTTTCAAACCATACCAATTTCAGCATAATATTGTCTTGGAAAAAGAGGCTTAAATTATCCTGTATTCATATGCTGGCATTGGATGATTTCCAGTTTTCATCTGTTTTGATTCAAAATCAAACCCACAGTTTATCATACATATATATTCACAATTTACAATACATATATATATCTTATACAGCCTTAAAGGTCAAAGCAAAATGAAACTGAAATTCACTAAAACTAAATATTTAAATTAAAACAGATTTTTCAAGTTAGTAACATTGGAAAGATTTAAAACTTTGGGGTTTTCTACTTCAGAATTGGAAAAGAAAGAGAAGGATTTGTGGAATTTTAATTAAAAGACCATGGTGCTCCCACACTGCTCTTCTACTGATGGACTGACATGAGGAATACAGGAAACATGGGTTCACATCCCTCACCTCCTTGACTTGGACTGGAGATTTGTATGTGCTTCATCTACACAAAAAAGCCTTACTTATCTATCATGGGATTCTCTTATTGCCCCCACTCAAATTGCTCCACTTTTCCACAAGGTAAATAGAATATATCTGTTAAGCTTTGCCTAGACCCTGCTTAGACCATCATCCCTTCATCAGTAAGTTTTCCTTGGCCTGACTAATTTTAAACAGCTGGCAATGAAGATGGCATTGCTTTTGTGAGAAGTTCACTCAATCTTCTCTCCAAAATGGCCACTATTCCTCGATATGTAGTTTCCTTCCCAGTCTCTGCTCATTCTTTCTGTAGTGTCTGTTGTGGTCTCCTTAGCTCAGCAGAAAGTGTCTGCCCGCAAGCATCTTTCCTACACTGCAAAGCCTGTCTCACAACTGGGGACATCTGCTCTCTTTTCTTTTGTACAAGGGCCTCAGATAGCTTAATGCCAGCTACTGAGTTTTTCCTGTGTTTATACAAGATGGTGAAAGCTGTATGGTCTTATTGACAAGGCTCCAGTTTTTCAGCCCAGGCAAATACTCCATTGACTTTTGCAACAGAGCAGAGAAAAATTCTCTGCTGCACAACAGGCAGTCGAATAATTCTCACACAATTTATCACAAGTCTCTTGATCCAGCCTTTGAATTTGGGAGCTTATATCATGTAAATACATATGAAAGCCTATTAGCTCCTTTGATCATATTAACTTGCTGCTGCGTACAATTAGTTTGAAATCTTTGTCTGAAAAGCTCTATATTAGTGCAAGAAGAGACGCAGGAGAGGGCTTCAGCCCATCAGAAGAAAACGGCTTTTGCGAAGATGAGTATTTTGTACAATTATCTGATTCACAGAATCCCAGAATCCCAAGGGTTGGAAGGGCTCTCGAAAGATCATCTAGTCCACCCCCCCTGCAAGAGCAGGGTAACCTAGAGTACATCACACAGGAACTTGTCCAGGCGGGCCTTGAATATCTCCAATGTAGAAGACTCCACAACCCCCGTGGGCAACCTGTTCCAGTGCTCTGTCACTCTTACAGTAAAGAAGTTCTTCCTGATGTTAACGTGGAACCTCCTATGCTCCAGTTTACACCCATTGCCCTTTGTCCTATCACTGGATACCACTGAAAAAAACCTAACATGGAAACCAAGTCCAACTGTATGATAAGGAGCTCTAGGACACCTTTGAGCCCTCTGCTAGGCATGCCTCGAGGCAGGCACTGTTCATGGCTGTAGGTGGACACAGTATACTAAATAGGGCAGTGAGAAATGGTGGCAGAATGGAAGAGAAGACAATGTCAAAACCTTAATATTAAAGAATTTACAATCTAAATAGACACAGTGTTTCAGGCAACAAGCATGATGTTTTTCCTGTTTTAAAGATCTTATCAGTGGCTAGTATAGAAAAATTTGTGGATTAAATACTGAGTTTCCAGTCCTGTATCTTTTTTTATCAATGGATGATCACTCCCTTTCCAAAAGGATCTAGTTTTGTGTTCTTTGCAAATGTGTTGAACAACTCAGTATTTTATGTTAACTGCAGTTTCACCTTCGCTGTTGACCAGATCGATTTTATTGCCTTGAATATGCTGGTCTGGAAGGGATCTCCACCCTGTTTTCTCCAAACTCGGCTGACATCACATCATCCTTTGAGTAAGCTATTCCGGAAGCTCACTATCTTTGTGAGATCATTGTGGACTCTGCTGAGACTGATCCTATCTCCTGTCTCCCACATGGACCATTCACCTGACAATTTATCATTCTTAACCTCTGCAATTAGGTGAAAGAATCAAGACAATGATAGCATTGTTTCTCCTATATAATGGATGGGAATTACTGCTTCTACTCATAGATTTCTGCCTCTTCCTTGGTCTTACTGCTTGAGGAGGCTGGAGCTGCAGCCTCCCAAAGAGATATAAATTCCCTCAAAGCCACTTCTCCAGTTGTACAATAACAGCAGTGTCTCTTATCTGCAAAGACCATATAAGCAGTAAAGCACTCCAACTAAGCTGGGATCAGGCAGGTTTCCAGTGTAATTAAATATGAGGATCAGTTATGGGGGGGAGGGAAGAAATCTAACCCCGTTCAACAAGGGTATTCTAGAGGGAGATGGTTAAAATAATCCATAATGCTAATTAGACATGTTATTTTCTTGTTTCTAGGTCCTCTGCATGGTGTTAGATGTTTTACAGTGGCTCTTCTACTAATCACCATCAAAAGGGAAAAAAGAGCATCCTCTAAACACTATGTTGGTATCACAGAATCATAGAATAGTTAGGGTTGGAAAGGACCTTAAGATCATCTGGTTCCAACCCCCCTGCCATGGGCAGGGACACCTCACACTAAACAATGTCACCCGTGGTATAAAGTTCATTATAACAAATCTTCATATGTGCAAGACCCAGTGAGCTCAGTGCTTCTATATAGCTCTTTGGTCTGTTAGTGCTGCCAAAATACAGTGGTTCTTCCTTGTATCTGGCAGTGCTGATATGCATTGGTCTTCCTGGAAAAAGCACATCCCACCCTGCCTGAAAAATCTAAGCTCCTCACTCTGCAACTCTCACTGCTGTCATACCCTCAGCTGACCGCCAGTCTACACAATTAGAGTTAAGCGCTTTGTTTTTCAAAAGGGAGACAGAGGTAGAGATGGAAGAGTTACACATGCCGCATGCTTTGCATTTGTACACAAGCTGATTTAGCCTCTTGCAAAGATTTAAGCAGATCAGCAGACAGTCTTCTGGCCACCCTAAAGGACCTTTTTTGGCAAAGGGATCCAGCTCCTGACATTGCCTCAGTGAGCCCTCTGTATTTTATGCATCAGGAGTGCACCAAGGTGGTTAGAGGAGAAGGTAAGTCCTCTTGGAAACCTAACTAAAGTTTGGGAAATGTTTGCCCTGGGTGTGGTATCCTGTTTTTTGTCACAGCAAACTGTTGGCTTATACTGCAGCAAAATATTTTGGTGCACAGACCTAAACCTCCAGAGGTGTGAAGATTCAGGCATACAGGAGGCTCAATGGTCACCAGTTACTTGGCACTGGTTCTTCCAGAGGATGTGAGACCTCATCTTAGGCAGAAAATATGCAATTTACAGATTAAGTCCAACTTCAGACCTGAATTTGTCCTTCTAGACACAAACAGTGTCACATGAGGCAGGGAGCAGCAGTGGGTAGACAGGAGGATTACTTCTTTCTTAACTAAGCTAAGCGACCCATATGCTTTTTTGGTATTGTGGGGGACTCTGCTAAATGTAACAACAGCTAGGTATTTCCAGGCTTGTGATAACTTGAGGAATTGCAGAGAAATCAATTGTTTATCAGTTGAATAGAAGAAAGAGAAGAAAGTAGCAGGAAATGCAAACATGAGATCTTTTTTCTCTGCTTCCCTGTTCTCTGAGCAGAGATAATCCAGGAGCATCCCTTTGCCTTCACAGATGACTGAGATGATTTTGCAATTAGCCAGACTTTCATGTTGCCTCCCGTGAGCTCTGTGGAGAGCTCACTGATGTATTAATGCAACCTTGCTTGTCATTTCTACCCTTTCAAATCACCTTGCTGGCTGCTCCTCCTTGTGAAAACCATAGGAGCCAGGCACAAGTTTATACCTGGACATGTCTTGTATCCAGGAGAATGCCAAGGAGCTGCTTTGTAACATTTGTGGCAATGAGGAACAAATGAAGGTAAAGGGAGCTCTGCTTCACCGTCTGGGGCTTGCACTGTGTTTTGGACCCCTGCAAATGCTACTGCATCAATGCCAGTTTCAGGGACCACTGTAGCAAAAGTGTTGGGCTCTGGGAGAAGATCTGCGGGTCCCCAAGCAAGGAGGAACCCAGAAAGCTCATCAGGCCCTTTAGCTCAATCATGTCCTGCAGGGCCACAAATAAACCAGTTTCACTATCCAGGTGAAAACTAAAGAAACACATTGCCTCATTTACAGCAGTGATTCCCTGCTGATGGATGAAAATCACCATAGCCTCATAGGTGGATCTTATCTTAGAATCACAGCATCACAGAATGGTTTGGGTTGGAAGGGACCTTAAAGCTCATCTAATTCCAACCCTCTGTCATGGGTAGGGATACTTCCCACTAGACCAGGTTTCTTAAAGCCCTGTCCAACCTGGCCTTGAACACTTCCAGGATCTGAGCAGACCTGGTCTGTGAATACCAGCTTATCTACTACATTCTCTTCACTGAATCTGTATTCTTCCTTGGGGTCTGCAGGTCTCCAGTGACCTGCCTGGGCAGAGGAGTGTGCTGGGGACAGGATAAGAAATAACCGTAAGAAGGCAAGTGTTAGCCAGTATAAAATTGGATTCTCTGTTCTGCTAACCTTTAACTTCTCAATGAACAGACACTTTTTGCATCTAGTAGCAGATGACCCACAGCCAGTGTAGTCTGCCAGTGTGATGAACTCAGGGGGCTGGAAGAGCAATATTCCCCAGACATGTGAGCACAGAGTCAGGACGTCACTTGTGTGCGTCTGCTTTCATCACTGCTGAGCACTGACACGCTACTGACACAGAGGGGAATCTCTCAGGGGTGCCTGTCCCTGAGCACCAGCACTTGGGCTTTTGCGCAAGGATGCAGACATGCAAAGTGGCCTCTCAGCATGGGGTTCATACCTGTTACTGGAGCACTTTGAAGCAAGCTAAGGTCTTCATTATTTTCTGAGCCTGGCAACAGTGCTGTTGCTTCATCTGAGGCTGTTTCTTGTGCTCCTGTGAAGCTGACAGGAGTCCTCCCACTCCCAGTCAGTGCACTCCTGCAGGGCCCAGATTGATTCCTGAATTGCTTTACAGACCAGGACTGTATTCACACTACCAATAATCAGCCAAGTAAGGAGAATCTGGAGAATATCCTGGAGACCTAATCCTGGCTATGTCTTTGCCAAAGATGAACTTGCAGACCATGGTAGCATCTCTAGCCCAGGCAGCCTTTTCTAAATGTGTATGGGAAGACAAATAAAGGTGGCAGAGAGCAGCTGGAAGCAGGGAGAGATCTCAGATATATGATCAGAGCTACCTTGGTATTTCTTTTAGGTATGAAAAATTTTAATTAAATGTTTCTCCTCATCCCTGACTGGGTTTTATTTCAAGCCCTGCAGGTCACTTTGATGAAGAGACAGTGCTGCGCTGCAGACCCCAGACAGTAAATGGTTTCTCTGCTGGACTTTTTGCTGAGGTGGCATTTAGTCACATTTCTCACACTGGCCGCAGCTTCAGCCTGACCCTGTAGGAAACCCATTGTGAAGATCATCACTAAAAATCCTGTGAATCACACTGACTTCAGCAATGGGACTTGAAGGAATAGGTGTGTGCTGTGGAAGGGCAGAGTGTGGGAGAGGCATTGGAAAGCCAGGCTTCAGGTTGCTGGTTTGATAAAAGTCTGAAGACTACCTGAGTTTCTTGGGCATAATGGCATGCTTCCCAATCATGATGGCTCCTTTCCATGGGCTTCCAAAGTTCTGAGCCATGCCAGGTACCTCAAATGCTCTCAGATCTGTGTATTGAAGTTTCTCAGAGATGAATTACCATGTATAATTGCTGTGATGGATAATGCGGCAAGGTATTGAACAGGGCCCTGGAGTCATTCAGGACCTACATTCACCCCTTTTGCTCAGATGGAAAATTAAATTATTCTTAAAATAATAAATGTGCACCCTGGAGAAAAATGCTCAGTTGCTCCCTCAAGAGGTGCTGTGCCGTTCTTGTGTTGAGCAAGGAATAATGAAGGTAATTGAAAAGTTATTACTTTGGGGGCAAATTTATCTTGGATTGTATAGCCTTGTGAGCGCACTTGGCTCGCAAAGAAATCCTTGTACTGCAGCATGGAGAAGAGCCATACTTTAGAAAACCAGGGCATCAGATTTGGGGTCAGATCCTGCACTTCTGTGTTCCTTGTCTGCTCACAAAGGTTTTCAGCTAATCCCATGCCAGCTGGTTACATGGTGCTGCCTGACCCAGTCAGGATGAGAGCGCACAAGCTAATGTTTATCACTGAGGCTGGGGGAGGCTAAGACCTCCACTGGCCAGCCTGTGGAGGAGAACTTGCTAAGGTGCAGGCAACTGGTCAGGGAAACAGTGTGCTTGGATATAAACAGCAGTCTAAGTGCTGTATGGGAGATGTTGGCCCTAGTCACATCAAGGAAGACTGCAAGGATTTGGCCATGCTTCTTCTTGCTGGTATCAACCATGCAGTCTCTTCCATGTGATTTTGTCTTTGTGGCTGTAGCCAAATGGTGGAGATGGAAGTGGGATGGGGGAACCAGCAACCACAGAAGAACTGGATGGACCATCTGCTTCAGATATGATGCAGGAGTAGCTGCATAAACATCCAGCATGAAAGTGGTCCCCCCTGACCTGCACATCATGAAGAGGGGAAAGCAAGATAAATACAAAAGGGAAGATTTGTTCCTCAGTGTCAGCCTGGGACATGGCCTGGCTGCAGGGAATTTCAAAGCAATGCTTTGAAACAAGGGTTTTATTTGTTTCTTTCTTCCCTCCCGTCCATTTGTTTTTAAAAATTAATTCAAATAAAACGAAAGTTTTCACATGTTTGGTACTTTTTTTTTTAGAAAAGCTCTTAAATAATTAGTGTACTCAAAGTAAACAGGCTCTTCATGCTTTATTACCTGATGCATATTATGGCTCCATTAATGTACTGTGGCACTTCTGCCATTTTCCGTATTTCAAAATGTTTTAAAGATGGGACTCAAATCATCAACATTAATTGCCAGCAAAACAGAAATAAACCTTCTAAAAGGGAAATAATTTTACAGCTCTAATTTGATTAAGTAGTAAAGATCATTGTTTCCATTTTAGGTGGAAGGCAAAAACACAAGGAAAGTTAATATTTATTAATCTTAATGTGTAGGCCAGGTAATTACATTGCCCACTGCAGCAGTGAGGACTGCATGACTCTCACTTGCTCTCTTGCTGTACATTTGCACTCCCTTTGGGTAAACAGGAAAGAGAGGAGGGTTTGTTACTAATTAGAGAGATGAAATTCTCTTTTCAAAGGGCTCCTGATTTCAGTCGTGTGCTCAGGACAATGGGTGCATGTAGGTAATTACGTTGGGTGATAATGGGCAAAAAACAGGAGTGGGTGAGCAGCTTTGGAAGGAGCTGTGACTTATGCATACAGAAGTACGTTTGTAGGCATGTGCACATACAAACACACAGTCACACATATGCTCTCCCCATGTGGTGTTCATTTCCCACACAGAAATCTTTCCACACTTTCAAAATTACTTTTTCCCCTCATGTTTTGTTTTTCTTCTTTCCCCTTTCCTTGCAGCCTTTAAGCAAATTCAGCTGAGACATGGAGCATTCTAATGCTGTGAGCAGGACCAGCACCACACTCTCACCAGCAGGAGCAGTGGGACAAACATGTCAGGGGCATTGCTGGAAGCTGAGTCTTGAGATTAGGAAGTTTTAGGGATATAAGGAAGAAATTCTTTACTGTTAGGGTGGTGAGGTACTGGAATGGGTTGCCCAGGGAGGTTGTGAATGCTCCATCCCTGTCAGTGTTCAAGACCAGGTTGGATGAAGCCTTGGGTGATATAGTTTAGTGTGAGGTGTCCCTGCCCATGGCAGGGGGGTTGGAACTAGATGATCTTGAGGTCCTTTCCAATCCTAACTATTCTATGATTCTATGATTCTATGCTGTGCCTCTCCCTGTGCAGAGCATAGCAAGGAGACAGAGCAAAGGCAGGGTCAGAGCATGCTGGCTGGCTGGGAGGAGAGTCCAGGAGAGCTCTTGCAGCCTGTGGAGAATTGCCTTTCCTTGTCTGCTGTTTCAAACCCACCTCAGGACAGCTATGTCTGGAATGCTTTGCCTTTAACAGCCTTGCTATGTGTCTGTAAATTTGCTCATTTCCATCACTGCACTGTGCACTCGTCAGCATCTTGGTTGATAGACACTGGGCTCTTCTGTAAGAAAGATGCTTTTACAGGGCAGGTGTAGATCAGTAAGATACATATACTGGGGAAAGACAGCTATGCAGGACAGTTAAGACCCATCACTGATAAGTCAGAACCGTGCCAGGTGCAGGGAGCTTTCCTGCCTGGTTTGTCTGTGTCTGTGTTGAGCCCACTTTAACCGCAGGGGCTTCAAGTGGTGAGCAGAGTGCTGCCTTCAGCCACACCATGTCTGTTTGAATGGCAAACCTGGCTGGGACCTGCAGAGCCAAGGCAAATTTGTCCCCACAGCTCTGTGGACCAGACTGCCTGGTGGTGGGCAGGTCCTAAACCTGTGACCTTTGCATCAGTATTGACCCAAATGAACACAAGCTACTTCCAAGAGCATTCGTGCTGGCCATGAGCAAATTTAGACATTTTCTAGCCTCCTCTCAATCAACCCAGTGAAGAAGAAAAGAGCCCCTGAGCATCACAAGTCTACCATTTGATTTCCCCACCAAGCCTGCTCAGCATCTTGCAGGATTGGCCCTCCTGCATCCTGCCTTTTAATTGCTGGCTGATTGTAATATAGGATTTTATTTTCCCTTTAATGACTCTTGGGGCCCCCAGATGTTCTCCTTGAGTGTGGTTGCGTCAGCACTAGAGACTGAATGACTGATACCAGCAATTTTTACAGCTTGAAAGAGGAGAAATATGTGAAGGGGATTTAATTTAGCTCCAATATTGTTTCTTCATCTTCAAGACTCTACAAGAAAAAGACACCAAAGGTTATTTTACAACAAGAGGAGGGAGAATTAGCCTGAGAGAGGGAGAGATAACCAAGCTGGCTTTCTAATATCAGTTCATTACAGAGAACACATTTGCACAGCCACTTTGCTGCTGCTGTTAATTTAAGCCTGGATGATTAAAAGCTGTAATTGCACCATTTTAAATAAATGTCCGCTATCTGGATTATTATATTTTTAATTAGTGTGGCTCTGTCAGATGTTTTTATCCCTCTGATTGATTTGTTTATACTGTATTTATTTATAATTCATTGATCTCCCTGACCCTACTATCTCCCGAGCATGCAGTTTGGTCATGATTCCAGCAAATGGAAGAGGGCTGAACCGGGAAAGAGCAAAAGGTACCAGGTCAGCTCTCCCTGATGAGCTCTTTGCAGCTGTTCTTCTTCACCTCACGACCATGGTGCTCTTTTGCTCTTTGCTCTTCCCCAGGGCTGTGGGGGAGGATGAACAGTCTGGAGGACTGGCTGTCTGGGAAGCAGGATGAATTGCTGTTCAGCAAACCTCAGCACATGGTGCTGGCTGGAGCATCCCAAGGTTTCATCCTTTGTGTTAGGACCTGTTCCTTAACCATTGCTTCACAGGCAGAAACCTGCTCCTCTGTCTCTGGGGATGTAAGATTTCCCTGGCAGAAGGCATGATTTCTGGGCAGGCTGGGTTACACGTGCTGGAAATAGTTATTCCAAGGCACAGGCCTCCACTGCCCAGAGCTGAGTGCAAAGTTCTGCTCAATTTCTTAACATGCAACTGTTGTGCAAAATCCAGAACAAGCACCTGGACCCATGCTGGACCATGAGGCCCCACTGCATGCTGTTTCCTGTTAGGGTCAAGCAAGAATAACTTGCAGATCATCATCTTGTTGCTCAGGGCACTCCTGACTGTTGCTAAGGGGCACGTGTGAGAATGTGCTGAGAATATTTAAGAGGCTGCTTACTCCTGAATAATTCCAGGACTCTGCTGAAGAACTTCTATCACATATGATGTCTGCAGGACAGGGACTGTCGCTTATTCTTTGTGCTGCACCCACTATGAGAGGTTTCGAACTTCTGAAAGGGGCCCTGAGGCACTCTGATAATGTGATGCATCATTAATAGTCTGCCAGCATAGCAAATACTGCAAGGCTTCCAAACACTTGACTTTCCCTCATTTTCTACAGCCTTTGGAAACTTTACAAATTGTTCAGTGCTGTCTGCTGGTTAACAGTTTTTCCTCTAGCAGTGTGACAGATGAAGCACTGCAGTTGCAGTATGGGTCAGGAAGACAGTCTGGTGACAGCACACTGCCAGAGAGGCTTTTGCAAGGGAAAAGCTATTACTGGACAAGTTTCATTGTGGACTGATAGGGCAGTAGGTGTACAGACGGAATGATGTTTGTGCATCTCTACAGAGTATTTCCAGAACATGGTAGAGAGGAGGCTGTAAAAGCAGCTGCTTGAGGGGCACTGGCTACCAGAAGAAAGAGAGCACAGCATTGAAAGAAACCTCTGGGAACAGCATGTCCAGTTGCCTAAGCTCACAATTTACTTTTGGAAAGCCACATGAAGAGCACCCACTCGTGTTGCATGTAAGCTACAAACCCCCAGTCCAGTCCCAAAGCTTATATCCTTTAGCACAAAAAGAGAAGGTGTCCCAAGGACAAAGTGGGAAGGAATCAAAGAATAGAAACTGTAGAGGCATCTGTCATGTTCTGTTGGTGAATCCTTCAGCTACCTAGCCAGAAAAGAAGGCAGAAATTAAATACGGACATACCAGAGCCTGATTTCATGGGTACTGGAGCAGCCCCTTGGCAGGTACAGCATTGGATGAGTGGATGGCCATGACTTCGTATCAGCATTAGAGAGAGTTTTCAGGAAACAAGTTATTCTGGCCATTCAGAAAGGGTAATTAAACTTTGAGATCTCTGGGGTATTTTTTCTCATTTGCTGATAATCAGACTGTGTATTTCTTTTTTTGTATTTTAATTTAAAATACAGTTTTGCTATGTTCACCAGGCAGCTAGCTCGCTCTGCCTGAGTACAAATGCTTACTAGTATTTTGTAAGTGGCTGGATTATCTATTAATAAATAAGCCTTGTAATTTAGTGAGCATCCTCAAAGTGCTTACTGTTATATCTGGCACAAAGCTGAGGACTCCTACCTTCAGGAACTCACAGGCAAGAGGGATGTTAAAGACAAATTGTTTTACATAAGAACAGCAGTGTTCCTCTTGGGAATGTGGGAAAGAGGGGCTGGGATGAGGCAGTCTTTCTGCAGTTTTATATAGCACCTCTGCTCTCTTGAACCCTTTCAGTTTGACAAGTGGAAGTGGTTTTGAAAGCCTAAGTCTTAATTGACTTTACTTAATAAAAAACCCCAGAAACTTGTACAGATCATTTTCCCCAATGAATTTAATATTGCAACCTTTGCCTTTGGTAGGCTTATTGTGCAACTAGTAGTAAGGCAGAGATGCTGTTTGAAAGCCCTGATCTCTTCAGGCAGCTCCCAGCTTGGAACCAGGGCACTCTTAGTCTGACACTTTAATAATCATGAATGTTTCAATAGCTAGAAAATCCCATGTAAGAAGTACCCCTGCAGAGGTTGTCCTGGCAGGCTCAACACCCTGATTGGTTCTCTGCCCTGTGCCCTGGCCAGATTTGTGTGCTCTGGGCTCAACTTTGCCACAAGGCATCAGTCTCATGCACCTTATTTTTTTTAAAGGTTAAAATATTGTGCTGTGACATGGAAACACAACGACTTTGACCTATGGAAACAAGCAAACCCTGTACCTGTTCTCTGCATTGCCAAGGGAACCTGGGAGACCCTATTCCCTTTGCCTAAGTTGGATATCTCCTGGTCTTCAGACTTATCTCATGTCTGGCTTTAGGAAGAGCAGCAATTTGCTCTTCTTTCTATTTACCTGCACTGCCTGGGGAAGGGATCAGTCTTTGCTTACTCACCCAAGGAGCCCAGCCTGAGCTGGAGTGACATCTCCCTAGGTACACACATGCTTTTAATGCTCCCCAGCTGGCTACCTGTGCCCCAGTACTATCTGCCCTTCTCTTTGCTCTTCTGAGCAACAGAAACATCAACCAGAAACTGGGGCTGGCTCCTGGGGGCTGTAGCCCTGGAGTGCCAGCTCCCAGTTAACTCGCCCGGTATTCATGCTGGAGTTTTTTCTTTATTGGTTTGTGGTTCATGTCATCTGTCCATTGATATGTGTGTGGAGGAAGGCTAGCTAGTTCTGAGGTCCTGGTACTATTTCTGCTGGTGTTTTTTCATCCCTCCATGGACACCCCTACGTGCAGTTCTGGAAAGGAGGGAGAAGCTGGCATTTCCATCCTTCAAGGGAAGCTAACTGGAAGGGAGCCTGCCATGGGCTGTCTTGCTCTCAAGGCTGTGTTGTGGCTGAAGGTGAACAGCAAGTTTCCAGGTGGTAGGAATGGCATCACCTCCTTCCTCTTTATGGTCCCTCCTGGGATCCTGGTTGACCTAAGGAGAGATGCTTCCACCTCAGGGACATCCCCAAGGGAGGAAGATGCTCTCTGTGTCTTATTCTGTCTGGATGTTGGCCAGGCTTTGCTGCACATAGCTCTGCAAGAGGAGGGGGAGGTTTTCTAAGAAAGACTCCAACTTTCCCTCAGGCCATTTTTTCTTACACTCACATAACCCCTGTTGAACCTCCCTCAGACTCTCCTAGGAACAAATTTTCTGGAAGGTGCTCTCTCTGGCACATCATCTGCTTTGTCCTTTGCAACCCTGAGAGCTGCCCAGGGGTTCTTCCTTGCTCATATAGCTGTTTTATTTGCCTCCTACTTGATAACAGGACTGACTGTCTTTTGGAGGTAAGCTTCCAACTCTGAGCCAGATGCATCATCAATCAGGGTGAGATGGTCCAGGATCTTCACTCCTTTCAGCTTGCACAAGTGATGCAGCAGAGTTTCCAGGGCCCACAGCAGGAGTTTGTTTGTGTGCTGCCTCAGTTTTTCATTTCGGAGTGCCTTCATCATCAGTATGTGGGCATCCAGCAGGATTTCATCCAGGTTGATGGTGCTGATGGTGGCTGGGAGAAGCTGTGTGGTCTTCAACAGACACTTGGCCAGCAGGTCAGAAAACTTCCCTGGGATGCCCTTAACAGTGAGGCTGTCTTGAAGCAGCTTCAGCAAGGCACAAACAATTCTTGTCTGGTCAGATTTTTCCAATACCCGTTTCATGAGGACTTTAATAGACTGTATGAGCTTCTGATCTTTCTCTAGGTGTCCATCCAGAAAGTCTATCATTAATGCAGAGAGACTGCTCATTACATCCTTAAGCACTTCCACTGAGGCCTCCTGAGCCAGCTTATTCTCCCGGAAGACACGGGTGCAGGCCTGAATGACACAGTTACATTGCAGAATTATTTGTTCCTTATCCCATTTCTTGTCTGCTTCCTGTTGCTGTTTGATAAACTTGAGTGATTGAAAGCTGGCTACAAGGAATTCATTAATGTGCCCAGACATGGCTTCTACATTGTTCTCTCTCAGGATCATCTCAATTGCTTTCATTGCCTGGATGCTGGTGTCAGTGTCTTCACTGCTAATGCGACGAATAAGGGAATGAATGGTGGAGGTGATGTTATGACATGTGTCGTCAGTGTCTGACGAGATAGGCAGGGTTTGGAATTCAGGGATTGCTTCTAACTGTATAATACCCTTCAGTCTAAAGAGACTGTATTTTCTGGAGACCAGCCTGCTCACTTGCACACCTCCCTTTGGAGGTAGTGGCAGGGGACATACCATATCCAAATTTCCTTCTTGAGAGGTGGTGGACTCTGGCTTTGAGGGTGCATCTCCTGCATGCTTACAGGTGACTTCAGATCTTGTGTTTGAATCATGCTGAGGTTTCTCACTGAAATGCTTTGCTGAGGAAACTCTTGACCTGTCAGGTTCCTGTTTTGCAGTCTGTCCCACCATCCTCATATGCTCTTTGGGAAGATCCCCAATAATTTTAAGCAGGGCTTCCCCATGAGTTTTGCAAGCTGTAACCATAATGTTTAAAGCAGCTTTATGGATAGCACTGTGTTTGTCTCCAAGGAAAGCAGCTATCCTCTTCAAGGCTTTCCTAGGGCTTGGCTCACATACATCCAAGCCATAGGTTTCAAGGAGATAGCCCATTTCCACCAGGCAGCCTTCCTTCTGCTTAGTGTTACTGGACTTGATGCCTTCCATGAGGAAGCCAAACACCTTTTTAGGTGGATATATCAGGCACATCCTCTTCATGATGGCATGCACCAATCTGCAAACAGTTTGCCTTGGGTCCCCCATCTTCAGGATCAGGTATGGCAGAAATGAAATGGCCTCACTGTCCATCAGCTGGTACTTCTCTTGGATCAGCAAGGTTAGCAGCAGATTGAGGTAATCTAGGCTCTTGAAAAGGACCCATGTGTTGGTGTCAAAGAAACGCAGGATGAGCCATTTCAAGATCAGATCCAGACAGCTGATAACTCCTTCCTTCTCTATCTCTAAGTGCTTGGCCATGATGGCCAAGGCTTTGATGTGGTGTGGGAAGCTAGAGTGGAACAATTCCACCTGGAAGCTGCTGGACACACAGTCGCTCATCTGAGCTTTCAGCTGCTGAACGTACCTGTCGCTGGGAGCTCTGAAGTTCCACTGGAGCACTTTGCTGCTTTTCTCATCTCTCATTCTCTGCTCTTTTCCATTTGGGACAATAATGAAGATAGGTGCCAGGTTGCTGACCCCATCCTTCTTAGTGGAATTAATTTCGGCTTTTTCCTTGGCTAAACCTGTGTCTTTCAGGACTGTTTCTCCAGACTCCAGCTCCTTGGGACCCCAGTTCTCCTCTCTGCTGGTATGGGGTTCTGGCTCTTTAGCTGATGCTTGTGAAGACGAGGCTGTTGCTGCAGGTGGTGTGGTTAGAACAGAGGGGACAGTGATTGTAGAGATGACTCTAGGGTGTCTGGGAAGTGACTTAGCAGAAACAGTGGACTGGGCTGTCAGACTGTCATTGACATTCTCCAGTGTCGCAAGCACATGGTCCTTTGCTGCTGCCTTCAGCCCACTGGTGGCTTCATCCATCTTAAAGCCATGGTGCATTATGAAGAAAGGCAGGGCTGCCTGCGAGGCTCTCTGCACATCCCTGTTTCTGTCCTGCAGGGAAGAGTAGAGGTGAGGTACACACTGAAGCAGGTCTGAGGGAGCTGACTTGAGCTTTGGCAGCTGTTCAGGCAGCCACTGCATCAGCTCTTGCTCCTGCAAAGGCATTTCTTCACCTGGATCTTTGGAAATGTCCTGCCCATCCAGCCACTCCAATATGTTCATTTGTGCAGCCCAGGCATTCACGGCAGCCAGGGCGGCAACTCTCATATTGCTCTTGCTTTCCCTAAAGAGAGCAATGAGGGGAAAGCCCAAATCCTTCATGTGCTGTTTGACATTTGAACCCATGGCTGCAGACAGTTGCTGGAGGACACTTAGGGTCATCTGTACTTGGGTGGGGTTTGGGTTGCACAGACAAACTCCTGGGAGCTCTTCTATGTTTGGCTGGATGAATCTGGCATCCTGAAGGATCGCTGCAACCTCTTCCAGGCCCTCCCTCTGGATGGTCCAGTTCTTCTCAACCAGTTTTGACACCAATTCTGGTGTGATCCTGTCACTAATGTCTATGGCTTTAGTCGTTCTGTGATTCCCTGGGTCCTCCTGGACCCTGTCATCTGGGCATAACTTGGGGTTGGCATGACTGGGAATTGGTGGGACTTGTCCATGCAGCTTTTTCAGCTCAGCATCTACCTGGGGAAGGAAAGGCAGCTCTTCACTCTCAATCAGTGCTCTTAGGGAGTCTCCCATGTACAGGTAAATAACACCCAGCAAGGTGATGGCTGATCTCTGCACACCTGAGTGAAGAGCAGTGAGAGCAATCTTCAGGGCCTTGACCAGTGTCTTGGCCTCCATCCCTTCAAAGCCAAACTCCAGAATTGCTTTTGACGTCCAGTCCAAGATCTTGGAATGGATCCTGGAGTTGTTCTGTGAGAAGGCCAATAGTATAGCTGTCTTTGCAGTCCAAGGCAGTGAACATGCCTCTGCTATAACTGTTAGGGTTCCTTGAGCATTGCTGCTGCATAGCACATCTCCCACCATTTCCACCACACTTTCCAATGCAATTTGAGCAGATGTTCTGGAGAAGTCTCCTTTCTGGGCTAGCAAAATGATGGTGTGAAGCTTCTTCTGCATCACTTGGAGATTTGTTTCCTCATGTCCTTGTAACAGCAGTCTCACCAGGGCTTGGCATGGTATCTCACTTGTCTTCATCTCCCTGACAGTCTTCTGAATGGTATCCATGCTGGAAATCCTCTCTTTCCAGTTGTTGCTTTTCAAATGTTGTATGCAGTTTTCAGGGAGAACAGCTGCTGCCTTTTCTCTACACTCTTCTGCTGAGAGCTCCTGTTCAAACATGTTGCTTGAGCTCAGTACTCCTGTTTCCTGTTGTGTCTGTCCTTACAGGGAGAGTGGAGTTTCCTTCCAAGGACCCTAAACCAGGAGAAAGAGAGTATTACTGGGTATCCCTGCCATCCCCGTGCTGATGGAGATTCTAGGGCAGCAGCTTTGGGCTGCACGCAGCCATGGAACAGTCCTGGAGAGCACCATCCATTGTGAGGTTGGTGTGACCCTAGCTGTGCTGAGGGGACAGCCCACAGAGAGCCGCACTGGTGTGGTGATGTCCCATTCCCACAAGCAGCTACCACTCTTCCCATAGTGGAGTCTGAGACTCTAAGATCCAGGTCCACTTCTTGCAGCTGGGAGAAGACATGAGCACAGGTAACATCACCTATTGCCCCCTTTGCCTCCAGGGGCTGTTTATTCAAGGAAGGTGCAGGGTCTTGCAGCCTAGAGCTCTTGTGTCTGGGCAACAGTGACACACATTGCGCTGAAATGCCACCACCATGGGCCATCTGGTCCCCATAGCCCTTCTTACCTCTGCCCTGGCTGTTGCTGCTTACACTGTGAAGTTTCAGAAGAGATGAGTTAATAAGAAGTTGTTTTGGATGCTGAACAACAACAAAAAATGCAAGGGGAAAAAGTTTTGCATGGAAACAATTTCTTACAGGTTGCTGTTATTGAAATTCCTCTGCATTCAACCCTAGATAGAGTAGCTCACTTACTTTCATCTTACTTAACTTTCTTCTGACCCTTAAAAAACTGACAATTCTTGACATGAGAAATGAACAGCAGGCACTCAGTTTCTGGGAAAATTTTTGTCAGTGCAGACCTCTGTCTCCAGCCCATCTTCTGTGGTGAGGTTGTAGTCAGAGCTCCGATAGCCCCCACACATAGGACATCCATCCTCTGCTTTTAGATACAGATCATAAATAGGGCAATCTGTGCTCTTTGGCTCTCTCTGCTGGCTGCAGTGCACCCCATTCCGGGGCTTGTGCTCAGCAATGTCCCCCCAACATTGCACCCTTTGGGGAACAGGCTGACAGAGATGAGCAGAGATGCAGGGAAAGAAATATTGTATTTGAGCCTCTGGGAAGAATACAAACTCTGACAAGCACAAGAAATAAAATAGGGGGAATAAAGAGGTGGCAGCAAAGATTTACAACAAAGCCTTGCAAATGTGACAGCCAATTTCCAGGGGCATCCTTTTTCTTCCTTAAACCTCAGTTCTGAGCAAAAGGAGAGATTTTTCTTGAAGGTAGAACATGGATGTGTGTAAAGGAGCAAACAGTCTACCTCAGGGCACAGCAGCACAGGCTCATTACTGCTCTGAGAGGGATTCACTGGCTTCTGCTTTGTGCCCAGGGGATCTCCTAACAAGGGTTGAGGGACGAGCAAGGGAGGGTCTGGGAGCATCTCTCGGCACACCTCTTGGGAATACTTTGCCAAGGTTGGAGACCAGGAACGCTTTATCTCCCGACATCGCAGAGCACTCCAGGCTGCTGACTGCAAGAGCCAGCTGCATAGGAGGGAGAGGTAGGTGGTGGAGAGCATCAAGAGGGGTGCTCTCGTGTTGTGTGTGAGACCAATTCCCTCTTTCACTGGTCCAGCAGCCAACACAGATAATTAACAGACTCTGGGTTTGGGTGCATCATTTTATACTTTATCAATAGGAAACACTGGGTACCTTTACTAAATTAATTTTGTTAATTGAATTACCAGGTGGGTTTCTCTGTCAGTTGATGCCGGAAGTATCATTTTATGGCACAAACTGGCATTTGTACTATACATATGAGAAAAACTGAACCATATTTGTGACCTTGTTAATTTTTTTCTTGTGTTCTACAAGTTGTTTATGGGGTAAATCTCCTAAGACTGGGATTTAAAAAGATCTTCTGAGGTACATAATAACCAGTCATTCTCAGAAGTGCAATTACATGTTTACAAAAGGTAACAAATAATTCCCTAATAAAACAAAGACAAAGGACAAGGAGCTACTCAGTGTAAGTGAGTTTTATTGCATTATTCTGGTGAGAAGCTGTCAGAGTCAGAAGGTGTTCAGAGAGAGCAGAGAGTACAGCCTGTTCCTTTATCATAATAACTTTTATTGCCTAGGTATAGCTTTTTTCACCCTAGTCTATAAACACCCTGCTGCTTTCCTTTCAGAGAATTAGGACTTGGTCACAGCAGCAAGTGCTCTTTCTAAATGTTTGCTGCTGACCCATATGGGGGCTGCAGGTTGATCCAATGTTCCCCAAAGGTGCTGGGAGTTGTGCAGGATGGAAAGGAGGAAGATTCCTGTGGTGAGAACTGGTCTGGGAATGTGACATGCTCCCAGTGGCTGCAGATCAGCGATGGAGTGATGGTGTAATGCTTGTTAGGAGCCACAGAGGCAACGTAAAGGCAAAGGAAGGCCAGAGCACCTTGCACGCTGTTCCAGGTGGAGAGGAGCTGTGCCCATGCATCCAGGGGCTTGGTCTTTTCTGCACAACCAAAGGGATTTGACTGAGTGGTCCTAGGCAATGAAATCTGGATCTCCCAGGTATTTCCTCTGCACCACAGTTAGGATCACTTAGAGTTATCTGTCACTAACAACCCTTCTGGGCCAAGGAAGACTTGTCTTTTTTACCAGTTTTGGCTGCACATAAAGAAAATCCTGGCCTGCTTCCTAGAACAAATGACACCCTGCCCCATATCATTAATCTGAGAATTTGCTGATGGGGGTGGCTGAGAAGCTTGTCACTGACTTCCCATTGGGGAATATGTGTTTCCAAGTCTTATACAACCTTCTCTAGTTTTCATTAAAAGCATCTTTTCAGACAGATGTTTCAAGCCCTGTTATGTGGCTCTTTATGGACATTACCCTGCACTGCCTCAGATGAATCACTGGGTTGACGGTACCTGCTGGGTTAGGGATTGTTCTCTGTCTGCCCGTGACACTGAGTGCAAGAGGGGAGATGAATCAGCCATGTGTGGATCATCATAGCCCCTAACCTCCCTCAGACCTGTGCTGAGGCTGCTCCTCTGTGGAGCCTCAGCTCTGAGCTGCGGAGAACATCACTCGAAAACCTTCTCGCAAAACCTGCTCTTCCTTTGGCAGCCTGTGGGAGCTGAGTGTACCTATGCACTCATCCCAGGTTCAGCCTTGTCCAGCAAGAGTCTTCCTAACCCAGGACTCCGTTTTGTAGCTGCACTGCCAGGGATTAAGTATAGAAATTTAATCTCTTCAGCCCACAATGCTCACCTATCACAGAGAAACAAGAAATCTGTCTTTGTCTTTCTAGTCTTTTCAGCTCAGCCAGGCAAGACCATCTCTGGCATTGTGTTGGTGCTGCTCCCAGCACCTAGGATTGCTGGTGCTGCCGCAGTGCAATTATGTGTGGTGATACTGTATTTAATGCCCTAGGAATTGTCTCCCCAAACTCCATGAGCTCCTGAGTTGATGGAAGGATCAGCTTTGTCTTTCTGCCTCTGAATTGAGGACGTTTGCACATATCTCCACCAGTATATCTTCATTAAGCTTTGCAGAAGCTGCTGTGATGTGACGCTAGCTGTACTGCTGAAACAGGCTGGTATAGTGTGTGAATCACTCTGCCTTTAATTCCTGCTTGTGCTCGAGGATCAGCTGCATCCCTATTTGTGATAAGTTTCACTCCAGCATTTGGCAGGATTAAACTCCCTTCAGAAGCACTGGCTGAGCACTGACCAAAAGGAAAAACCTCAGGCGAGTAGTGGTCTATTTATATCCCATGAAAGATGGACTCAGTGCATAAGAATATTCAAGCCCCTGGCACCTCCACCCCCATTCTGTTCCTGTAGCTGCTGTCTTGAGACTGTCTCAGCATTGAAGAATTAGCTGCTTTATGAAAGCTAAGTGGAACCTCAGTCAAGACAGGAGTGAGCAGCCAGGGATGGGGACGTCTCTACTGAATCCCCTAAAATCTGTTCCCTGGATGACGCACAGCAGCCAAGGAATTAGACATGAGCTGGGACTGTTACTTTCTCCTCAGAGATTCTTCCTCCACACTTTCAAACAGTGTCTGCTTACAGGCTCATTACCTGTGCCTCTCAAGTGTCTTTTTGGTGGCTCTCCCCCTGACAGTGCCAGCCCTGCCCCTCTCTGAAGGGTGAGTTAATCCTGCATCTTTCACAGCTGCATCAGCCGCATCAGCCACAGAAACCCAGGAGTGAAAAAGGGCACCCTGTGTGCTGGGGCTCTCACCCTGCCTCCCCAGAGTGCCTGGAGTATCACCATTCTTGCCCAGTCTACAAAGCACTCAGCTGCAGTAAAGAAGGCAGAGCCCTTATCCCCAACACAATGCATGCAGGGTGATGAGAATGAGGGCTGTGCATATCCCTAGGTAACACCACAAAACCTACCCCTCTAACAAGGGGTGAGGAGAGGAGACTGCCAGGAGCTGGGGAGATGCAGGATAATGTCACAGCAAGGCTTGTCCAGAGGGTGCAGGGTCCAGCTTCCCCAGCAGCAGACAGGTAGGGAGCATGCAGCCCTTCACCCTGTCACCAGCACAGGCAGTAGCCATGGCTGCCCTGCGGCAGGGAAAGAGGGCAGCATTCAGTCCTCCCTCTGGGCTCAGAAGAGCCGATGCCAGGTCCTCCCCTCCCCTTGCACATCCACCTTGCCCTCACCTGTTACCAGTCAGCTGTGGAGAGCCCAGGAGAGCCCTGTGGTGAGTGAGCATGGCAGGGCTGGGATGTCATGTTGACACTGCTATAGCTCCCAATGACAAGGGATTCACCTGTCCCCAGCTCAAATCTAGCAAACTTCTTCCCACAGGGAAAGGAGACGCAGACCAAGAACAAAGGCAGCAGCCCATGAGCCATCAACAATGATGCCCTATAGAGAGCTATGCTCAGCAGAGACCAGAGGAGACTGAATACGCCCTCATTTGAGGAATTCACATCTACCAGGATCATGCTTGGTCCTCCACTCATGCACATCTCTAAGATCCCCCATTTTTCATCTTTTCTTCACATAGGATGGCTGCAAAATGTTTGTTACCTTTAATCCTGGATAAGGAATTTCTCACCAAAGTGACACCTCTCCCTATTCAGGATGATTCTCAATGGCTCCAGCTCACCCACAGCTGCCTGTCACAAACCAGCATGGCCAGAAAGAGAAGAAACTCTGCAAAAGCCTGAAGAATTTCTCTGCATTGAGAGAAACATGTCTTTTTCCTGATGCTACCTCCTACCCTGCTGAACCTTTTAATATTGTCTTTAATGATGATATACTGGATAGAAAAACTGCTGTAACCAGTTTATTAGACAGAGAGGAGCTAGCAGTATGGGGCTAACATCTCAGCCTTAGAGAGATGTGAAACCCTTGCCTTTCAAAGCAGAACAAAGGAAAGCTTCCCAAAGGAATCCAGAAGCAGTGTCTGTGGGGATGTTGCAAATAAGAAAATACGCCAGGTAAGAAAACCCTTTAGGTTTTGTGGCTGAGGAGGGAATAAGTTATGTGCGAGGTAAACTTGTACCATGAACCACTTTTTTGATCCCATCACTTGGAATGCACACCTGTGATTTATAGTGATGCCTCTGGTGATGGGTGTGAATCCTCTAGTCTGACTGAAGTGCCAGCAGTGTGGATTTGCCTCAGCCACAATTACAGGGAATTGATATCTAAAGTACCGCTGTGTTTCTAGGTCCCTCAGAAGGTTCACAACTAAAAAATTGAACATTTATTTGTGCGCATATGGATGCTGTTTGCTGCTGCTGCCCTGAGACGGACAGCATTTCAAAGACAAGCAGCCCGAGAGGTAACTGAGGTTTTCCTCATTGACCACGAAGTCTCAGCATCACCGTTTGAAACATAAACTTTATTGCAACAAAGAATTAAAAATAGTACATCTGAAAGAGTTGCAGAGCGCATGTCATTGAAGAACTATTCAGAAATCACAACTCAAGCAAACTGTGTACAATTGGAACAGAAAGTTTTATTAAAACGACTGGAAATCAAACTCAAATTTTCCTTGTTTCTTTAATTTCACCATAACCGTGGATTGTGTATTTACAGTCTTCGCCTCTGGTGGTGAAGGTTCTGCTCGGGGCAGGGGCTAGGAAGAAGGCAGGGATGGATGGGGAGGAGAGGTGGGTTTCAAAAGCTAACAGGATGTGAAAGTTTTCCAGAAGAAGTTCTTGCAGCCCGCTTTGCGTTCCCGGGGCGCCAGAGCAGGGTTTGAGTTAGCCGAGCGCTCCAGCTCCAGTCTCACTTCATCCTGCTCAGCCCCTCGGGACAAGTCCTCAGACTCCAGGGCTTCATTTTCTGTCTGGCTTGGCTCTGAGAGCAGTTCTGCCAAAAAGTATTTGGCCAGTTCCTTGGGGGAGAAGAGAGAGAGAGGAAGGGAGAAAGAGAGACCACAATTACTCTCTGGCTTTCAGGGGCTCACACTCCACCTCTGAGACATCTTTGTGCCCAGATTAGAGACAAGCAGGATTCTGGAGGAGAAGGGAAAGGGAAGCCTGGCTTCCCAAAGAGCCCAGCCTGACAGCTGCTGTGCAGCAGCTGCACCTCTGCTTTATATGGAGCAGAAAAGCACTGATATCTACCTGATCTGAGAAAGAGACTGCTGTCCTGGCCATGGCAGGGAACAAACTCATCTGAGCACCACATCACCTTTCCTCCCCACTGCTCCAGCACATTGTGACATACTCAGCAAGGATGCTGTGAGACTGCTTAAGTGACACAGGAAAGATCTCTGGGGGAATCTCACAGGGGAGGCTGAGCTGGGACACCGTCTCCTTGGGAGTTATTTCTTTTTTTGTGCCTCCAAGCCCTAGCTTCTCACTTGCATTGATAAGGATATCCTCCTGCTGCACCAGGAAAGCTGCCTTCGTTCAGTGCCTTGGAGAAGCCTTGCAGAGCTTCATCAGGATCTCTGCCCTCTACCCCGACAGTGGCTGCTCTTCATCCCATTACAGCACTCAGCTGGGCTGGGATAGAGGTGGGGGTGTGTCTGTCTCTTCCTGCCCTCAGCTGCTCAGCCTGTCCCTGGCTCAGCCCTGGGCAGGGAATCAGGAGACCTGTCAGGGAATCGGGGTCTGCAGCAAGCAGCTAGAGAGGAGGGCTGAAACGAGGACACCGGGGAAGTCTGGTGAGGAGCTAGAGGTCTGCACTGAGGGTGCTGGAGTGCCCAGTGAGGAACGGGAGGGGTCTGCAGCAGGGAAGCCAGAGGTACGCAATGGGGCTGCCAGGGTCTCTGCTGGGGAAAGGGAGGGTCTGCAGTGGGAATCAGAGGGGTCTCTGGAGGAGAAGCGGGCATCTGGAGCAGGACCGTTGGGATACCCGAGGGATGCCAGCGGGGTGCCCGGCCGGGGTGGCCGCCCCGTCGCGGAGCTCTCACCTGCTTCCCGGCGGCGGCAGCCAGGGACTTCTGCAGGAACTGCCGGAGTCGCGGGTCCGAGGGAGCGGCCGACACGGTGCCGAGGGCCAGGGCGATGGAGAGCAGGGCCAGGGCGCACTGGAGGCGGCACGACAGCATCTCGCCGGCGGGTCGGACGCGGAGAGGCGGCGGCGGGTCGGCGCTGACGGCTCCGCTGCAGCTCGGGTCCGGCGTTGGGGATCTCCTCGCTACCCGCCGCCTTTATAAACCCTTCTCCTGACGTCAAGGCGGGGGCGCCCCCCTCGTCCCACGCCGCCGGGGGTGGGTCCCTGGCTGGGACCAGGGGGGGGCCTTGACCGGGGATGCTCTGCTCTGCCCGGGGCCGGTCAAGCGTCCACGGTGCCCCCCGTGTACCCCCACCTCCCCAGATCAGTGTCCCTGACACTGCTCGTCCACTCTCTCCTCCCCAGACACGCTGCTCCCTCCGGCTCAGCGGTGTGGGGTCCCGGTTGTGCACTGCTCACCCAGCGGGTCTGATCCCCATGCCGGAGAGCTGAGCCCCCCAGCAGCCCCGCTGCCAAAGCCCCTCGCCCTAACGCTGTTACCTGCCCCGTCGGTTAAGAAAAGAATGCCGAGTCAGGGGAACTGGGAAGGGTGGCATCAAGGGCGGATTTGTCCTCGGCTCTAGCAGGGAATGGGGGATACTGAGCTGTCCCCGGGGTCCTTTCTGCCTCCCCGGTCCCCGCGGGGCTCTCCTGCACAGGTCCTTGCCTGCCCGAACCCGGCCAGCTCCACCGGCCCTCGGGCCAGCTCCGTTGGCAGCCGGCAGCCTCACGGGAGAGCGCCCCGGCTCCGCCACAGCTCTGCAGCTCGGGGGAGGAGAGAGAGATATGTAGCTGAGCCTGTAGAGACCCCTGTCTGCATCTCGGGGTCACTGGACCCACTGGCCCCAAGAGGGATGTGCCTGTCCCACTGGGATACGCAGTCCTCGAGTCCTCCAGCCTGCCTCCATGAGCTTGCTGGTGCTCACACTGGGCAAAGCTATTGCAAGCCCCAGTCACCCTGAAGGATAAGACTCTTCAGCTACCTCTCCCAGCTGGATGTGCAAGGAAGGGGCTCTACTACCACTCAGAAAAGGTGTACTAGGGTCTTAATTTCCAGCTGAGGAAATTTTATCATCTTAATTTCCATCTGAGGAAAGTCGAAGGCTTGTGGAGCAGAGACCCACATACTGCACAAAGGCTTCCAGAAATCTTCAAAAGGATGTTTCATTTCATGAAGAATTAATGTGCCTCCCTTCAACCCTAGTACTGTTGGGTGGGTTTGCTGAGGCTGATATGGCAGCATGGAGTATGAACCAACGTGTTTCTACTTGCTTTACAATCACCAAGATGAACTAGAGCTGGTCGTGCAGACCAGATAGAACTCCGGGCTGAACTGGGACTGCCCTCCCTGTGTGGTGCCTCTCTTCCTTTGTGCACCTGCAGCCACACACAGCATTCATCCTCTGTGTCCTTCCCAAATCGTGGCCCAAGATGAATGACACCCATGAGAGAAGAAGCCTTTCTTTTACAGCCTGGGAGACCCTGTGGGTTGGGTTGATTTGGACAAATGGGAACCAGATGAACTTTAAGGTCCCTTCTAAACCAAACCATTCTGTGATTCTATGATTCTATGACTTGCGCTGCTTTTCCAGTCAGCTTTTCCTCAGCTGCCTGACCTGAACAGGGCCAAGCCCCACATTCCTTAGACCCTATCTATCTTCTAGCACTGGTGTTGCTCTGGGAGAACTGGTAGAGAGGAGTCAGCCACTGCTCTGCTTCAGATACATACCTTTGTTTTGGCACAGGACACAACCTCCTGCCAAGGTCAACAGGAGTGATTTGAAACCCAAAAGAGCAGATTGGCCATGAGTCCCACAGCTTCTCTCTCAACTGTGTTCCTGTGATAGCAGCTGGACCTGCATCTCCATCCTCCTGCAGTCAAAGAATCAGAGCCAGTCCTCAAGAGTTTTCCTAGACATTGTTTCTCCCAGCAACAGTAGTTTTCCCACTTATCCCAGCTGTGCCAGTAGCAGCAGGCTGGGCTCTCCCAGTTTACTTGCACTGGGAATAGACTGCTTTTGTAACCCCCAGTCTCTCATCCTCAGCACAGCACAGCACAGCTCATGCCACGCTGCAGTGCTAGCCTGGTCTGGCTTTGCAAAGAGCCCCAGCTCCCCAGCAGCTCATGCCAGCTCCCACAGCTCAGGGCAGAGCACCTTGCTCAGGGCTGTATCTGGGAGGAACAGAGATGGAAATAGGAGGCAGCACTGGGTTATTTCAGACTCCACTGCAGCTATGGGAAGCTGTTACCTAATGTCCCCTGAGACTTCACATAGCAAGCAACTGTCCAGTCTGGCAGCCTTTGGCTATTCAGCGACACTTTGGTCACACCAAAAGGAAGGGTACACTGGGAACTCCCATCACTCCTGAGCTGGGAGGAATGTCTACCAGCTTCTTGAGCTGCACAGCAATGGATCTGCACTGATGTGCTACAGAGCTCAGTTCAGCTTCTTCCGTACGTCCCAGGGTATAGAAATTGGCTGGAGTGCTATATTTCAGCACCACTAGGACCCATCTGTACATGGAGGTGGGAGTTGTAGGAGTTGCCACAGTGCAGGAATAATATCTTGATGAGTTCCCCATCTTTCTTGTTACCTGTCAGCTTTGTGTGGGGCCAGCAGAGCTCAGACACATTTAATGGGATTACACAGAGGTACAGAACTCAGTCTGAAGTGGATGAGTTCTGGGCAGGCCAGTAGGGCTGTTTTTAAGAAGCTGGTAGGGTCATGCTGGCACAAAATGGGAGAAGACAATCAGACTTAAGTCCTTAAGGAGTTTTGAGAGGCCATTCTTGATATCCTGTCCAAACCCAGACAGCTCATCACCCCACTCTTCTCCAGCTACCTGCAGCAAGTCTGCGTGCATGATTCTAGCCCTACTAAAGACTTTGAGCCCAGAGCTGTTCCTTGCTAGCCCCTGTCTTCACTCCCCCTTTTTTATTTTAACATATATCAACCCCAACCCTGCCCTGCGAACACTCCATGGCTATCTGGCAATGCAGGGCATCTGGCTGCAGAGCAATGATGCCCAGCAGGGCTTCAGGTTAGGAACAATGTTGCTGCAGTTAATGTGCTCTCCACAGATGAGTTCCAGGCAAGCAAAGACCCTTGGTCACGTTAGGGATCCCTGGTTTTGGTGGTTACTCTGGCTACTGTGGCTCTTCAGCCACATGGGGACAGGGTTATAAGGACCAGGCTGGCTCTGACTCCTCCTCTCTGTGGAGCTGAGTGGTTTCACTCCTGCTTTCCTCTCTGCCTGGGGGAGGCTGGAGAAATGACCCTGGTGTCCTTTAGGAACAGGAAAAATATTACTGAAGGAAATGCCTTGGTTTTGTCCCATACTGAATTTCAGACACTCACCAGAGGAAAGTGAGGGTGTTCTCATTTTCAGCTCTCTGGTTCTGTGTCCCATCAGGAGATGACTTGGCTCCTGAGCCAGAGCAGCCTCAGGAAGGCTCTGATGTCCATCTTGGCTTTTTTCCTCTCTTGGGTTTCACCTGAGGTTGTGAGACTGATGGGGGCAGGACCAGAGCCAGGGTTTTGGTGGGGATGTTCCCCCAGAAACCGCTCAGCCTGTTTAAAGGAGAGCAACTGAGTTTCCATCAGATATGAGCCTTTTTGATGGGTACCATGTTGAATGAACCAAAGATCTTTGCATCTCAGGTAGTATTTGGGAGAATCACTCTGATATTCTCCATCTGAAGAGTTTTTACATTTCAAGGAAAATCTAAAGGAAGAACACCATTTAAACAAGGATTAAAACGTGTTCTTTGGTTCAGAAAACCATATTCTGCTGACCTGAAAGAACCATCAATAAGGCAGTGGAGAGGTGGAGTCCATCTATTCCATACATCTTCAGACTGTCTCCTACTGAGGGCTCCCAGGGAAAGGGTAAGGGCAGACCTTCAGACATCCTTATGACTCTGGCAGAGGCATGGAGCTGTAAATAAGTTGCAGATTGATTTACCAGTTCCTTCTCCCCCAGGTCCTCTACGGGATCAGTGTGTTCTGAATCTTTATACTCATTCCTCAGTCAGATAAATCCATCATCCGCTGAGCTGTGGCGAAGGCGATTCTGTTCCTTTCTTTCTGCCGCAGCGCTGCAGGGCATGTGGCTTTGCAGACAATTGAATTGCATTGAATTCCTGTGACTGCTTCCTTATCCTTATGTTTCCAGTTTCCTTCACAGATCCAGAGCAGTCAGTCCAGCAATGCCCGGGACTGTGCTCACAGGCTCAGCGCTGTTACAGCAAAGCATGCCCTCTGCTGTCATCACGGCCGCAAGCCCGCTTTCCTCACACTTCTCTTTCCTGGCTATCACCACGTATAAAATACTCTCCACACTGTCTGTGCTTTCATGAGCAGGACAGTTTTGCCACGTATCACTTCCTTGCCAGCAAGGAAATACCCTTTTTCTTATCTTGTAGCACTCAATCCATTAGGGCCAAGCAGTGATCTGGGAGCCAGGGCCATGAAATTCCTCATCCTGGTTCTGGACATGCAGCTGGTGCTGCTGTGCAGTGAGGAAGCCACCACTGCCTCGCAGCTCTTGCTGCTTGCCAAAAACACTTGTGGAGGGATCACGCTGCCCTAGGAGGGGCAGATGAATGGAGGAAGGACAGCCAGTCATAACTGAGTGATAATGAAAACCAAGAGCTCTGTAATGGAGTGAAACTCCAGACAGATGGTACCATGTGTCCCCTGGGATGGGCCATACAGAGAGTGGTGGTGTTGGGATCATACACAGACTTGCAACAACCCGTAAAATGCTGTTTCTATAGTAAAACTTAGGTACAGATCTGAGAGAACTGGACTCTCCATTAATTACAGGCCTCTGGGATTGCTGCTCTAGGTAACAAAGTGGGAGAGGAGCTCGGCTGTGGAGGTTCACAAAAGGTGAATCCTGCCATCTAATTTTAGCAATGTCTGAGAGTCTGAGATGTGTTCAGGACTTCTGTTGCTGATACCTGAGATTAATGCCCAGTCTCAGCTTTCTAGGATGCTGCCATGGCATCTGCAGGGCTGAAAGCAGACACCTTGAAGTCAGACAAGGGAAATATCAGCACAAACTTGTGTAGAAGGAAAGGTGAACGGGATGAGCCAGGAGCAGTGCCAGGGTATTTACCTACACTACTGTAGATATGACTAGGAGCCATGGATGGGCTGTGTTAGGGACTGTAAAAACAGATGCTGGCCCATGCTGTAAGGAGTTACTGGCATAAGGCAAGAGGTGATGGGTGAGCACATGAAAGCATGAAATAATACAGGGCTCTGATTTCTCTCTATAAACACCATCTCTACAGCAAGAGCTCATGACTCCCTTCCCCTGGCTGTGACACTGGCCCCCTCTCACAGAGGCCAGGCCAGGAGGCCATGGGTAGTTGTCTCCAACCCCACAACCAGCAGCGTTCATCCAGGGACACAGGATCCTGCTCTTGGGATGGGAATGGCTCTGGGGCTGCTTGCGGCCAGCTCGGGGTGCAGCTGGTCATTCACCACAGCAGATCCACACCAGGGGAGACGAGCTGCAGGCAAGCAAGCACCCTCCTTGTGCCTGCAAACCTTCCCCGGGATTGTATGATCTGCCCCGACAGGAACAGATGCCACAGACTTGGCTGCAATACCGTAAGGCTGATTTTTTTTTCGGACCGATGTCTTTATTCCGGGGGCTCTTTCTTTGCTCAAATTCCGTCTTCGCCTGCCCTCCTGTGGACACCCGGCAGAATACAGCCGGGACACGGGGATTTCAGCACCAAGACCAGACCCACGAACTGGAGAATAAACTGAGTGAATCAAGAGCTGGGGCCCACAGCTCACTGCACTGCTGCGGGCACACAACCCACCAAGTAGTGCTCAGCCGCAGCAAACACGCATCTCCCTTTCTCTGCTGTCTTTTTGAAGCCTGTGCTGGGAAGTAGAACAGGGAAGGAGTTTGGAGCATGGCAAGTTGGGCTGTTTTTTTTTTTTTTTTTTGTTTTTTTTTTTTTTTTTCAGAGCAGAATCAATCTGAATAGAAGGAAAACTCTGAAACATCACTGTCTATTGGGCAGGTCTTTACATGGGAGGAAGGGGAGACAGGTACCACAAGAGCTGTTCAAACACATTCTGGAAAGCTTCCTGGAAACCATCCACTTTAACGGTTTGGTGGTGACCCTGAGGCTTGGAAAGATTCAGACCCTGTATCTGGAGCCTGGTTTTCAAAGGGCCAATAACCCAGCAGTACTGACACAGGCAGGCCTAACCAGTTCAGTGTTTGTGGGCTCTGCAGCTGTACAACATGTGTAGGGTAGCTCTGTGTGTGACGGCTCCCTTGCCTCTGCAAACACTGCATGCCGAGCAAAGCTTGCCGGCATGGGCAGGCTGTGCCAGATGCCTGCAGACTGCTGCCCCATGGATAATAAGGGAGCGATTGCTACAGCTTCAGCTGAACTGCCTGGAAAAGCTGTGACATCATTGTTAAAAAAAAAAAAACAGAACTCTGTTGGGAGGAGGAAACACAGCCATGGTCCAGGAAAACACACTGTTTTGCAAACGTGGTTGAGCAAGTCAATGGGAAATAAAGGTTGCGGCTACGCAGCCTGCTCGTCTGGGGCAAGCAGGGCTCTCAGTGCAGCCCAGCCACTTCAAAAGGGACAATTGCAGGAATCAGAGAGGTAATAAGCTTACAGACCCGCAGCTCCCAAAAGAGGGGGAAGAAACAGAAGTATGTGTGTCAAATGATCACTGATGTTCTCATGGTAAGTGTGTGGACTTCCTAGTGACAGGTTAATGGTTGGACTGGATGCTCTCCAGGGTCCTTTCCAAATTAAGCAATTCTGCAATTCTAAGAAAAGTTGATTTTTAGCCTTAATTCTGTCTCTCATCACAGAAGTGACCCTACAGGAAAGCAGTGGTCTCCCTGTCTTTCAGAAGTGAAATATTTGCCTACCTGAAGCCCTCCTCCATCTCCTCCCCTTCCCTGGATCTGGTGGTGTCAGTGCTGTACTCAGTGGTGCCTCCAGCAGTGAACCCCCTCATCTACAGCCTGTGGAACCAGGAGCTCAAGGATGCTGTGAGGAAGCTGGTGACTGCATGTGTTTCAGCAGTCCTCTGCAGAGGGCTCTCAGTGTCGGTCATGACAGGCCATGTCTGTCTTTGCGGCTTTACATTTGTTTTCCTGTTTCAATTTGTGGTGATGTTGTCTTCATAGAAATGTCAGTTTTCATCTTCTCCTCCTTAAGTAGACACTCGTGTTGTGTGAGAGACATCAATTTGATAGGTGGACCACTCGGTGGATAAAGAACTGTGTGGACGGACGCATGCAAAGAGTTGTGGTCAATGGTTCAATGTCCGGCTGGAGACCAGTAATGAGTGGTGTCCCTCAAGGATCGGTGTTGGGACCGGTCTTGTTTAACATCTTTGTCGGTGACATAGACAGTGGGATTGAGTGTGCCCTCAGCAAGTTTGCCGATGACACCAAGCTGTGTGGTTCGGTTGATATGCTGGAGGGAAGGAATGCCATCCAGAGGGACCTTGACACACTTGTGAGGTGGTGTCGTGGTTTAAAACAAGCCACACAGAGCTCATTGACTCACTCCCCCCCTTGCTCCCCCAACTCCCGGAGAGCTGTGAAGGAGAATCCAAAGAATGTAGCACCCACGGGTTGAGATAAGAACAGTTTAATAGCTAAGGTATAACACAAATCACTACTGCTACTACTACTAATAATGATAAAAGAAATAACAAGTGAAGAGAATACAACACCTCACCAGCTGCCGACCCATAACTCACCCCACCCTGCCTGACCAAGCACCGACTGATACCTCCTCTAACCCCTCAGAGTCCCAGCACTTCCGCGTAACTCTCAGTTACATCCTGGGCATGGTGTGCTATGGTATGGAATACCTCTTTGGCTAGCCTGGGTCAGGTGTCCTGTCTCTGCTTCCTCCCGGCCTCCCCTCCTCCCTGGCAGAGCATGAGCTCAGAAAGTCCTTGGACAAACCAAACATTTGAGCAGTAACTCAAAACATACTTGCTATCAGTACCATTTCCAGCCCAAAAGTCAAAGCACAGAACTGCACCAGCTACCAAGAAGGAGAAAAATGACTGCTACTGCTGAACCCAGTGGGCTGATACCAACCTCATGATGTTTAACCATGCCAAGGGCAAGGTCCTACACCTGGGTCAGAGCAATCCCAGGCACAGATACAGGCTGGGCAATAAGGAAATTGAGTGCAGCCCTGTGGAGAAAGACTTGGGGGTGTTGGTCAATGAGAAAATGAACATGAGCTGGCTGCAGTGTGCGCTTGCAGCCCAGAAAGCCAAATGTATCCTGGGCTGCATCAAAAGGAACATGACCAGCAGGTTGAAGGAGGTGATCCTGCCCCTCTATTCTGCTCTCGTGAGACCTCACTTGGAGTATTGTGTGCAGTTCTGGTGTTCTCAACATAAAAAGGCCATGGAAGTGTTGGAACAAGTCCAGAGGAGGGCCATGAGGATGCCCAGGGGACTGGAGCACCTCCCGTATGAAGACAGGCTGAGAAAGTTGGGGCTGTTCAGCCTGGAGAAGAGAAGGCTGTGTGGAGACCTCAAAGCAACCTTCCAGTATCTGCAGGGGGCCTAGAGGGATGCTGGGGAGGAACTCTTCGTTAGGGACTGTAGTGCTAGGACAAGGGGTAATGGGATAAAACTTAAACAGGGGACGATATAAGGAAAAAATTTGTTACTGTTAGGGTGGTGAGGTGCTGGAATGGGTTGCTCAGGGAGGCTGTGAATGCTCCATCCCTGGTGGTGTTCAAGGCCAGGTTGGATGAAGCCTTGGGTGATATGGTTTAGTGTGAGGTGTCCCTGCTCATAGCAGGTGGGTTGGAACTGGATGATCTTAATGTCCTTTCCAACTCTAACTATTCTATGATTCTATGCTTCTATGACGACAGTTCATGTGTCAAAACCCCACTGCAAGGACAACGAAATTTACTAAATGTTAAAAACCTACCAGGAAGAGATGTTGAGAAGAAGCAAGGTGGGAAAGCAGGTTTTTGCTACTCTCAATGCTCAGGTGATGCCCCACTTGTTGTTTCCTCCCCACTCTGTGCCTAGCGCAAGGAAGCTAGTGAGGGCTTGTGCTGGGTTCAGCCCTGCCAAGCAGGCAGCAAATATACCCAACCTGAGTGGTGAGGAATAGGCTTCTGTCCAGGAGGATGCACACGAGAGTCCTTGGCCAATGAAAAGCCTGCCCTGCAACCTGCAGGCACTTGCTGCAGGCTGCCTGGCCAAATCAAACAGCAGGACAGGCAGAGGCTGAATCCAGCTCAGTCAGTTTTTCATGATTCTTATGTTCCAGCAGATCTGGTCTGCTGGGAGGCAAGCCAGAGGAGCTGGGGGTCCTGCAAAGTGGTTCCTGCCCCCTCCCCTTTCTTGGCATTTTCCTCCTAAGTGGGACTGCTTTGTTTGCGTCATGTCCACCTCTGTTCTATGGTGTATTGGAAAGCCCCATCCAGCTCTTCACCTCCAGCTCCTGACCCTGGAAACCGTCAGGCCCTCCCCTTCAAGCTGGTGTTTCCAAGTCCCCCCACTGTGAATCACGCCCCTAGCCCTGCACCAAAATTAGTCATGAATTAACTAAAATAAAATGAAACAAGCCCTTTGTGGGTCAGACCCCACCCCAGACCATCCTGAAGAATGGCCAGGCTCCACACTAGAACTGGCTGCAGCTGGTCCTGCCTGGGTAATTCAGAGAAGCTGGTTGTATGAGGCTCTTTCCTTGTTTTTCCTCAGCTAGTGAGCCCTCACCAGTAAGGAGTGGCTGCATTCCAAGAGCACAGGGCTGGGTCACCCCATGGCTTCACCCCCAGCTCTGCACAGCCACCCAAATGGACTAAAGCATCTCTGCTCCCTGCTTGGGGAGAGCAAGGGGACTCCCTCAAGCTGCTGGGTTTTCTCAGTTCTGGCCTGCAGCCAGTATGCAATGGCTGGAAGCCCAGAGATGCTATCAGCCAGCGAGCTCCTGGAGGGGATTACAGACCCTGCTCCACTGAGCAATTGAACAAGGCAGCTGAACCACAGGCCCCCACTGGCCCCGGCCCTGGAAAGCAAGAAGAGCAGCAGGCAGCGTTCTTCCCTGAGCAATTCTGGCAATTGCGTCTGTTTCCAGGAAATATAAATAACTGCACAGCCATCTGGAACCAGCCATGGGCTGGTCAGGAAAAGGCCTCTTCCCAGCATCTGCCCTATTCCTTTCTGCTAGCTACTTGGTGCAAATGCGGAAAGCGTCAAGGAGGTGGCATGGTGGGGCAGACCCCCAGCACTCAGAGCAGTGAGCTCAAGTCTTGCTCTGCCTTTATGCCAGAGACCATCTTCCCTTGACCTTCAGTGCAGGGCCAGAGCAGCACCAAGCCTAGAAGCTTGTGCAGGGGCTTGGGATGCTGAGCCCCTTCCCAGGCCACTGACTTTCCTTCAAGGTGCTTGGGGACATGGACAGGCAAGAACAGACCCCTCACTCCATCATACTTCACTTTTCTTCATTTTATTTTTATTTGTACAGCTATATTTTACAGAACGCATTAATGCAGTTTAGACACAGCCCAAACCCTGTCTCCCGAGATTGTTTATAACACAAGCATGTAAAATAAGATGAAAAAATAAAACAAAACCAAAAAAATAAAACATTCCCCGATAGAGAGTTCCATCAAAACTCCTTTTGCAACATCAGGCTGTACCTTGAAGAAACGGAGCTCAATATAGTCCATACATTGAAAACTTCCATCGAAAAGAAAGGCACCGTGCGAAACCACATTTTACATATATACAGACTGAGAACTAGAACAAAAAAAATTACACTTTATTATTATTTTAAATTCCTTCTGCAGCTTTGTTGGTTTAATACACACTTTTTTGTAAATTGTAAACCTTCACTTGCAAAAAAATACAAATACACTGATGCATTTAGACAAAATATTTTCTTACTTGTACAGATGCAATACTTTAAAATATCTCCTTAAGTGCTCTATCATAATAAAGATTCTCAGAGTGGCTTCTGCCTGCAGAGTCCAACTGAGCCTTTAATGCATTATATATTTTTAATATAGCTTTTTTTAAAGGTCTATATATATTTATTTTATATATATATTTATATATTTATATCTATATATATTTACAACTCTGCCATAGATTCCTTCACCTTTGGTTAAAAAAGTTAAAGCCCTCTCTTTAATAGCATACTTTCTCTTTAAAAGAACACACATTTTGCATACAAAAGAAAAAATCTGTTCCCATAAATCAACATTACATTCCTCATCTTCAAACGGCAAAGGCTGTGAAGGTTAGACTCCAGAGTTTATCAACACTCCACTGCACAGACATTTAAAATGACTATTTTAATTTTATGTTTTATATACAGTAAGATCTGAATAATTTTAATTTTCTTTCCACTTCACATAACTGGGAAAAATAAAACCCGTGTATTTGCAATTTCTGTTAGGTTTCTAATGTTTTTCCACCTATCTGTACTATGGGTTTAGAGGCACTCCATCATGTGATGATTTTTTTTCTTCTTTTTTGTTTTTTTTTTTGTTTTAATTTTACTCCTTTTTCTTTTAAAGTGTTGCAAGTATCCTTTGGACAGCTTCTCCCCATGGCAAGACAACCTCTTCCTGGGAAATCCTCTGCTTTAGCAGGCCTTGGGGAGCTCTGGAGGCACCTCGTTCGCTGAGATGCGATACTGCACCTTGGTGTTGGTGATGGCCCCATGCTTCTGCCGCAGGTGAAGCCGCAGCTGGCTTTTGTGGCGGAAATGCAGGTTGCACTTCTCACACTGCAGGGTGAGAGGGAAAGGCAGAGGGTGTGAAATGTGATGGTAGGGAACACATCCTTTTAGGGCAGGCACCCATCCTGTGCAAACGCCTGTCCTCCAGCAGCCACTTTGGGATGCTGAGCCCATTATACTGATGGATGAGGGAAAAGTGGGAGTATGGTGGGAGAAGCAATACCTGGGGACTCTCCATCCCAGGCTTTCAGCAGCATACGTTTTGGTTTATGGGATGCTCAGAGGCTCAGGTCCTCAGGGGAGGACCCCAGCTCTGATGAATGTAGCTCCAAGCTCCTTATCTAGATGCTGAAATCAGCTATGGGACTATTTCAGGAGCCGCTTTTGACCTGTGACAAGCTGGATGGCTCCAGAGGGATGTGTGGATGATAACCCCTGCTCCAATTTCCTCTCTAGCAGATGGGGAAAGCCACAAAAGCTTCAGCAAAGAGCACGGAGCCCCCAGGCTGCAAGCAAGGGCAGGGCAAGTTGCTCACCTGGGGACCCCAAGCCAGGCTTTGTGCTCCTTTCCCCCATCTTTGTGCTCCTTTCCCCCATCTCTGTGCACAGCAGGCAGCTGTGATTTAAGCCACAGCTATTTGGAGAAGTGTGACCTTCTTCCAGATGTGGTAGAAGAAAAGCAGCCAAGATGAACGAATCCTGGGCCGCACATTAGTGTTTCCAACACAGCCGTTCATGACAAAATACCACGTCAGCATCAGTTAATGCATTGCAGGGGGATGGGCACAAGGAGCAGGGATGTGACCTTTACATGGGGCTTCATGTGGCTGGTGAAGGGCACTGGGTGCTGTAGCCACCCTATATGAATGCCCTGCTGTCTTCCCAGCACCCTCAGGTTTGGTAGCATCGCTCCCCAGCCATGGTTGAGAACCCCCCACAGACAAAACTGAGTTACTCACATGATACGGTTTCTCTCCTGTGTGGATTCGAAGGTGACTTTTGAGGGTCTGCAGGTGCCGGAAGCGTGTGCCACAGATCTCGCAGGGATACGGCTTCTCCCCGGTGTGAATGAGGACGTGAGCACGGAGGTGGGCCACCTAGAGAGAGCAGTTCCAAGTGAGGACAGCCCCAGGGATTAGGGCATCCCATCCAGAGCAAGGGCATCCCACCAGGAACAGGGATCTGCCCACCCATATTTTTTTGGTCTATTGGGTTCTAACAGGGAGTCAAAACAACACATATCTGATGCCTGGTATCTCTAATAATGAATAGCAAATGGAGGAAAAGAGCTAAAAACAGCAACCAAGCTCCTTCCTACAAAGCCAAACTGGCCCATGTAGACCATAAGGTCCCTTTTTATATTACAAGACCATGGGAAGAGCTGTCCAAGGCAGCCTCATCAGCCTCCTCCCTGCCATGAAGTTATCACCAGTCTTGGGCAGGAGATCTGTCCATATCCCACCTCCTCAGGCACTGCAGGTCCCAGAGGCCATACACACCTGGACAAATCTGGCCCCGCAGGTCTCGCACTTGTAGGGTTTCTCTCCGGAGTGGATGCGTGTGTGGGTTTTCAGGTTGGCCGGCCGGTTGAACTGTGCCCCACAGATGTTGCAGCGGTACGGCTTTTCTCCTGCAGAACCCAAAACAATGGGTGAGGGATTAAGTAGGGGCACGCTCAGCCCCCATGAGCTACAGTGCTCCCCAAAGCTAATTCCCTTCAGGTGCCATACCCTAACGGCATGAAGCACTAGCCCCAACTCCTGTCCTTTTGGAGATGGCTGTGGATAAGAAACATCACCTCAGGGTGTCCCCAGAGTAGGGTGAGCTCAGGAGGTACCCAGGCACAACCAAATTATCTCTTCTTTTTCAGGCTGGGAACTGCAGCCTTCAGGGCAAGGGAGAAAGTCAAGTAATTCTCCCAGCAAGGATTAACAGCATTGCTCCTCCTGGCCCTGCAACAGTATCTGGCACATCCCCACAGCCATCATTAACCCACACAGGGCCGCCTGGCTCCCTTTGGGCTCCTTGTGGTCCCCAGCCCATCCTGCTTCTGCAATTCATCACCTCTTTAGAGGAACAAAAGCAGCTGATAGAGCAGAAAGCCAAGGCCTGCCCACCAGCCTGGTTTCCAAGTCATTATTTTGGCTATGGTCACTGCTGCTGGACCCATCTTTAGGATGGTTGAAGGTGGGCTTGATGGTGAGTGGGAATCAGCCATTGTCTGTCCCCTCCTGCTTTTTTCTTTTGTTTCCAGGCTTTGATCCCATGCACCCTCAAACTCTGCCCTGGCACCTGTGTCATCTCATTTGTCTGCACAGCCCTCCTGGAACTCTGAGACTGCAGGGATCTGTGTCTAATTCAGTGCAGCAGCACTGAGTCGTCAGCCCAGACTTCCCTTTCCCAGCTAGTTAGCTGGCTGTTGACGTGCTAAGCATTAATAAGGGCATGGAAAAAAGAATCCCTAGGTTTGTCAGCAAATGACTAAACCCTTAATATCCCCTTCCTTTCTCAGCTTTCAATGTGTTGATTCAGAGTCTATCCACTCACAGATTTTCCCACCAGCAGAGTTTCTGCCAGGCTAAGTATGATCTGGATTTCTAGGATGCAGGGGAAAAAAATCTCCAGACTGCTCCCTAAATGTTCTTTTTAAGTCTATCACAAAGTAACCTGGAGGCCAATGCATCCCAGCCATGCATTTTACAAGATGCCTTTAGAAATGGTGGTGCCCAGTGCTTTACAGCAAAGGAGCTCGAGCTCTCCATCCTCCTGCTGTGAGGAGAGGCAGCATCTCCCCTATTCCCAAGTTTGGTGCTCTGCCCCAGGGATCCCTAGCAATGCCAAGAAAAGCACCTTGCTCTTCCCATCATGGACAGCTTGTGACACAGAGCAGAGGATGATGCAACTGGGACAAACCCAGCCATAGATACCCACATGCCCAGAAACTTACAGCCTCCCCAGTAGGTCTTCCCCATGGCCAGCACCATACCTGTGTGAACGGTTTTGTGGCTGGCAAGGTTCCCCTTGTAGCGGAAGGAGGCCTGGCAGCGGTCACACTTGTAGGGCTTGTCACTGTGGACTTGCAGAGAATGTCTCTTGAGAGAGGCCTCCTCAGAGAACCGGCAGTCACACTCATTGCAGAAGAAGGCTCCATTCTCTGGAAGAACAGAAAGGAGAGCAATGAGATGGGCAAATGCATGGGCAGCACCTTGATGTGCCACGGGATAGGTTTGGGATTGTGGAGAGGGATAGCGAGTGTGGAACAAGAAGTCGAGGGTAGGCATTTGTGGTCAGCAGCATTTGAACCATGCCATTACCTCCTGACTTTTTTGTGCGCACAGCAACATAATGCGTGGTTTGAGAAAGCAAAGTCATCATGAGCTCTCTCTCCTTCACTGTGACACAAGTTGCTTCCAAGAAACCAGCATCTGATCTGAATATTTTCCAGAGGGGTCCACAAAGGCACTTAAGTTATCAAGCATCCTCTGAGGGATGGATGCTGAGCTCTGGAGCAACCCCAGCACTTTTAGATGTCTTAAACCTTTAAATGTACAGATGTCTTCCTTGGGCACAGGAAGACCATTATCATCTGAAGCACAAGGCAGGTCACCCCAGCAGGAAGGTGTCTGTCTCTTAAGTGCTCTATATAGCTTTGACCATCACAGTCGGATTCCCTCTGTGGATCTCTGCCCACACCACAGGTGACAATGCTGCACTCCCCCTCCCTGAGCTACAGGCAGATAGGTGCACAGATACTTGTTTCTGGGCTTATGGAGTTTTGCAACAGGATTGCAAGCCTCATTATCTGCATTTCTCCAGATGTGCGCATTGGACTGCCTGATAATTAAGACATCATGATGGCAGTATGAGACACACCATCTTGCCTAATCCCCATTAGGGTCATTACATCTGCCAAGCTTGTTCTCCTGTGGTTTGGGGGTGGGGTGCACTTTGTTTCCTGTCCTTAGCTGACAAGTTTGCAGCAGGTGACTAACTCCCCACACAAGATATCTAGATGGTGCTTGGAAACGGGAGGAAGGAAGCAATTGCGATGTACGCGTGTACCTCACATGCGTGCACACAGCTTGTTAGCCTGTAAAGCACCTTGGGATCCACCAGCAACAGGGACAGGTCTGACTGCCTGTTTGGACACAGGGCATTGCATGGATGGGTCCCCAGACTGCACAGCCCCCTTGCCTGCTGGTTGAAAAGGTGATCAGGGATGCAAGACTCACCGCAGCTGGAATCAGAATATTCAGATTGGGTTTCCCCCATCTCCTCTCCGAAGTTTGAGCCAGGGGTATGAAGGCACATCTCAGCATGTTGTGGGGACTGACAACCACAGGAGCTGCACTTTGATGAATGCATGTACAGCGGGGACTGCCCTTCACTGCTCCGAGGGGACCCATCCCGGGACCTGTGGAAAGACAGCAACACAGAGAGCTGTGAGAAGGCTCTTGCTGTGCTTCAACTACTAAGCCCTTGTTTGCACTCTTCCAGGCACAATGGACAGACATGTTTTATGGGAACACTTTTGTGGCAAGATGCACAGCATAGCCCTGATCAACAACAGGCCCCTGAGCCTCAATCCCATCACCAAATGGCCTCAAAGCTCTCTAGGAACATCCAGATTCAGAGGATAGTGTACTGTTCCTTGGTAATTTGGCCATTCCAATGCTTACAGCAACCAAAAGCTCAAGGGATTCTGGACCCAGCATTCCTAGTTCCATCGCTAGTCCAGGCTGGCACCACTACAGTGGGGACCACTGGGACCCAGCTGATGTCACTGGCAGTGCTCCACCAAAGGCAGAGGTTTCCACCTGCTCATGGCTGGACTGCCCAGCCCAATGTTACAGATATTTTGCACATTTCCAAGCCCTCACCAACAACACAGTGAGTCCTGTGTCTCCAGGGAGGGTATTGGGGAGGGAGAACCTTCTCACCTGTTAACAATATTGTTGAGTCTGCTTGCTTGTGGGATAGTAGAGTCTTCTCCGCTCATGCTTATCTTTGTTGGGGATTGAACATTGAGATGCTCTGGTTCCATGGACTGCTGGCAAGTGGACATGGGCACATAGGTGCGAGGAGAAAGGGTTCCCATCTCGTTCTGGTCAGCATTGTCTTGTTTGGTGTTTTGATTGAGAGAGTTGAGGACGATGAACTTGTACTTCTTCCAGTTGCAGGCTTTGGGGTCTGTGGGGCTCTTTGTGAAGAGGGAGTTGGAGTTCTGACTGATACGGGCATTCTTGCTGCTGCTGGACTCAGTTGGCGAGTTGGGCTGACAGTCTGACTTCTGGGGGCTCTGGGGGCTGATGAGTCCCTTGCGGTCCAGGGGGGTGTTGGTAGGCTCAAAGTGCTGGCTGATTTCATCCTCTGAAGAGGTTCGCTCCTCCTCTTTGGCCACTTTGTCACAAGAGAAATAGGGATTGTTCCGGATTGAAGGGACAACTGGTTTGGGGCCAGAGGCTATGCTGTAGTGCATGTCGCTCCTGGCTTCTTCAGCAGCACCTTCTTTCGGAGCATAGATGGTAGCGTGGCACATGTTGGCTGAGATGTCAGTAATGGTTCTCATGTACTCGGTGGGGATTGTCCTGGAGCTGTCGCATGGTAGGATCCTCTCCTTGGGAAAGGCACCTGCCCTCGAGAGTTCAGAGAGGGGCATCCTCATCTCTCTCAACTCATCATCCACAAGCAAGCTATTTAGAGGAAGTGGGCTGTATCCATGGTAGGAAATGGGGGATCCAGACAAACCATTGATCAAGCCAGGGGCAAAGGCCCTCCCGTTGCAGAGGGACCCATTCTGGAGAGGCATGACATTCTCTGAGACTTCTCTGCTCCGATAAGCCATCACCTCTGGGTGACTCAGCATCCGTCCAGCCAAAAACTCTTCCCTTGGGGTCTTCACAGCAGACACCATTTCTGCTTCACTGGAATCAGGCAAGAAGGAGGGAGACACAGTCATTTTCAGCCCGTAAGGATAAGTTTGCAGAGACTTTGTCGGCTCTCCCCATTCCCACCCAAACACACCATCTCAGGCTCTCCAAAGTACACTCACGGTGCTCACCTAGACTTGACAAACCTTCGGCAGGTATCAACCACATGCTCCATCTGCAGGTACAGTGCTGTGGCCATCACGGCCATGATGTTGCTCTCCCTCAAGTTCAGGCGGGATGTATACATGAAGTCCAAGAGGATGCAAAACCCCTCAGGGTTAATTTCAGGGTCCAGGTTGATGACGTTCAAGTTGCACTTGAGCTGGTCAGTGAAGATGCTGTAGAAAAGGCCACTGCAGAGAGGAGACAGGAGAGAAGATGAGTGTTATGACAATTCAGAGGAAGAAAGTGGAATTTGTCTGAAATCCCTTAGCCCAGAGGGGTTCATGAATGGGAAGGGAGGAAGAGACAGCAATTAAAGAATTCCCTGCGCTTTCCCCTTATTATCAAGCTTGGTTTCTCAGCTTAGTAAGCGTCTTCTGCACTGCACTTTTCCCAACTGGAACAGCCTGGTTTTAGATCTCACCCACTCAACAACTCCCTACTGCCTACATTTAGAAATTCCCCCTTTATTTTTTCATTGCTGCTCTCACCAACACCCCCTTTCCCACTGTGACTCATTTCTTTCACAAGCCTCTTGGGGCACCCATGCTCACTCTTTAACCAGAAAAGAAAAAAAACTAAAAAGAAAAAAAAGGAAATGTTGGCAAAACATTTTTCAGATGTCTTCGTAGTCAGACCTTTGCTTTCTCAAATGTTTGATATCTTGTCAGCAGGAGACCCTGCAAGGCATCTGCCGTAATCCAACTGCGTAATGGTGGGATGTTATTTACCATTCACTAGTAAGCAATTCCAGCAATCCTAGGAGCTGGAAAAGGATTTCAGACCCCACCAGGCTTGGAAAAAGAAATCAACAAAGGTGGGTGCAGCCAGCAGCCAGGGAAGAATAGCTCTAGAAATAGCAGCAGCAGGGGATACTGTGGCCACAGAGAACTCACTCACCCCAGCGAGCATCCAGCCTTCCCTTTCCTTCCCGCTCCTGTCCTGTCTTTACAGAGCATTTGAGCCCTACCTCAGGAATATGCCTCACATCTGCTGTGCTCCTGTTTGTCTCTGTGGGCTGCACGTGGGCAGATGTGGGTGTGCAAGGAGGAGAGAGGGTGTGGGCATTATGCTGGAGGCAAAGAGTCGCAGCTCTAATCCTGTTACAGGTACAAAATTCTTGGTGGCCCCTTTCACTTCTGCTTCTCTCTCTCCATTTCCCTGTCTGCAAACCCCACAAACCTCCCCAGTGCTGCTGACGGCCAAAGGCAGAAGGAGTGGGGAAGGGAGGCAGGGAGGGAACCCTGCTCTCACCTGCAGGCCATCAGGACTGTTTTATGGGCTCTGAACTGCTCCCGATTCACGATGATGACAACATCAGTCAGGATATCCCGGCTTCTAAGGCGATTGAGATTGAGAAGGACATCGCTTGCATGGCGGGTGAACTGAATGCAGCTGTCTGCTGGCGAGGCCATCTTGAGTCTACTTGAAAGAGAAGCAGGAGGAAGATGGGAATGGAGAAGCAGCCAGGCAAGCACCCTAAACCCAGCAGAGAGACAGCTGCTGCTCTAGGATGTGCTCAGACAGCCAACTGCTGCTGGCAGGGACAGCACTAGATCCTTGGTCCCAAGGCAAACAGCCCTGCACCCCTCCAAGCACCTGCCAGGCTGCTACCAACAGCGAGACCTGGCATGTCTCAGTCCCACCCAGCAAACTGGCAAGCAAAGGCGACCAGACCCTTCTGAAGATTAGCTAACCACCTCCTCTTTCTCCCTGCCTCACCCATGGCAGCTCCACCCCAGCCCACTCCTCCCACCACCACTTGCGTTCATCTACATGAAGCTCCCAGCACAGTTTCCTAGCCTTCAGATCTTCCTCAGAAGCCATCCCCCTCACTCGCCTGCTGACTAGCTGAAAATCTAGCCATGGGAATCAAAACAAGCCATTAGGTTCCAAATGAAGATTTCAACACCTGGAAAATTCAGCCTGCAGTGGATCACCAACCCTCATTCATCAGCAAACTACTTTCTTGCTCCCAAGTGGTGGCCACTCTGGAGAAGACCTGTCCACAGTTTCCCAACGAACTGGTGGTGACAATGAAAAGAAGAACTCATCTAACCTGCTGAGTTGCTACCCACACCACAGCCCAGTCTCTCCCAGTGAGCAAGGCTCGAGTTAATCGAGGAACATGAAGCCTTCCCTCAACACAACGCCTGTTGACCCATCTCAGAAGTGTTCTCCCAGATAGCACCCAGGGAAGCCCACATCTCCCTGTGCCTAAAGTCTGGGCTGGAATGTGCATCCTCAGCATCAAATTTCCCAGTGATCAACCCCCTTCCACAACTTCAACTCCTCCTCCTTCCCCAGCAGCATATGAACATACAGTATTTTCTACAGAGCAGCTGCTCTCCCAGAAACAAATTCCAGCTGGGTCTAATGAAACCTTCATTCAATCTGGTGAAGGGAAGGGGGGGGGGGGGGCGGATGGAAGGGAAAGCACAAAATTAAGATTTACATACCCAATGCCTCAATTCACAGTCCAAAAGTTTCTTTCAAACCTACAAATAAAGCGCAAGAAAACAAACGTCACATTAGCCGGCAATTATGAATTGGCCATGGCAGGACACAAGCCTGCTGTTTCACTCAAGTATCACTTGGATAAAAGCTAGAGATAACAAACCTTCTACTCTCCAGTAAGGTTAACATTTGTTTCTTCCGGTACAGTACATTCTTATCACAACCACAGGCTTTGAGAATCCAATCATAGCTTCTTCCACACCCTCTAGCCCAAACCATGGGCGTATGCCAAGGAGATTTTCATTTCCATGACTCAGGAACTTAAAGGCAGGTGGGGAAGGGAAGCCAAGTGAGAATTTTCTCACCACTTCTTCCGGAGATAACTCTTCCCCTGCCAAGACCAAATTCCCAGCTGGTGCCACATCCAAGACCAATGCCATATTCCCAGCACCTTGTTAACAGGTATGACTTACACACAAACATCTGCTGCCACTCTGCTCAGAAACCTGGAAAGAGCCTGAATCCAGCCCTCAGAAACAGCTGCTGTCCTTCTCAGAATACACACTCACTCCAGCCACTAGTTAAAAATGCCCTGGCATAGGACTGCCCAACAGACTGGGGAGGATATGGGCGTCAAGTACCAAAGTGACTTGGCTAGGATTGCATAGGAAGCCAGTGGCAGAGACAGATGAGGACCCAGAACAAATGCCTTCCTTTCCCTGCTGGAAATGCTTTCTCCCAAACCTCAAGCTTTGTTTCCAGCTGCTGGCTTCATAGGCAGTGTGGCTGGGGCAGCATGGCAAGGAAACTCAGGAGTTAAATGCCTTTCAGAACTCACACTATTACTGCCAAACTCACTTAAAACCAGCAAAGACAATTGACCTGGCATCAATGCAGGAAGAAGTTCCTCAGGCAGCCGCCCCAGCAGGGAAAAGCACAATATATAAGTGAACCAACAAACCCCAAGACCTTCACCCCACTATTTTAAGGACTGACCCTCAAAAAAAAACCAGATGGACACGACAAGACTGCCAGCACTTGCAATGAACTCATCCAGCTCTGCAAAGAGATGTGCACATGTGGAGCCCAAGCTTCCCTCACATCCCGGGAGACACCGGGGTGGGATGAAGAGGTGATAAATCTCATCACATTCAAAACCTAGAGGGGTGCCTTACAGCCCCATTCCAGCTACCAAATGCAAGTCTTCAGAGCTGTTCTGAGCCTGGCTAGCTTAAAACTTTACACACACACAGTGACTCATTTCCCAAACACTGCAGACTCTGATCTTTCTGTGCATGCTCACTGCCGACTTGCTCCCATCAATCACAAGCCAAGGGACCCGCGGAGCTCTGCAAGGAATCCCGCATGCATCCATGTATCCACACAAGCGCAGATGTACGCATTTGGGGCAGCTGGGTGGCATCCCAACCACATCTGCAGTGACAGATGCACCCCACTGTGCTCCCAGGGACTCACCCCAGTCTCAGAGACACGGGGAGGTGACCCATGCGAACATCAACAAGGTTACAAACTGCAATGAACTCTGTGCCTGGGAGCATCATGTGAGAAGCTGCTGCTGTCACCAAATTCCCTTACCCACAGCGAGGCCGCAGTGCTGCCCGGGGAAACACAGCTCTTCTCCCAGACCTAGATCCCGGCACAGCTCTCTCCCCGCTCCACTCCCAAATTATCCCTCCCCAGGGCAGCGCTGCTGCAACACCCACGGGGAAGGGGATGCCTGAAGCTTCCAGCTGCAGGATGTGGGCATGCAAAAGGGAAAGGGACCTTCCTTCCCCTTGCTATGCTGAACTGGGTTAACCCTGCCCCTCCTGGCCTCTGCACAGCACCAGCTCTGGGCTGCAGCACAGAAGGATGCTCTGACCAGAGACCAGCAGAGCAGGCTACAGCAATAAGGAGCAGAGATCAGTGATGGGGAGCAGAGAAGACCACTGCAGCCAATCATGGTCTTAACCATCCACCCCCCTTCAAAGTCTATGAGGCTTCCCAAAACTCAGCTGGATCCCCAGCACCACCCCAAGCTCACCCCCCTACCATTTTCCTGACCAGTACCTTGCAGGTGCGGGCTCTTCGGCAGTGCCTGGGGCTGTACACCAGGGCTTGCTGTGCCCAAAGAGAAAGGTCTGGGCCCATTTCAGGGCTGGCCACATGGGACTGTCACTGCTGCTGCCTTCCAGGAAGGCATTGGTTCTACCCCAGTGGTTCAGGGAACGGCCCTTCCCTGCCGGCACCTCCCCGAGAAAACCCATTCCTGGAAGGGAGCCCAGGGCTGGCTCTACCCTCCCTGCAGCCAGCTCAAAGAGCATGGGGACGGTGCACCTGTGCAGGGGGAACTCCTCTCAGCTCCACCCCAGGCAAAGGTGAGACCCTCAGAGCCCCCCCATCCCAAGGCAGAGGGAAGAACTAGGGACTTACTCCCTCATCCATCTTTCTGCCATGCACAGGGAAACCCTTCCATCCAGCCACTCTCCCATTTATAGAGAATCCCTTTTCAGTCATCCTCCTCTCACCCTGTGCACAGGGGAGACTCCCTGCTCCCCTACCCCTCTTTGCATGGGGGATAACCTGTGGCCTCTTCCCCTCTCCCATCCCCAAATACATAGTCTGGAGGAGGGTGTGCATCACTCCCCCTCCCTGCACCCCTGCCTCCTACCTCTCCAGACCCTGCAGCGCTGACTCCCTCACATCACCTTGGAGGGCAGCTGTGTGAAGTCTCCTTTTCCCACAGCCTCATCCCACAGAGCTCTGAAATTGCCCACCCTAGGGAAGCTCCAACCTATCTCCCATCCCCTTTTCTCCCCAGTCTCAGCCCCATGGGAACAACCCTTTTGAATGCCAGGTCACTGCCTGGTTTACCCTAAACAGGTCCTAGGACAACCAAGAAAATGGGGTGGGAAGCCCTGGGCACAGCCATGGGTGCTACAAGCCACGGTGAAGAGGATGCTTTCAGGCAGGGGCATGAAAGCACCCAGCTTATCTTTCCCGATATCATGCAGTCAGGGAGCACTAAGCATCCTTTAGCTGTCACAGCAGAGCTTTATTAATTTAGTAGCTTCTGGTTGGTGTCTAGGCCAAAACGTGGCTGGGTTAATAATAACCCAAGAAGAGACTGAGAGAAGTCCTAGCGCACGGTGTCAGCGCAGATCAAAAACAGCATCACTAGTGCAAGCCCTGTCGCATTTTCCATTGTACCCTTCCGTGAGTGGATTGCACTCACTCTATTGAGCGGTCTCAATCTGATTCAATTTCCTGCCAGCAAACAAATGTTTCTAGGAAATGCAATACGTTATCTGGACGGGTTTATTATCAGCATTTGGAACCAGGAAAAGTACATACTTTCTCGAGCACTGCAGGGAACTTTATAGTTTGTACTTCAAAAGAGGGTTTTAAAAGGATTGCCCTTGAAAGCTGGCCTAGCTCAAGTCTCCACATTGTTTTGGTCTTTGCAGAAAAAAACACAGAGGAGGGGGGAAGGCACACTGAAGCTGTCTCCAATGTTTTCCACTGAGAACTCCCCTGCCCTCTCTGGAGCCAAGATCTGACTGTGAGGCAGAGGCAGCACATGCCCTTGGGAAGCGAGGAGTCAAGCCTTCTTCAGCATTTTGAACAACCTCAAGCAATTTGGCACATTAATTTTTCAAGGAAAGACAGTAACAGCTCCCCAGCTGAAGTCAAGGAGCTACTCCAGAGAACAAGGGATGGACACCGTGCCCCACCAACACTGAGCTCTGCATCAAGGTGCTGACCCAATAGCCGGATGGAGAGTTGGGCATCCCCAGAAACTGAGCTGAGCCTGTGGCCCAGCAGGGCTCAGAAGAGGTGCCCCCATCATCTCTACCCTGCACCGGGGCAGTAAATCAGCAGCCAGCACAGACCCAACCCTCTGTCTGTTCTTCTGGGTTTGATGGTGGCACAGATCATTTTGGCAGTAAGAAACCAATCTGGCATCCTGTCTAGATGGGACTAGACATATGGGCGCTTTGGGGGTCCCCTGGCAAGGCGAAAGATACCCTCTCAGCCCTAAATTTAGCCAAACAGCTATACGGAGACTCATTTCAGAGGGTGCACATTCAGGACATGTTCTTCAGGACCCACAGTCCTGCACTGGGCTCACTCCAAGCTCCCCCCTCCATAAACAGGGGTCCCACATTCCTCATGGATACCTGGTATACCACCAAAAGGCAGCATGCTGACCAGGAGGACGAGAGGGAAGAAAACAGTACAGGAAAAAAAAACCCAACCCTGCTTGCACTCTCTCAATGCCCTGTGTTTCACATGTGAGGCTCCACAGAGATTACTGGCGCTTTAAAGCAGTCCCAAACACTACATACTTGCTCCGATTTAGGGCTGTATGTCTTTTGGCTGACAGCATCCGGCAGCAATGGGAGCATACAAGATCCAGCATGGATTTAAAAAAAAAATGTGGGGAGGACTTCATTTGCAGTCTAAATTTGCAGTCTGAAGGAGCTTTCTGGTCAGATGCTGACTTTTGGATACTCATCTAACCAAACTGCAAACTGTGAACTCCTGAGGTTTGCCAATGCCTGCTGTAAACATGGAAACCAAGTGTCACTTTTTGCCAAACAGAAGAATGGTTTAAAAATAGATCTAGAAAAGAATACAGGCACTCGGCATACAGAGCTCCTGTTTATAGACTCCCATGCTACTATAAAATGGAACAAGAGGTTATGAGCATGAAGGCAACTTTTAACCAAATTTAGATTTTACAAACTTCTCAGAAACCTGAAAGCAACGTTTCAGGCTCCAGCTGAACCAGTAAAAGCTCTTCATGTGGAGTTTACAGCCCAAATACTACAGCACATGGACTAAAACTGGTGTGAAATGATTCTTCAACCTCAACACCATAAATACATGAAGGTACGTAACCTGCACACTAAGAAATGCACTTACTGGTTCCTTTTACTCACCTATAGACTTTGTAACAAGGTTTTCTTTTTCATGGGGTATTCACATAAAGTGAGAGGGCACCCACCCCTGCCTGTACAATATAGGACTGCCTCACAAAGTTTTACCACCTGTATTTGTAATGGAGTTTTGAGGATAACATTACTGTTTACTATTAAAAAAACCCTGAAAGCCAAAAAACACACAAACTGACAAACAATCCAACCAACCAAAACCAACCAAACACCATTCCTACAAATTAGTATCTGACTGCTGAAAGCTCCCACCACCTTCCCCCCTCCCTGAAAAAACAAAACAAAAAGCATAAGAAAGCATTGCTTTACAATGCATCCTAAATTAGGCAGAAATTCAAGGGCAGATTAACACCACAACTCGGAAAGATTTTCACATGTGATTTCACGACCAGACCCGGAGAGAACTCCTTATGGAAATGTCAGTGACTTTAATAAGTGCTCGGTTGTTTCCAATTAGTCTCCTTAAGTAAGTTCAGTGGCATCCAGAGTTTCCTCTGCCACTTTCCTCCTAGCTGGCAAGCTTTGATTTTTCTTTTTTTAAACGAGCAGCTAATAAACATGTTCCCACTCCGCAGAGCTGCCGGCTCCCTGGCCGGGAGGAAGGGAAAGAGCTGACACTAGATGGCACCAGTTAGCTTTGCTGCAAGAACAATTTTTCCCCTTGGAAAATAAAACACCCCAACCAAACCTGGAAAACATATAATTTTGTCGATGTAATTCTGTTTCTCTTAAAACGCGTCTGAGCAACTTTACTTTTATGAGCTTTTCCAGCCTTGTTTTGAGAAACTTAATGTTTCTGCTAGGTTTATTTTTGTCTCATCAGACAGCAGGCTGAAGTCCTCCCCGTGCTGCAAACAGAAATGTCTGAAAAGTATCATAAGAACTTTTGACGGTTTTTTTTTCCCTTTTTTTTTGGGTGGAATTTGAAAGAATCACTTCTCATTCCGACTTCTTCCTTCTCAATAATAACTAACCAGTTAACCTCCACTTCCTCTCCTAATATTGACTCAGACAGTCAGAACTGAAAGGGATTAGAAATTGGAATTGAAATGCATCCCAAGAGATCTTTGATCTGTTTTGCCAGTCAAAATTGAACACTCCGAGATGAAGTCTTTTCTCACTGGAACAATGCAATAACCCACTCCTCTGGAAAACTGCTAGACATCCTTTGAATATTTTTCAATATATTTGATGATTTGTTTCATGGGGGAAAAATTGCCATCTATAATGTAAGCTTTTAAGCCTGTGAGCCTGTCATTACAAGAAAATAACAGAACCTCAGGTTCTGCCTCTCCACATATCTATAAAGAGAGGCTTCCCCTCTTCAATATTTTTAAAATGGTTTTTGAACTGTAAGGTTCCCCCCTACCCCCCTGAGGACTATAGGAAAAAGTCCGTACTTGCTTTTAAAGCACTTATCCTTAAAACATCTGACACAATACAGCAAATAATAATTTTTAAAGCATTTAAAAGCTCAGGAGAGGAATCAATAAGCGTTCGCAGATCGAACAAGTGCCTGATCCCATACTCGGCCCTGCTGACACTTTTACCGGCACATGTTTGAATTTGGCCCTGGACAGAGATGCTGGACCAAAGCAGAGCTTCTTGCCGAGCCTCATCTGTCTGGCTCCAGCCTCCCTTCGCACTGACCCTGCGCCTACTGAAGTCAGTGGAGAAAACACTAACCGGGGACGGGTTTGTTGTTGTTGTTGGTTTTGACTCAGGATTTTAAGCTCAGAGTTGCCCCTTCCCTGGAAATGCATCAAGGGGTCAAAGGCATCTTTTTAGGCACATCTGAGAGGCCGCCACCGATTTTTCTAAACAAACGCCTTGCTTTCTGTTTCCCTTCTTCTCAAGAGGCGATTTCATAACACTTCATGCTGTGACTTTGCAAACTAAAGGCGAGGGGGGCCGGGCAGGGGGGCAAGATGGGGGAGGGGGGGCGGCCGGGAGAGGTCGCTGCCGCCCGACCACGAAAGTTTTCATAACAAAGTTCGGCTTTTTCGGCTTTGTTTTAGCCTCCCCCCCTTTTTATAAGGGGGGGGGGGGGGGGAGGGAGGGTGTATGTGTTGAAAAAAAAATAACATAAATACGCACACGCGCAAGCACACAGGTAACAAAAATAAAGCCTTCTCTCTTCCCCCACCGGCTTTTGGGTTCTTTGGGGGAGCCGGACGAGGGCCGGGGAAAGCAACGGCGAGGTGCGCGGGGGTTGCGCAGCTCTCCGCGCCCGGTCGCGCCGCTCGCTCCAGGAATAGCGTGTGGCCGGGGGCCAGCACCGCGGCTGCCGGCGGCAGATTTACGAGGGCTGTCGCCGCGCCAAGTCCGCCGCGGTAGTAAACACAGGGGAAGAGCTGCGATGGGGGCACCGCGGGCCTCCCCCCGCGGCGTACCCTGGACCCCATCCTTTGCTCGACGGCACCCCATTGCCCCCGCTGGCAGCCTTCTTCCCGGCGGAGGACCCCGTCTTCCCCGCCGCGGGGGTGTTATTATTATTAATAATATTAACGTTATTATTATTTTGAACCCTGCACGTAATATTCGGAGTTACTCCATACACTTTCCCCCCTTCCCGAGCTTTGCCCCGCCGTTTATTTCCCAGCCCGTAAAAGCCCGTCGCGGCCACTCCGGCACACACCGTCCAGGCTATCGCGCCTCCTTCCCACCCGCACCCCGGGGACGCCGCTCCGCGGTGTTCCGGGGCCGGCAGCCGGCTATGGCCGAGCTTCCCCGCGGGCTCCCCCCCTTCCCCAGGCAGAGAAATGCCGCAAGTCCTCTCCATCATCGCCCGCTCTTAGCCCGGGGCTTGACAGATCACGGCGCAGCCCCGCTACAGGTTGCAAAACGCTCCAACCGTTTCGCAGTTGGGTCGGGGACTGAATAACGATAATAATTGTCTAATAATAATCACAGTATTAATAATGATGATAAAATGTGTGCGTGTATGGGAGATTATGCGGAAGGGCCGAACGGCCGTGCCGGTACAGCCGAGCTTCAGCGCTGCCGTCAGCCCCGCTCCGCGGCGGTCAAACGGCAACAGCGACACAACACGCACCGAAAAGAGAAAAAGAACAGAAAAAAGAGGGAAAACAAAAAGGGGGGGATGCAACAAAAGGAAAATCACACACCCCGGCCGAGAGATCCAGCCATTGGGACGCGACCCCGAGTCACGCAAAACGCCCCGTCTCGGCGGGCGGTAGCCGCCGTCCTGCGCCCGTGGGGCGGCTGCAGGTGCAGAGCAAGGCCGCCACCGCCGTCCTGCCTGTCCCCGCCCGGCCGTCACGCGTGCGGGAGCGCCAATAACCCCCGATAACCGATAATCCCCAGGAGAGGACGGCGATGGGAGACACCCCCCACCCCCTCCCGTTTTACGTGTTCCCAGCATTAAGACACGCAGCACCCCTGTCTTGCCTCGCCTGACAGTGGGCAAACGAAGAAGGGGTGCGTGCGTGTGTGAATTAAATAAATAAAGCAGGAAAAGCACACGTTAAAATTTAGGAGAGTGATAATAAATAAAAAAATTAAAGGGCTGTAGGGGCACCTGCAGCGGGAAGGGAAGGGGTAAGGAAAGAAGAAGGGAGGGAGGAATAAAGAAAAAAAGGGAGGGGGGAAAAAAGGATAGAAATATATAGAGGCGGCTCCGCGCCAGGCGTCGGACCGGGGCAGGGAGGGAAAGAGGAGGGAAAAAAAATGGAGCGAGAGGAGTGGAGGAAGAAGAAAAAAAAAAAAAAGAAAAAAAAAAAAAAGCGAGCGAGAGAATTAAAGGGTAAAATCGGCCGCGGCAATAGAAGCAGCAATCACCTGGTCTCCGGGCTTTCCTAGAAACTCCTTGCATCACCACTTCTAAGAACCCCAGTTCTAAGAATCAACAGAGCCCAATTCTCGGAATTTGAGCTGCAGACTCTACCATTGCGCTCAGCACGGGGAGGGCCGCGGACCTCCCCTCGCCGCTCTATTGGCGTCGCCGCCGCCCCCCGGGAGAGAGGACCCCCTCCGAGACGCTCCCCTCGGGAGCGTCTCGGAGGGGGTCCTCTCTCCCGGGGGGCGGTGGCTGCGGCGGGGGTCTCACCGTGTCGCCCACCCTCCTTCACCCCCCCTTTCTCCCCGTGCCCAGTGGTCGCGCCCTGGGCGGCGGGTCACGTGGCGGCGGGTGCTTGTGTGTGACGTGGGGGCGCGGTGGGGTGGCCGTGCGCGGCCGCGGAGCAGTGCTGCGCGTCGCGGAGGAGCTCAGCTTGTCGGCGGCAGAAGAGGAGGAACGGGGGGTCCCGGGTACATACCTCGGGCGGTGCAAACACACATCCCACCAGCCTTCCTTCACCCCCATTCTCACATCCCGCCGAGAGAGAGGGAAGGAAGAGAGCGGAAAAAAGACCCGCTTTTTAATTATTATATGTATTTTTTTATTATTTATTTTTATGCTTAATTTGGGACGGGGGAGGGGGGCCACTTTCGCATTTACAAAGCAACCCTCGCCCCCTAAAAAAAAATCCCAACAAACCAAAAATCAAAGCCAGCGAGCAAAGCCAGGACCCTGCTGCATTGCACTGGATTTTTACTTTTTGTTTTGTTTTTAACAATTATTTTTTTCCTTCATCGGCCTTTTCGCTAATTTTTGCAAATGGCCACGCTCAGCTCATGGCCTCCTGTGGGATTTACTCTGGGGAAAAGGAGCTTTTTCCATAAAGACCCCCCCATATGCTCCCCTTCCCGTGGTCCTTTTTGTTTTCAATTTTTGTTTTATTTTCTTTTTCCATTTCCTTGCCAGGATTCTCCAAACAAGCAAAAAATTACGCTTTTTTTAAATCTTTTTTTTTTATGCGTTTTCTCTTTTCCTTCCCAGGACTTTGGAGTGGTGGGTTAAGTCTTTGTAGCTGTTGTTGTTATTGTTGCAAAATAACCTGTAAGTCTGTAAATAACTCTGCTTGTGCGGAAATGTCGGACTGTGCCGGGGATGCAAAACCGTGCTGGCTTTTCGGGAAGGGATTTTGTGTCGGCAGTTCGCTGGGCAAAGGCCTTTGATAGGAGGCATGGGGTGGCTGGGCAGGGGGGAATAGTGCAAAGCCTTTGCAATCCATGTCTCGGGGGGGTTTTGCAGCAGGGCACAGTGGGAGGGGGCCTGTCACCCCTGCCTTCCGCTGGTCCCGTGTGGAAATGTATCTCTCTGTATGTAAATCCGTGGTGATTTCTGCCTCTCTATCCCCTGGCCTTGTGTATTTATTTCAAGTGGGCCTGCGGCGAGGGTTTGTCTCAGGGTGGGGGGGGGGGTGGATCAGCAGATCCCAAGTCTCATTTTCCTTTCCCCATCGGCTCTTTGGGCTGCGAGGTGCAGTGGCCGCTCGGGTGGTGGGAAGCAGGGGAAGGCACGCTCCGGGCTGCGATGATATTCCCGGCCTGTTGCAATTATTAGAAACTGTTTACAAGAATAACCACCGCAGATCATGGTGCCCTCGGTCCACTAATGCAATTGCTCACAGCTACTGGTTCAGCCACTGCCGAGCCCCACGGAGCAGCCACCTTGAACACAAAGTCTCTGGGTGCTGCTGTTATTTTGATTTCTTAGCTGAGTTCTGGAACTGAAATGCTTTAAAGCAAGGAGGGGAAGGAATAAAAAGAAATCAGGAAGAAAGCCCTTCTGCTGATCTGCCTCATCATTAAAAACAGCCTGGTGGCAAGACAGGCATGGTACTCCCGAGATGCTTGAGGTAGTTCAGATGTGCTGGGGAGACGGCTTTCCTGTAGTTAAAAAGCAATATGTAATTCCCGGTGAGTGAGCACACATAGCTTGAGCTGTGCAACTCTGATCCCGGCCCTGTGCAGGCGGGAGGTCCCCGGGTGTCTGCAGGCGGCTGGGGAAGGAATGGACCCAATAATATAAATTCTGCTCTGGGATTTTGATTTTTTTTCCCCCCTTTTTTCACTCTTATTTTTTTTTTTCTCTTTTCTTTTTTGTTCTTTTTCAGCACTGAAATTAAAGGAAGGGGATTGGGGGGGGGGAGGTGTTGTGGTGATGTAGATCTTTTCTGTTTGTTATTTCTCTGCAGCGTGTGATGCTTTCACTTTATCAGGAGTGTGTGCTTGGCAGAGCCCAGTGCCTGCGGGACAATCGGGAGCAGATGGGTGTTTCTTTTTTAGTGGAGACCCGAGGTCGAGCACAGCTTCTGTTCAAGTAGCACTTTTATGGGGGAGATTTCTCTCTCTGGCTGGCTGCAGCCAAGCTGGGCTTGCATCAGAGTTTCCATTCTAACCCTCCTTGTTACAGGGACGTAGAGAGCAGCCACCACCATCCCCTTTGGGCTGGGAGCTGGGCAGCCTGGGCTGCTTTGTGGGGTTTTTGGCCTTTCTCCTCCAGTTTCATACCATACCCAGCCGCAGTTCCCCGGGGACTGCTGCCACCAGCCTCCACCTGCTGCCGCTTCCTCCTGTCCCCCAAAAGCTGCAGCAGTCCCTCCGGTGCCTTGCAGGGAGCTTCGGGGTGTGGGGATGGGGTCATTTCTCTGGAACCTGTGCCGGGCAAAGCCTTGCCACCCTCTTCCCTTGCCTGCCCTGAGTCCGAGCTCGGGACGGGCTGGTGGAGGTGGCTACCAAGCAGGCAAGGTACCCACCGGGGTGGCCTCCTTTGCCTCAGTGGGCTGACAGCAAGTGCTTCACTTTGGGGGGCAAGGTGGGCCATGGTGGGGAGGGCTGCCAGAGCTGGGGGTGTGGGAAGCCACCGGAGGCTCCCGTGTTGGTTGCGGGGCACTTCCCACCAGCCTTGGCCTTGTTCTGGGTCCTGCAGGCCCATGAGGTGCCTGCATGGCATACAGGCACCGCTTGTTGGGGGCTGTGGTAACCCCGCTGTGGAGGGCCAGCCCCACACACCCCCTCTGAAAAACACCCTCCACAGAGCCCTCACCCAGACAGGGGTTTGAACCCCAATGAGCTGCCCGGCAAAGGGGTGGCGATGATGAGAAGTGAGTGATGCCACTGGAAATGGGTCCTCTTGGAATTGGCAGGGGCATTTCTGGGCACACGGGGAGTGGGAGCGGAGGCAGGAGCAGTGCTGGGCACTGCTACAGGTGCCTCAAGACCCCACTGCAGGGTGTCCCGCGTCAGCCTCTCCATTCCCCCCCTCCCTGGCAAAGCTCCTTGGATAGAAAGCAGCCCTTCTGCTGTGTTGGCATGTAGGGCACAAAGCAGTGGCATTACTTAGCCCTCCCTGAGAGCTGCAGCTTGGTGTTGAAGGCCTTGGAACTGAAGTGCTGCTTGGGGGCAATGAGAGCCCCCAGGATTTGGGTGCCCTCCCCTGACAGTGAGCACAGAGCGGGTTTTTAAGCAGCATTGTGACGAGTACGTATTTTTCCCAGGTGAACTGCACCCCTGGAAAGAAGTGCCTCGTCTTTTACAAAATACTGCTTAAATAAACAATGACCCACTATAATTTTTCCTTTTGAAATTAACTCCTTCAGGCCATGAGGCTTACCCATACCCGTGCAAAACGGTTCTATGGAAAGAGCTGCCAGGAATTTCAAAGGAAAAAAAAGAAAACAAAAGTGTCTGGGAGAGAAAAGTTTAGCTTGACAGGAGAGAGCCTGTAAATCTCTCCCCTTCCCCGTGGCAGTCGGAGATGGGTTGTGAGAGCAGCCTGTCCATTTCAGAGACGGGTGCTGCCAAACAAGTGTTACTTAAAAGGAGTTTTGTGCATATTGATGCCTGTGCACGGAGGCCAGGCTGCACATTGCGCGGGGACAGCCTATTCCCTGGCTGAATTGGACTATCTTATTTTCTAATCTAACCTAGTTTTTTTTCCTATTTCTTTTCTTCTTTCCTTTCTTTTTTCTTTTTTATTTTGTCAGAGGTTGGTGCTTTGCAGGAACCTGTTCTCAGTGCAATCTCGGAGCTTTTTGTGGGTGTCTGATTTCTGTAACATGTTTTGGTTTCCAGTATGAATATAACGTACAAAGAATATCATGACACTGCTCTAGGTGTATGTGATCTTATCTACCTGACATTTAGGGGTTTTTTAACCGTCCGATTCACCTGATTTGCATAAAAATCACATGATGTTTTTTCTTTTTTTCCTCCTTTTCTTCATGCATCATCATAACAAACTACTCCGGTTTACCAGGCTGTTTTCTGTCTGTCAGCATGAATGCAGGGCCCGACTCTCTCCCCCTCTTTCGTCCCTGATGGAGGTTTGAGATGTTAAAGGTAGCACCTGGAGGGGACCTGGGATCCCAGTCAGCCACTGGAATCCTTAATAAGCAAACATGTACCATTCAACTTCCAAGAAAACAAAGCAGCTGAGCACGCATCCCATCCGGTTCTTGTTAATTAAAATAGATGACACTTCTTTTTATTGATAAAGAAACTCCTCCGGAACCCCCCTCCCCCCCCTCCCCCCCCCCCCCCCCCCCCCCCCCCCCCCCCCCCCGATCCCAGAAGGCTCCCCCTGCCGCTGTCCTCATTACAAAACAAGGCCACAATTAAAATAAACTCCAAGAGCTAAACAAACTGCTGCCTCTCGCTGGTCATGTGTTAACTTTAGCTTTTAACGCAGAACAAAATGTTTTCCCTGGTATCGGAAGAGGCATGAGCTCTGGCTGGGAGGGGAAGAGGGAGCAGCAGCCGGGCGTATGGAAATGGCAGGGAGTGGAGCACTGCGATGCTCATCGGGGCTCCTTTTTCGTGCTTTCTTTTTTTTCTTTTTTTTTTTTTTTTTCCTTCTTTGTTTTAATTGGAGTGTTTGTGATCTGGCTTGGTCCTTACTGCGAGGGAAAGCACTGGAAGTGGAAAAACTTGAAAGTCATGGTAAAGCCTGGCTGTTCCAGCACGCCTTGGGCACACCTGACCGTACCTCACCCCTGCCCAGCCCGGCTCCAAGTCAGCCCATTTGACCGCTCGCTCATCCACAAGGCCTTGGCCCAATTTGTGTTGCTCCTATCATGCCTTGTGCAGAGGCTTTAGGCAACCATAGGTACCACTCCACATATGCTGGCATCTGAAGCTGGACTGATATGGGAGGGGGAATGACAGAGGGCATCCCAGAGAACAGGACCAGAGGGATGGAGCGACGGATGGAGGGAGGGACGGCCAAAGGCTGCAGAGGGGCACATGGCCGGCTGGTCCACAGGTCCTCCATACAATGATACAGCTTCCTGCACTGTCTGAAAGCATGCTGTTGCCTCCATGCCATGTGCAGACACCCCATCTGAGGTTACAAATTGCACTCAGACCAAAAACGCATGAGAAGAGCCACTCGGATGACAGAGGACTGTGCATCCACACCACTCTCAAATAAAACCCCAGGATAATATTCCTGCAAAATTGCCCAAATAACTGGCATATCTGCTTGGTTTTCACTGCCAGGAGACAGTGCAGACTTGCCTGTCAAAAATTACTTTCCTCCCACGTAGACAAAGGAGTAAGATATCTGCCTGTCTTTTTCCCTAATTTCCCAAACACTGACTGCAAGTAAATATCAGTTACCAAGAGGTGCGCAAGGATCGTTCCTGTACCACTGAGCACCAGCAGCTTTGTGCCATGTCTGCCCCATCTTTGATTTAAAAGGGAAACTTTATCCAGAAGTTTTCCAGCCACAGATAATTAACCTCCCACTCCTCCCTGGTCCCTTTCAGTTTTTAACCAGTTATGGACCAAAGGCCACCAGTGCCTTGGTGGGGCTGTGCTGGTAAGGTGTCTCCTGGCAGGGTGCATGGTGAGGGAGCCTTCGCCCAGCCAGTGTCCCCAGCCTACTTCTTTGCTTGTCCCAAAATCTTGTCATCCCAGTGCCTATGAAAATATGGAGCGTGTGACCTATGGAAGCTGAAAATCCCTGGCCCGTGGCTGAGCTGCACCACTGACCTCTTTCCCGTTCAGCAGATCTGTCAACTTTAAGCTGTCAAGATTAAAAAACCTGACTAACCCCTAAAGATACTTTGCTGATAAGGAGTTGTGCTGAGATAGTTCAAACCTAAGAAGTAAGTGGTTGCTTTGTTGGGGAAAAAAAAAATAAGCCAAAAAGTATAAAGGCAGTGCTTGCTTTGGATGGTTAGTAGTGTTATTTATTGCTCTTATACTCATGCAGCAGAGAATCTGGCAGATCCCTGATATTAAAAAGCAGAAAGCAGTCTAAGAAGAAGGACGATGCCTCAAAGTTTTACCGGCACAAGCACATTGAAATTTTGAATCGGTTCTGATAATTTTTGAATCAGGCCTTTAAGGCTCAGGCTAAACTAGCCTGGGTTTTATTTTGGTTTTGTTTGTTTGGGTGTTTTGTTGGTTTATTTTGTTGTTTGTTTTTTTTTTTTAATAACTCCCCGGCCATCTCAGCCAGCAGAGTGCTACGTGAATTTCTGTTTCTCTCTTCAAATAAAACATCAATGTAAATTTTATATTCTTTAAATGATCTGTACAATCTTGTTGATTGAAAGCCTTTGATTTAGACTTAAAGGATTTAGTGACTGGATGAGAGGGTATCTGGAAGCAATGGTAAAAATCGTAATTATTTGTTTTACTGCCTCTGAAATTCTTATATTTCTCTGTTCTATCTCTAAAAGCATGTTTGGCAATAACAAGCTGTCTCTGAAAAGAATTCAATTAAATATATTGCCAACAGAATATTTTATATATTTTTTATACTAGTAGTTACAGTGCTAAATAATATATTAGTAGATTTATAGACTACATTTAGGTATGACTATGAATAGCTACAGTAAAGCCCAGGAATATTTGGATAAAAAAGGGGGGAGGGTGGATGGCTTGGTTTTGGGGATTTAAGATTTTTTTCCCCTTGTGCTTCTTATTTGAGTTACAATTGAAGGACTTGAAAAAAATTGTATTTTCTGATCTGCTATTCTCAAATGACGAGAATAAGTCAGCTATTTCTTTGAGGCAAAAATTCACGTGGGATTTCTCCTTGTTTTAAATAATGAAATATTAAAGCAGTAAGAAAGAAGTAGGCAGATTCTACGATATGGACATGAATCGAATGGGATATTTATTTGCATAAGTACATGACAAATAGGGAAGGATCGATCCCAAAACTGTATGAAATTGCCAGTTACTCCATTACAGAGTTACAAATAGATTATTACCCGTAAGAAGTAACTCTTAATGTCCTAAAAATAATTTAACTCTAGAATTATTTTTATTTAATCTGGTAAATGACAAATATATTTTTAATTGCTGTAAAGCAAAAATAAAATGTCTTCCAGGAGCTCGAAACTAAACCAAACTGCTCCCCCCACTCCTCCTAGTTTTTTTCAATGGACATTTCTTTCCATTTATGTTTTTTTTTTTTTCCTTTTCTTTTTCCTGTCGAAGTCTCCTCGGCTCTTCTGAATTTTGCAATTTATTTCTCCTTCCTTTTGCCTCAAGAAAAATACTTTTCATCTGAAAACATGATACGTTTTTTCTTCCGAGCCTCCTTGCAAATTGCCTCGCTCTCTCCAGACAAGTTTCTAGGATCAACAAGTTAACCTTCAGAAAGATTACAAAGGTGCAAGTGGGCTGCTTAAGAGGTGAATCATTAAACATAAGGTGAAGTATACGACTGCAGAAGGTTTCAATTAAAGTGACAGTTCAGGCAGCCTTTGCCTGCCCGGGAAAGGTATGCTTTTATTGTCAGCACCGCATTGGGAACTGCATCCATCCTGGGCAGGAAAGGTTGGTTCCCCCCAGCCGTGTTCTGCCGTGCCAGAGCTGCTGTTGCTGCTGCGGTCCTCGCTCAAGCAAACAACTGCACTGGTTTCAGAGTGATAAATTCAACTGTGACAGCATTAAATATGGGAAAGGGGCCAGATCTCCTTTCTGTCTCACCCAGGATGGAATGAAGGAGCCTGCTTTGGACGTGCCTTCCCAGAGGCTTCAGCCAATGCTCCGCACCACCCTGGCCTGAGGCAAAGCAGGATCAGGCCCACAGATTTCCCCATTACTTCCCCCATTTCTTCCCCAAATCCTGCTTGTTTCTACTTATTATTATTTTTAAGGTAACTTTGTTTTAATACGAGAGCATATTTAAAGAGCAGCTCCGGGGTGAAGGGAGGAATGCGAGATCCTTCCTGAGTTGTGGAAATACTGCAGTTGTGCTGCTTCGTCCCAGCATCCCCATGGCTGCTCGGAGTGAGGCTGGCATGTCGGCACTTCTGGCCCCCTTGCCAAATTTCCCATGCGTACCCAGGGACTGTCTGCCCCCATGCAGAATCTATAGCTATGAAGAGAGGGCAGCACATGGGTGACCAGTCTACAGGCAGCTGCCTCTGCTGTCTGCCCTGCATGAAGGCATCCTGCATGTTTGGAAGGGGTACATGCAACCTTGGGCTCATTTTCCCTGGCTTCAGGGAGTACTGTAAGCATGGTGGTGAGGCAGGAGGTAGAGGGGGTCAGGTCAGCTGTTCTCCTGACCTGGAGCAATGTTGTGACATTTTTCTGGCACTTTCCTGGTTTAAATTTTAAGTATTTCTGGGATTTGTATTTCACCCTGATATGATTCCATATGGCAGCCCTGAGTGTGGATGAGATCCTCTCCACAAGGATGCTCCAGCGATTGGGTTAATTCCCTCCTGCTAATTCCTTATGTAATCATGTGGGCTCGGATCCTCAAAAGTATTTGTGTGCCTGCCTCCCTTGGAAATCAGGGAGTTTAATTGTCTGCTAAAATTATTGCGTTTTGTTTTGAAAGCAGAACAGGAAATAACAAACTTGGATTTTATGAGATTTATTTGCCTCTTTGTGGCCACAGAGCATTTTGTCTACCTTCACAAACAAATTCACGGTTAGATAGTGAGGTGCCCAGGTTACATGTGGATTTTTAGAATGTAACCAGTGGTAATTGGATGCCATCATAGGTTAGGGGAGCTGGGTCTTGGGCTGTTGGTGCTTCTGGTCCCGGCTGGTAAAATGCACACAGGACAATGGCATGGTCTTGCAAAGATGCTGTAGGGAAGAATCCATTAAAGACTGTGAGATGCTGAGATAGGGGGATAATAGAGATCACGTCAGTGAGAGATGCCATCTATCACAGATAACGATTGCACAGCTGACTGCATCTCCCTCTCTGGAAATGGTTCCTTTCTTAGTTTCATTTTTGGCTATATGACCCAAAAGAATTCTTCTCACTCCCTGGCGTTTGTCCCCTTCAGATATTTCATGCAACACGGAAGAAAGAGGAATCAAAATACCATGACATTGAAGTTTATTGCTGATCCTGCTTGTGTCGGTTGAAATCAGTTGCTAAGACCTCAGCCTGCAGGACCCTGTGTTCTGTATTTTTCTTGTCTAGGTAATCACGATGGCAGCAGGGGGAGGTAAGTATAAGGGAAAGGACTGACTTTATTAGGTGTTAGAAGAGCTTATTAGAAAACAGGGGGGGAAATGCAATAAAATCATAAAGATGTGAATTAAACCAGTGATGAAATCCTGTCCCTGCTGACTGCAACATGACACTTCTCATGCACCCTTTCTCAGTCTGGAAGATCCCCAAGCATTGATAAACATTTTAGAAGAGCCCAATTCAACAGCAGCAAGCGGTGGTGAACACCAAGAGGAAAATTTCTCGGGTGCCAGAATCAGCCCGGCAGCTTCAGAGGCAGTGTTTAACCTGCTGCCTTGCAGCCTGTGGGCCCTGTTTGGGTTTGTTGTCAGTGAGTAATTTAGACTCACAGTATACCTGGGTTATATTTAGGCCAATTAAATTAATTGCTGGAACAGACAACCTTTTTTATACCCAAGGCAGTTTTTGCCCCCCTTCTCGATACCGTAGGGCTGATGTAGTGATTCTGGTGCTTTGGTCTGGCAGTCAGAGCATGTGTGTGTTTTACATTAAGAAACAGCAGCAGGGATGGATGCTGCTAGACAAATATTTGGTTAGTTTTTGTAATTATTAATATTAACAATACACTGCCCTCTCAAACACCTTTCATCTCAGAGCGTTTTCAAAATGCAAGTAAAGCCAAGCCAGGCAGCTCTGCTCTAGGGGCTGTAATTAGCTTTAGTTCCACTTTGTAGATGTGGAAAGTAAGACAGAGGGAGGCGAGAGGATGGGAGGGAGCAGTGCTCTGAGCAGAAGCCAGCAAGGCCTGCCTGAAGCAAAGCTGCAGCCACTGCCAGGCTCTTGGTGGACCTGTCCTGTAAGGCAAGCTCATTTTGCCATGCTGTGCTGTTGCTCAAGCCAGCTCCTGAGCCATGAGCCTGAACTTTCCCTCCTGGGAGGTTCAAACACACCTTGGGCAGGAGGATATCCCTTGGTCAGATGGTTTCATGTTGTTCTCCTTCACAGCCCTCCTGGTGCCTGGGCTCCACACAAAAGAAACCCACAAAATGAGAATGGTTCCTCAGTGACCAAGAATAGGAAGGACTTGTTAGCCTTTGGAGCCTGGTCCTCACAGCTCTGGGCTCTCACATCTTCTCTGGCAACTACAAACTCACCAGATTGTCTTTTTGCCTCTGGCTGCCTGTTGCAGGATCTCTTTTCCCACATGGTTGGCATGCTGCTTCCAATTTCTACCCTATGTTTGTTCATAGGCTGTTGCCCCCTCTGCCATGCTTAGGTCAACTCTGTATGCTCTAGGTCCCTTGGACATCTGTGCCCAGGCTGTGGGTTTTTTTTTTTTGTTTCAAAATGGATAGAAAGCTCAAAAATTTGGGATTATGTCTTAGGTAATTTGAAATCTTATTCCAGAATCATTTAGTAGATGTCTGCCCATTTCTGACTGACTGATCCCTTTCCCTCTTTTTGACCCTGGAACAGAGGTAGCAGAATGCACCATGTGTCATGGACACCAACCTGGCAGCCTGCCCCTTGGTCTTATCAACAGCTTCATCTGCAGTTAGTTCATGGGGCTTTGGCTCATGACCCTTGTTGGATACAGCTGTGGTGGCTGAAAAGGTTGCCATTCCACTCATGGATGTGGAGGACACATATCTCAGGAGATTTCAGCATATGGATAAGGTGATTCGCATGGCCTCTTCTGGTCTGCATCTTTCTTTAGTAGGCCATGCCGTGTTAGCCAGGATCTAGGCCTAAAACTAAAATGGGTAAGTAAGTGATTGGTCTAATTTTGAGGGGAAAAGTAAAAGAAACAGAAAAATGCAATGAGTTGAAATAGTCTATTCTTGGTCTAATTTTGAGGGGAAAAGTAAAAGAAACAGAAAAATGCAATGAGTTGAAATAGTCTATTCTACTCTACTCTACTCTACTCTACTCTACTCTACTCTACTCTACTCTACTCTATTCTACTCTACTCTACTCTACTCTACTCTACTCTACTCTACTCTATCCTATTACACTCTGTTCTGTTCTGTCTGTTCTGTTCCATTCCATTCAGTTCCATTCCATTTCACT